>NC_142098.1:31708333-32017592 GCF_054644295.1 Miniopterus natalensis
TATTATGCGCTGAAAATTGCATTTATCTGTGTGTTCTTTTTATATTAGTGTAAAATAAAACACTTCTAGTCAAAGTGGCTTGTGCTAAAGGAAGAATGTTTCCTTATGTAACTGAAAGGCTTCAGTTCTGGCTGATTCCAGGCACAGAGCCAATGCGCAGAGCCAAAGCCAGCAGAACTCAGATGTGCTGGCTCTCCTCTCTCATGGGTGCTCCATCCACAGGCAAGCCTTTCCCCTCCTGCTGGCAGGACGCTCAGGCAGCTCCAGATAGCAAACTTATCTTCTCATGAGCCTCACAGAAAGCTCCCCAATTCTATTAATCAGAAGTGCTGCAATCGGAGCCTGGCTGGCATGGCTCAGTGGTTGAGCATCCACCTAGGATCCAGGAGATCACAGTTCGATTCCTGGTCAGGGCACATGCCGGGGTTGCGGGCTCGATCCCCAGTCGGGGGCATGCAGGAGGCAGCTGATCAATGACTCTCTCATCATTGATGTTTCTATCATTCCCTCTCCCTTCCTCTCTCTGAAATCAATATACATACACATATACATATACATATACATATACGTATATATTATTTTTTTTAAGCGCTGCAATTGAATTCCAGTGGCCCTGATTGTCCCTCTTTGGGTCACTCACCTACCTGACACTTAGCCAATGGCTTGGTGGGTCAGCCCCATTTGATGTGTGCAGAATGAAGAGGAAAGGGAGTTCAACATGATAACTGGAATGCTGCTAGGAGAATTTTGGTGGATGGTTGCTGGGTAGGTAGAGATACCCTTTATAATTTCTATTAGGAAAAAAATAGAGAAAGAGGAATTGGAGACTTAGGTTTGAAGGATGCTAAATCCAGACCAGGAGCGGAGGCTCATGAAACACCTACATGCAAAAGGAATTGCATAGCACCCACTCTCTTACAAAGGACAGTTAAAACAAGAGCAAACAGGCTCAAAGAATTAAAGAAAAACCTCCTGCCAAGTTCTGTTTGTCTCCATGAGGTTATCAAGGCATGAGCTACACTTAAACACGACTCATTGTATCAGGGAAGGAAAGGTGGGTAGAAAGGGAATAAATGGGTATTGTATCTTTTCATCATTTTGGAAGTGAGGAAATAGAAGATCAGAGAAGCAATGTCAAGTCCCTAAAAGAACCCAGCCAGTAAGTGTGGAGCTAGACTGTGAACCTGGGTCTGGTTGGTTCTGAAGCAATTTCTAAGGGAAAACCCCACTGATATTCATGTCTTACTAACCTAAGTACTGTACAGAAATAATATTTAGCTCAGAAGCTTAAATTCATGTGTCTTCAAATATAACATTTTCAAAACCGTGAGAGTTTGGGGGTAGAAGTCACCTGTAAAAAATGTATAATAGTTTGATAAATTCATCCTAGATACGACGAGATTTATAACCAAGGTAGAAAAGTTAACGATCTCTGTTAATGAAGATTACTGATTAGTAGTTAGCAATGTGTTTATGTCTGCACAGATCGACATATTGGTTTAAAGATACAGAAAAATTTAAGTATTTTACAGACAGAATTCATATTTAAAAGGGAAGGAGTCCCACTGTGCCTCCTGATGCAGTAAACTGAGAGTGACGATTGGAATGCTGAAAAGCTGAAGTCCCTGGAAAAAGCCAGGAATATAATTATTTGGAACTTAACTGTTGCTGCCTCACATCACACAGTATCCAGTCTCTTCTCCCCTCCCCACCTTTCTGGGGCTAAATGTGGAGGAATATTTGCAATGTGACAAATAACCTTTTCTTTCTATCCCTGATGGTGTTACCATATGGCATTAGCATTTGGTTCCATCCTTTCCGCCCTCCTACTATTTATTTATTTTAATCACTTCTTGTGATTAGTAAAAAGAAGGGCTCTTAGAGTCTATTCCTGGCTATATTCTCCCTGAATTTGGCCCCAGATCACTCAATTTCCCTTACCTGCAGAGCGGGCCATTTTTAATTGAGCATCATGTCATTCACCTGTTGAATGAAAGCCTTAAAAAATGATAGTTCTTCATATTTTAAGAGAGCTTCTATTATCTGTGGATTTTTTTTCGCCCTAAGTTCCAAAACCATCTGTGTCTTCTCATTTATGACCAAGACTTTTTTTTTCAGTTTCAAATTTGCTTAGAGCTGACAAAACATAACATCTGGATTTCAATAGAAAGAAGGCTCATTTGAAAGCTTTTTAATGCCCCTGGACCACAATGAGATCAAATTCAAGAACTTTTTTTATGAGTTGAGTGCAAATGAATTAGAAACATGTAGATTAACTTTTTCTTAAACCTCCAAGGGACTTTAAATATTAAGCGAAAGTGCTTTGCAAACTGCCTCTTGGCTTCTGCCAAAGTCAGAGCACTTGGAAAAAAAAAAGAGTTGGTAACATCGACTGAATCCAAATGCATCCAGCGTTTTCTTCTCTAGCATGTAAAGGACACTTGGATCTTTGAATAAAATAGGATGGAACCAAAGATCTGCAGGTTTCATACCCAATAATGCTTAGTCTTCAGTCTAAAATAAGCATGTTCCTAGAGTTCATTCAGTCTTTCCTCGTTTGTTTTTTATTGCTACTTGTTTTGTTAGTTTGTTTAACAACAGCCAAGAATAAGTGAATGGCATAACTCTACTGATGTGACACAAAATCTCTCAGTCATTTCATGGGCTTTATTTCAAAAGGATGGAAGAAATAGATGAATAAATATTTATTTCAAATTTGTGAGTAAATAAGTCTATTTACTTCAAGTCAACTCTGTCTTGTTGGGCCTCAGAGAACTTTTCCGATTAATGGAAAATAACCTTGTCCCACTCTTGGACACACATTAGTCACTTAAACCTTCATTTCATGGTCAGTATTGTAAAAAAAAAAAACATGCGTGCTTTTGTATATGGGGGGGGTTGTCAAAAAATCAGAGTTACTCATGCTTTAACTCACTGCATCTGACCTAAGGCCCCTGGACACAGAGAAGTAACTCTTCAATCGTTTGCGGGGAAAACTCCGCCAGGCCATGGACTTGAGTGACTCCCTGCGAAGGACAGCCCTGGAGGGAGCAGCCACGGGCGTGGGAGCGCAATTCCCCCAGTTTCCTGAGTAGGAAGCAGCTTAATACGGTCCTTTGCTGGGAGCCACCAAGTCTGGCAGAGCGAGGAGTGATCCTCCCCTTCTGCCCTCTCCTGGGAAAGCCTTGATCTTCTCGTCCTGAGGATAACCAATGTCATGACATGTCTGCAGCGTCCCTTATCACCGCTGCTAATAGCATTCCCGCCCGGAGACAGCGCCACACGTGCAATTTTAAATAGTCTCCTCCGGCACAAAATGCTTTTGTACGGCAGGCTCCGTCAAGAGGCAAATATTCACAAATGCGCCCGCGATAACTCCGCAGGTCACTTGACGGCGTTAAGATAAAACCTCACTGCTGACGGTGCTTTTTCTCCCCTCCGCGGCTCACAGTTTAGCAAAGACCTTCAGAGGCAGCCCTGTCCTGCTGTCCCCCTGCTCAGGGAAGTGGCCCAGGGGGCGGCTGTTCAGCGGAGGGAGAAGAGGGGTCCCAGGGACAAGCCTGTCCTTGAGGAGTGGGTGTGGGGCGGGGCGGGGGGTCAAACAAACCCGCCCAAATCCAGGAAGACGTGAGAGAGGCTCAGAAAGTGCCCCGCCCGGCGTGGCTCAGCGGCTGAGCGTTGACCTAGGATCCAGGCGATCGGGGTTCGATTCCCGGCCAGGGCACATGCCCCAGTTGTGGGCTTAATCAGTGACTCTCTCATCACTGATGTTTCTATCTCTCTCTCTCCCTCTCCTTTCCTCTCTCTGAAATCAATAAAGATATATTAAAAAAAAGAAAAAAGGAAAAAAAAGATGTGTCTTGTGAGTGATGAACCTGATATTTAAAGTGCAGCGCGAACCGAAATGCAAATAGGTTTGCCCATCCTCTGCCCACAGGGGGGCACCTCCAAAGCAGCCCAAATCCACAGGCTCACAGCCTCCCCTTTCTTCACTGGAGAAAGTACTAAATGAAAAGCTGTTGGAGGAGAGCCCCGTTCAAACAATCGAGGGCACAGGGGGGTTCTGCTTCCGCGAGGGGTGGGCGATCAGCGTGGAGGGCTGGAGGGGAAACGCACCCCACTCCCGCCCTCCTGAGCTCCAGTGACACCCGTCATGCTCACATTGCCTGGGGATCTGTGTGGGCTTACAGCAGAAGAGCAACCCAAGCACAAGGGCATGGGGCCTGAAGGCTCTGGATAATAGTATCAGCCCTAATTTACAGCTGAGAAAACTGAGGCAGCTAGGGTTTCGATAGGTTATCTAAGGTCACACAAACAGGAATGATCGGAGGCAGGAGTTAAATTAAAACTACCTCCAGAACCTTCAACCCCCAAGCCCTTGTGCTTTGGTGGCAGAGATCTGAGGATCACAAATCTAAAACAGCACGTCCAAGCTCAAAGTTGTCAAAATGATACCTAGTAAAATTGGCCACTTATTCCCAGATCTGCCACATATCTTCCAGTGTGCTTAAAATAATACTAAGTGTTGCTACAAGGCAATATTAAATATATTCTAATGTAATGCTGAAAAATAATATATAAATGTTACATGTCTTTTTCTCTCTCTCTACCTGGAGATTCCATCCCACCAGTTGCTCAGGCCAACATCTTGGAGTTACCCTTGATTTCTCTTTCTCTTATACCCCATATCCAATTACTCTGAAAATTTGGTTAAGGCTCCCATCAAAATATATCAAGAATCCAATCACTCTACACTTCCTAACTTATCTCTCTACTTCTTCCCTTTAATCAATTCTCAGCACAGAAGCCAGAATGACTCATCTCTTTGAAAGAAAAAGCCATGGCCTTTAGAATAATCTATAAGGCCCTCCTTCGCCTGAACTCTCCTCCTGAATTCGCTCTCTAGCCTCAAAGTGCAGGGCTGACCCCTGGCTCACTCCAGTCTAACAACACCGGTCCCCTCCATGCTCCACCGACTACCGAGACAAGCTCCTAATTCAGGCTCTGCATTCGTCATTTCCTCTGCCTTGAATACCCTCTCCTCAGTCATCCAGTAAGACCAAAATTCCACCCTCTTCAAGTCTTTGCTCACAGTCTCCCTTATCACATTATTTAAAATTGCGGCCCCTCCCACCCACACACACTCCTGCTCCGCCTCTCAGCCTTATGTTTCTCGCTGGTATATGCCATTCAGGGAGAAGACAAGGAACACAAAGAGGAAAGGGTGGGACAGCGGTGGAATGCTGTTCTATTCTACCTATTTGTTTCCTTTTTCATATGAGCAATAATTGTTTAGATTTTCAATGGTATGTTCACTTTCATGGTAGATTTCCTTTTTTGAGTTTCCCCCACCATTCCTATAATATTTTCTTTTTCTCTGTTCCTTGTTTTGATTTTAGGAGCTCTACTTTTGGCAAGCATGGAAAGAATCTAAAAATGTCATTGTTTGAAAACAAAGACTTAATGATAAATGTAGGAATAGCTAGTGGTTGACTAGTAGTGATAGAGCAATCATGGCCTTTTAGGAGTTACAGACCATGATTGATCCTTTACTTCTGCTGGTGTATTTAACCCTCAGTAAAACCCTCTGGAATGTCCATAATTAATAGAGATGGAAACTGACATTCAGAGCTTTAGATAATTGGCTCAAGGTTACAGAACTAGTAACTGAAGAGTTGGAATGTTAATGCTAACAATTCCTGATCCATACAGCTCACAGCATCTTTATTTCCAGACATTAAAGTATAACATGTTGAAAATGATTTAATTTGCTCAGTACGTAGTTGTTAACACAACTGGCTATGGTATGGATTAAACATAATCAGAAGGATTACAGTTTTTCCATATACTTTCTACAGCAAAGTTTTAAAAATAATTTGTACCTGTCAAGTGAACTCAGTCTTTTTTGATTTAACACCACCTTACTCTTTGTCGGTCCGGAATTTTTTTTCGTGCTGGTAAAGGTCTTGTAGGATAAGCAAGTGACTCTACACAGCCTGCCTTTCTTTCTAAAGAATGGTCTTGCTGCCTTGAAAAGGACTCATAATCACACCTTACCTTCCTTTAGATATGTTTGCTGGACTCCTTGGGGAGGCTTTGAAATCCTGACACTTCGTCTAAGTGCAGTGTGTTTGCCCAAAACATGTTCTTTGTTGGGAAGGCTGAGGGCTTTTTTTATTTACTTACGGACACAGCATGGTTTATAGGCTCCCAGAGTGAGGAAATGGAAGAGGGATATGACAAAAGCAAAATCGAAACCAGCTACTTGGTAAAATAACTTTAGTTTGTACAAAAGGAGATGGGAAACTTTAAGAAAGAAAACACCTTAAGAATTAAACAAAGTTCTTAAGGGGAAATTATATTTATTGGGCACCTATTGTGTGCCTCACCTTGTATTAAGTGTCTAAGTACAATCACTGATGTGGATGTTACCCCCACATTAAAAAACTTTTTTAGATGGGACACTGATATCGAAAGAGTTTAACTTACTCAAAATCCACTGGCTAAAATGTCTCTTCATTTTGAATTGTGAGCTTCCAGATTCAAGTACAGGAATAAAAGTCAGAAGAATGCCAACGGTAAAGACACTTTACTGGAATGTGGTGATAATTCCCCTTTTTCAAGTACTCAGTAGGTTTTTCTTTTCCCTTCTGCCCTCTGAATGCTACAAAGCCTGCCTCCCATAGCCCCTGCTTTCAAAACGTGATAAAGAAAGCATATGGCAGTGGAAGAAATCTCTCTCTTTCCTTCCTTTCATCCAGTCTGTGCCTGTGTCTGTCCTCGGTTCAAAACACAAACTCCTTACAGCCAGGCTTCATATGCTGACCATCACTGCCCCACCTTAAAAAACTTCTAGTGACATTTTATTGCTTGAATTAAATATGAATTTAAAAAAAAACCTATGAAGATTGCTAAAGTATAACCTAGGTACTGAGACTAACAATAATGATTAGTGATATTAAAATAATTCAGAATGACTTTTGATTGAGGTTTTAAACAAATACAGACTCTGAGATTTATTTACAGACAGCTATGAGACATAACTTTGAAATCTACCTAATAAGAAAAATCAGTGAGACCCTTAGAAAGAAATTGTAGTAATCTTTATTCCCTTAGGGAAAAAATTACCTGGTTTTCTCCCTAGACATATGTTAAGATAGAATTGCAGAGGACGAAGAAATGTTGAGCGTTTTGAGTTTTAAATGTACTAAAATGTTTTGTAGGCGGCTGCTATACGATAGAGCTAAAAAAAAAAGGTTATGAACAAGAGGAAGAGTGTTTAAATGCCCAACTCTATAGAATAAATGAAGATGTATCAAGAAGATGAAAAATAAAGTTTTGAAAAGGCACTTGCCCCCTAATTAATAATACAGAAAGCCATCCAAGCTGTGAAGAGGGTGCTGGCTTCTGAGGCCTAGCAAATCCCTTACGTACTTACTAGTTTCTTTCGTAAATAATAGCATACATTTCCAAAAGCCTCGTGCATTTGGAAAACATTTAAATCAACAAGGCCATTAGGCTTCTGATATGCATGCATACAATTTGACATACCCAGAGCAAAGCCCCACTCGAAGCTTCCCAGCTAATAGAACAGCGCACGGGGAAGGGAGGAGACCGGGGACCCAGGGCAGCGCAGTGTTTCAGGGCATGCTGTTCTGCCCACGGGTGGCCTTGCCCTACACCTGGTTTCTTTCCTGTTTCGGAAACCTAGCTAGCATTGCTTATGCCCAGTTTTACAATGGATCCAAACATTCTTCAAGTTTCAAAAGTTTATCAATGGATTGCTGCCCAAGTTTGCTCTGCCGAACACTTTGCCACCTACTACTATGTATTCTTTCTGTCAAACCCAGTGATTTTCAACTCCAGCGCACATTAGAATCAACTGGGGAGCTTTTAAAACTATTATTGCCTGAGCCCCATCTCAGACTATTAAATCAGAGTCCAGGAGGGTGGGGCTGCACTGCATCACTGTTAAAACTCCCTGGGCAATTACAACAGGCAGCCGAGGGTCAGGCCTCCTGCTTTCAACCGCACGCGGTGCTCAGCGTTTCCTCCTCTCTGTCACACCACAGTGATCGCATTGTTTATATCCTACTCCCCTGGGGCCCTTTCCCAGGGAAATCTCAGCCAGTAAAGAGTGCCCCACGATGAAGAGACATAAATACCGCGACACGCCATGCATGTGAGTATGTATGAGGCGTTACCCATGTCCACGTGTTTTATTTCTAACAACTTACTAATACTTCCAAACACCCCCATCTATCCATCTACCCAGACATGCGTACATCACTCCGGGTCATTCAGAGGTGCTGCACTTCAGACAAGAGCTACCCCACATCTTTTCACATGAGACACAAACAAACAAGAAATGGCCTCTTCCGAAAATGCTCCCAGGAAATTTCTATAGATGAGTTCTTGAAAGAGGCTTGAATGGGGATGCCTCATTATAACTGAAGAGAATCTGTCTAATACCTTAACAGGTGGACATTTTTTCGCTGCAATCAGTAGCCTGCCTGTATCTTCTATGCTTTTCTATTAGAAAAACATTTTAATAATGGAGACATTTCTTGTTATAATCTCCTGTTACTATTAGGATATAGACAGGTAAAATATTTTAAAATGTATTAATATCATTGCCAACATAAAATATGCACATATATATTCAAGATGTTCTTGAAAGACATGGCCATTGTAATACAAAAGAAACTTAAAAGAAATGTTGAAATAATGACAGGAGCAGAAACCTATTATAATAATAAAAGCCACTGAACTATCCCCCAATCCTAGTCCCTTCCCTGGGGGTAACCTAGAAAAGTTCAGCGTATGTTTTTCTGGAAAACAAATACATACAAATATATAGTTGCTGTGAGTACTTTTAACACCAAATCTGCAGCCGCATATGGAACCTCCTCCCCTGAAAAGAACCTAATAACCGAGCAACACCTTCACACGGGACCGAGGGAAGGCCCGCTCTCCCCACCCCACCCGGCACAGCGACCCAGCCAGTCTGGGGGAAACTGAAAACACTGAGTTTCCCCCTGAGGAGCCAAGGGTTGGAACCTCACATTGGGCACCCCAACTTTTAAGACCTGCACCTGAAAGACGACCCCCAGGACACCTAGGTTTGAAAACCAACAGGGCTCCAGTCCAGGAGACCCTCCAGGCTATATAATGAAGTGAGAAATGGCCCTTAAGGGACCGAGGGCCCCAGGTCCGGCGTGCAGACTTACCCGCCCAGGGCTCAGCACGGAGGCAGCAGGCCTGAGACAAGCAGACTGTACATGACCGGGGGCCCCAGGTACCCCTGCCCCATCCCCTCAGCATGAGGGGCTGCACATAGCGCTCCAGAACGTGGCCACCATGTCCACCAAGAGCCAGGGCACGTTTGCGCCCTACCGAAAGAGCTTCTACATTAGGGCCACCAACCACACCCAGATCGAGACCCTGAAGCCGGGAGTGCTGGCCAACCTGGCGAGGGAACCTAAGGAACATCCCTACTGTCCTATGAGGATTCAAGGCCCCCGCTGGCAGCATGGACAAGGACTCTGTGGCAGCCACAGTCCTGGCCACTGGATGCTATGCTGCTAACATAGGCCGAGTCTGTGACACCTGCCTTAATGGCTTGGTTAAGCTACTGTCCCACTGTGATGAGCTCATAGTTGTGGCTCCCGTGTTCACCCAGGAGCTATTGTATGTGCGGCTGGCACAGAGAGATCATCAAACATTTGGCAAAGCTTCGCACACAACATCCAGGTGCCCGGGGCCCAAGCCAGCATCCTGTGGCTCAGCAGTCAGTCTTCTGTGCATGTCTCCAGGACTGCACCTGATGACCCAAGAAAACGGCCAAGCCCTTCACAGCAGAGGAGGTCATCCACCTGGCAGCCAAGTTCTACCTGATCGAGTCTAAGCACACCAAGCTGCTGACCCACTATGTGCTGAGTCCGGCCAGGTATGACCAGAACTGTGATAGTCATGACAGAGTGCACTTCAGCTGGCAGCTAAGCATCCCTCCCGAGCAGGGCGGGGCCCTCAGCCACGTCCATGCCAAGAAGTTCTGTTTTTGGCCTCCAAACCAGCTCCAGTCTTGAAGTCATCCTTCAAAGACTGGGACCGCTTCCAGCTGCACTCGCTATCCCACCTGCCCAATGCCGAGGCCACGGGCTACCAGGAGCTCCTAGACTGGCCAGGGGAAGCTCAGGATCCATCTGTGCGCAACACGGAGGTAAGTGAGTGGACTAAGGGCTCACGTTTCGAGAGGGGAAGGAGGGAAACCCAGGTGAGGGTTAGGGGAAACAGGAGCAGTGAGAGTGAACAGGGGAAGCTGGGCGGAAACTCAGAGGAGCAGGGTTTCTGACCTCCAGGGGTTTACAATCTGATGACAGACAAAGCCACACATAAAAGTTAAAAGAAAAAAATCTAGTCATCCTAATTACTTGGGTAATTGTCTTGACTTTTACCTCTGCCTTGTCTACAGATCTAAAAACTCCAATGAAAGCCCTCCAACCTCTACTCTAGGTTTCCCATTAAATATTCTAAACACATAACCATAATATAGTCTAGGTTTTCTCGTCTCTAGTCTAGAAATTTCTCGTATCGACTCGGTGTATAAACACACTGTATTCTGAAATTTCAAAGTCTGTCTAGTTTCAAATGCCCTGGGTCATTCTGTCAAATTATTAAAATATTTCAGAAATCCTATCACTTTGAAATCTACTGCCTTTGTACTCAAAAGTAACATAAGACAGCTCTTAAGTTATTTCTAATTTATTTATTCTCCTACTGATTCTGAGCTGTAAATTGAGATCATCTATATCCCAAATATAGATAATACTAAAGATAGTTAAAACTTGGTTCCTGTTCTCACAGATCACAGCATAAGAGATAAGGCAAATATCTAAATGATCATGTGCCCCAATTTGGGGGAAAAATACGTTCACTATGTAGAATATATCTTGTCCCCTTTGCTTGGCAGATAATGATGATTTTAGAATGCATGAAAAGAAATGACTACACAGAAAGTCGTTCTATATAAGTTGGGCGGAGAGGGAGCACATGTTTTAAACCAGAGGGGATATGGGCAGACAACACATGAGGCAGGCAAGGAATCTTATTTTAGCAAAGGGGAGGTAAAGGACCTATAATGATCCACTCAGTGAAAGGGATGTGCTCCTTAAATAGTCACTATCTGACACGCTGCTTCCATTTGATAGCTAAATTCACTGTGACACAATAGGATTTAGGGCATGGGTGAGGGAAGGAAGCAGAGCTCTTGACACAGAACGAAAATAGGGCTCGAGAACAGCCATCGTGCCCCGCCTGCTAGAGAGATGTCATTTGCGAACAAAAGTGCCCATCAAAGAATTTTCAGCATGGAATCCTGGGAGGCCCTCGTTTGTCACCCGAGCTCCTTCTCCTCGCTGTGGCAGGAGTCTCAGATGCTAATTGTCACCATGAGTTCCTAGATTTACACCCTGAACACTATGACATAATCCTGGAGGAAGGCAAGGAGATTGGGGAAGACAGATCTCTTCAGTCTTGCCCCGAGAGTAGAGATAAGCAAGCCAAAAATGAACCTGACAACTTTCCCTTTAATTGATTTAAATTAGGAATTCCTCCAACTTCCAAACTGTTTTCTAATTAAGTTTGATGTGAATGATGGCCCATATTGTAGATGGTTGAAAGGTGAGTTTTCTAAAATAATAATGAAGCAGGAACATGATCTAGTTTTGTGCAAGAGTGATCCATACATACGAATTCAGATGACATCTTTCAACATTTTGGGGGGCGATGGTGATTAGCTTATTTTAGGTTTTAATAAAACAATAAATCCCACTAAAAAAAAAAAAAAAAAAAAAAAAAGCCTTCCAAATGCTAAGGCTTATCTTTAAAATAACTTTAATGAGATTTATTTTTATTCACTTTAAAAATTTATATGCGCTCATGAGAAAACATTTGGGATATCGAAAATGGGGAAAATACAGCACCCATAATATCAGATATAGTTATTGATAAGAATTAACCTTTTCAGTATACTTCTCTCATGCTTTATATTTTAACCTGTACATAATTTTAAGATCATACTAGATATTGTACATATAAAGTATATTATCTTTTAATGTAATAGAAAGCAAACATGTTTCCATGAAATTACAATATTTGCAAAGATGAGCTAATTACTGCATAGTGTTTCTTCATGTAAATCATGCCATAATTTGTTTATTTCTCTCCTTTCAATCAGAAACGCCATCTCCAAAGGGTTCAGTATTTCTAATAACGTGGACATTTTAACTTTTTTAAAAATTTGTTAACTTCTCAGCATTTATTTCCAGAAGTAAGATTAAGTGTTAAGGGTTATGATAATACTTACTTCTGACATTTTTTAAAGCTAATTGCTCTTTAAAATTTGAGATAAGCTTCTAGAGGGGGTGAGGATTGAAGTAACTCAATAGAAACATGATCTCTAAAAGTCCTACTTTTCAGTTCATATAAAAATGAAGTAAAATCAAAACATAGTAAGACTCAAAGTAAATTTGAAGTACGGATGCAACATAAGCTATTAGTGATGATAACAGTTTTCCCTGCTACGAAAGTGAAGAAATGGAATAAGTTTCTCATTCCCACTGCTGCTGGAGCTCTCTCACGCCTGAATGGTTCCACGAGGGCCTTTTCTTTTTACTTATTTTCAACTTTCTGACCTCAGTTTCCTTGATTACAAAATGAAGTCAATATTTCCTATGGCATCACATCTCCGTGAGGGTTACAAGGCCATTATGTGTAAATTAAATACCATAATGCCTAGCATTTGTTAGATGCTCTTTAAAACGTGTTTCTATCAGGCCCCCTTTCTCTCAAGTAACAGAAATTAATGTTTATAATTAAGTTAATAATAATCCATACTTTTTCAGTTGGGCCCACAGAACCATGTGCTGTTTTAGCTATTGAGAGAAAATGCCAAAACCTAAGAAAGCCTCTATTCTGAAAGCTCAAAGGGATCAATGGATTTACTCTGCTCCACAATGGCCCTCTTTTTAGAGGGATCAGCACAGGGAGACAGGGAAGAGCACCCCTCTCCCCACCGTCGCTGCGGGGAGCTGCGAGCTGTGCTGTGGGTGGCTGGCGGGACAGCAGGGAATGGCATCCCCTAGTCACCCTTTGGAGCAAAATGGGATGTCTGAGGAAAATGCAGGGGGACCCCTTAAGGGTGTCTCACAAATCAAGCCTTTGTTAGGTGTCTACGTGACCGAGAAGCTGTCAGGATGTGTTTAGTTGATGACTCTACCTTCTTAACATTTTAACTAAGGCTTCTCTTGCTGCATTTCAAAGGATTCAACAGATTAAATAAAATTACATGTAAAAAGTAGGCCGGTTTCTAGTATGTAGCAGACACTTAGCCAATGTTATTTCCTTTCCTTTTGGTAAAATGCCTGCTGTTATGCCTGGCATAGAGTGGATATCCCAAACTCATAGCCCTCTTGAGTCTCCCACTAATTAATAGATATCTGATTGTGCGTATTTCTTTAGTTGTCACAGGTTCGATTTTTAGGCTGAGGTTGAAGCTCTCTCTCTTCCCCTTCCTGCCCTCATTAGCACCATGACAATGACAAAGAAAGTTTCCTCCTGCTCTCCTCGCAGCGTCAGCTGTGAACGAGAAGAAACACCAGCTACGGACTAAACAAAACACACATCAGTAATGATTTGTAAATAATGGAAGTTATCACTGCAATTAATGACCGGCTCAGCCATGAAGGCACAGATTGTAAGTTTGACGAATAAATGAGGCATCTGCTAATATTTAACTTTAATTTTCTGGCAAGCAGAATGTAAGAAGTAGCTTTTAAAATTTCATTGGAGGAGAGTGAATGTTGGACATATTTGTTTTAGGGCAAGAAAGATAAAACTGTTGAGAGAAGAGACAAAAACTACCTATAGGAACAGAAGGACATGAGACGCAAAGGATGTTATTTCAGTTTTTAAACACTATATCTGTTATTAAAATAAAACATTTTCCTACATATATGACCACTTTCCTGATAGATTATTAGACAAAGATGTACTGGGTCAAATATTTACATTACCAAATGGATTTATAGAGAGATGGAATCAATTCACACTTCTCCCAACAAGATATAACTAAGGCTGTTTCTCTATAAAATCTCCAGCAATATATCAGGTACCAGTTAAATAGGTAAGAAATGGCATATTGTTATTTTCATTTGCACTGGTATGAAGTTTATTATGCATTTCACAAGTTTATTGACTCTTTGTACTACTCATTTAGAAACTCTACCATTAATATCCTTTGCCTATTTTACTATTGACAAAATGTTTATTAAGTTTTACAGTGCTTAAAATTAGGGCATTATTTCTTTGTCATTATTTTTGCATTTTTGAAATTTCCTATTAATATGACACTTATTAAACATTTAACTTTTTACCCAAATAGGTTCCTTAAGAATTTCATTGTAACTATTATCAATTACTATTATTGTTCCCAAATGTGTTTGTGTGCTTGTCTGTATTTATGTTTTCATAGATGTCATCTCTTTCACATACAAACTTTTTACCAGATTCTTGATACGTAATATGAAAGAATATAACTTGATCTCTAAGTTACCCTAAATTGTAGAATTATTTAATATCATATGTTGGATTTTGTTTCAAAGATTCTCATTGGTTGTGAAAGTTCTCCCCCTGCTTTTTAAAAATTAACAAATGCTTCTGTATATTCCAAAGAGGCTGAAGTCCTACTTGTTTTGTTCCATTGATCAGTTTGTTATTTCCCTGCAGCAGGCAAATTTAAGGCCTCTCCATATATTCATGTGTCCTTTAATATCCCTCAGTAAGGTCTGAAATATTTTTCGAACAGATTCTGCTGCTCAGAATATGTAACTTGCTCTTAACATTATATTTTATGAAAAACAGAAAATCTATACTGCAGACCTGCCATCTCGACTTTAGCGTGTTTCAGCCTTTCCATGGCACGGGGTGAGGCGAAGCCTGAAATCTGGTGCCTTCTCTCACAAACGATGCTCGCTGATGGGGTGGCATGAGGTAGCGCCTGCTCGCCATCAGGGCAAGAACTGCAGCTGCCCGGTCTGCAGGGCCCGCCGCTCCTCGCAGGGAAGCTAGCAAGAGCCTACTCGGCTGGCCGGTCTTAATCTTACAATGTCATTTTCTCTAGAAGTCCTCAATTCTGCCACAGACTAGGTTAAAAATAGGCTGAATAGCTTATTCTCAGTTATTCTTACCTACACTGACCTATTCAATAGCCTCCTTCCGTATTAGACTCCAAGCTCTGTGAGGTCAAGGACCATGTCTGATTTGTCTATGTATTAAGTGCACGTGTTTTATTTCTTTATAAAGAAATGCCATGGCTAGAGTTTTTGATAGGGGTAAGCATAGAGATCTATAAGCAAAAATGAAAAAAAACCCACACATTTTGTTAATACAAATAAATAAAAATGAAATAAATATTTGCATCATGCTGACTATATTCTGAAAAAACACCCACATGACTTTTTGCACATTTGCATGGCATCACATCAATTCCAAGAAAATATTTGGGTCTATAAGTGGAGCATATACAATATTAATTCTTTTCTAATTAATTTTATGCAAATACTCTGTAATGGGAGCATTAGGGAATGAGTTGTCTCTTACTATTTTCACTGCAAATGTTAAAAGAGAATCTACAATGCAAATGTTCTTCCAGAACTCTGAACTCCGTCCAAATGTTTGCTTTGAGGGTGGGGAAGAGTGGAAGAGCAGGCAGAGCATCCATACCAAGCAAGGAAAAATATTTCTTGGCACTTGGTGATGGAGACTCAAATGCATGGACATTGAGCAAGAGAAGGGATTTAGGAATAAATTCACAGCAGGCAGATTACTTCTCATGCCTTTCAATCCATTCATGTGTGAAACAATATCATATCATAAAATGAACCATTAGAAAGCCAGGGAATGGAGCATCAGGGAAATAAATTCCTGAGCCAGGCCAAGAAACAGGTGTGTGCGCGCACAAGCGTGTGTGTGTGTGTGCATACAACGCGTGGAACCTAGCAGTCTACGCATTCTCCATTTTATACATGCTAGATATATATTTAGAGCCACAGAAAGTTCCAGGGAAGGTGTTCCTGGTGTTTTGTGCATAATGACATTCCAGAGATCCTACACCAAGGAAACCATCTCAAGCCTCACATTCAGGCAAACATATCTGGACAGTTCAATCTGATAAACATATTTGCATGTGTCTGTTTTCCAATTATTACCCTCTGGGCATTTCAAAACTGAAGTGGCAGTCCCCTTATAAAGACAATCTAGTGACTGTCAACTGGGGTAAACACAAACAAGTTAGTAATTCAGTGTCACAGTGACTGGGCAATACCCGAACCCCAACCTCATGCTGACCCATCTTCTTCCCCCTGGGGCTCTGCGTATTATAACCTTGCTTAAAGCTATGATCTATTACTAATGAAAAGTAAAAGAAATAATATTCTCCCAAAGAAAACCAAGGAACACTAAGTGGAACTGTGTGATATGCGCTAGCGCATTCTGCGCAGACGGCATTGTCAGCACCCACTGAACATCCTGACACAGAAGCGCAGGCGCTGGTCGCCGTGAAGTATTGCGGGGGGATGATTTGCATTCACAAAGTAGTGCCCAGTTTAATTCATTTATATTAACTGGTTGACACTGGGTCTTGTCATGAGAGCCAGGCTAGTTCATTTCCAAAATACAACCGCGACAACTCCCTCTATTTCACAAAATGGTGAGTAAAGCACTAGCTCCACCCTCGCAGTAGTTACATTTAAATAAGTAATTTAAGAGAAGAAAAAGGGAGGGATGGTATATTATTCCCCAGGGAAGGGAGTAAGTGTTATTGTCAAATACACACAAATGGATGTAGGAAAAGGGGAGAGACCGTGAGAGACACTAGATGAAGATGGATTTAAGGGAAAATTCCACAGAGGAGTTTTGGTTGATTGACTCTTAAAAGATAAGTAAGAATTTACAAGTTACGGAAAAGGGAAGCTTTGGAGAAAGTATTTCAGACAGAGAAATGGAACATACTGAAGACCAGAGGCATGAAAAGGCCTGTCGGAGGGGTGAGTGGAACACAGCACAATCACTGCTTCAGGCGGCTCAGCTCCTTCACAATCGCAATCCTACTGCTATGGGTTGAACTGTGCCCCCTAAAAATTCATTTGTGGAAGCACTAGCCACCAATATGACTATTTGGAGAAAGGATCTTTAGGAGGTAATTGAAGTTAAATGAGCCCGGCCGGCATGGCTCAGCGGTTGAGCGTCTATCTATGAACCAGGACGTCACAGTTTGATTCCCGGTCAGGGCACGTGCCCGGGTTTGGGGCTCGATCACGGGTGGGGGGCGTGCAGGAGGCAGCTAATCAATGACTCTCTCATCATTGATTTTTCTCTCTCTCTCCTCCTCCCTTCCTCTCTCTGAAATCAATAAAGATACATTTAAAAAAGAAAATATGCATGGTAACACAATGCCATGAAATACTGGCCTTGCAAATCAGAACTGTGAATGGTAATCCATCAGAGAGAAAGGCACGCTAAGGTGCTAGTCTATAAATGCAGTTTCTGGATCGACTTTTAATGCCTATTTATTCTGGTTTTGTTTCTGTAGATGTCTATCATCTATACTATTTACATAACTGAACGGAGACATACTTTAATAAGCACAGCTTAACAGTGCCCCCTCTTACCCAGATCACTGTACCTTTAACCCATTTAAAACTTTAATGTGTAAAAATAAATTTAACAGAACCAAATACATTCCTATTAAAAGGATATAATTATTTCAGCAATATGGTATTTATTTGTCCCAGTAACCATTAAGGCATAATAGACTTTTCTTTTATTAATATAGCATGAACACACTGAATTAGTGACATTTAGAAAGTAATTAACATCATTTCCACAGTTAATATCTTCTCACATAGCGTGAGGATCTCTCCTCTTGATCTGCCCTCATCAGATGTACTATTGCCTTGCAACTCTCTTCTGTTATCACACAAAACTGCAAAAACAATTTGAATTATGCCTATCACCAATGCAGAGGCGTAAGACGGGGCTATAGAAACTGCCATTTATGACAGTGCCCTGTGGAGGTTGTAAGTCAACCCCACTGCATTTTTACTTTACGTAAGACCCAACAATGTTCTTATGGCCACGAATCAGACTAATTTACCATCATATTTGATATTTACTTTAAAACAAGCGATATCACCATTAGGAAAAACACTAGTATTTTCTCCATTTCATATCTAACTTCACATGTTACTGTCTTGTTCCTTTTGAATAATTTACCGGAATTCTACCACGTAATAACTAACCTGTAATTTTCCCCGTTTGATAAAATCATTCACTATTAACTGTTTTTGGCCAAGGATCATCTTTCAATTGTCTTCTGTTCTTTGAATAATTTATTTTTTAATTGAATCTTTTGGTTATAGCCAAAAGAGAAACTGAACATCGCCTTGTTCTACAAATTTCTATAATCCATAAATGGTTGACCAAAGTCTACTCATGAAAACTCTTATTTCAGTTGCTGGATTGATTTTCTATATGATGCATATGTCAGTGGTGTGGTTTTTTAATTCACTGATTTTATTCATTGAACACATAGGTTTGGCTACTTTAAATCAGTTGCTGTTTGGTGCTTGGAACAGTGCAGTAAAAAAACACACACGCATTAGCTTCCTACCCTCTGGAGGCTTATATTTGGGAGACATGAAAATATAATTATTTCAAGTGCTGGACTGGTTTTCCAACCAGCACTCCACCCATGTGCACACTGTAATTTGGTGGTAAGAATGTTGTGACAAGAGGTCGTAGTAATCTGCATGATCCTTGAAGATCTGTCCTTGTTGGCTCAGGGTATGTCAGAACATTCTACTATGGCTAAACAGTGCTCTTTTCACTTAAAAAGCAGTGTTTTCACAATATTGTTCAGAAAAAAATGTTTATTAATGTAAGGTTTGCATTTAATAATCCTATACTTCGGTGTCTATATATGCACACATATATATATACATAAAATTATTATGTGGGAAAAAGGCATGTCAGCATAAATGAGTTGATGGAAGATAAATTAAGACTATATGTGTAATTACCTGGCCCAGTGCTGGACATACGTTTAGTAAATATTAGTTTATTTCCTTCATCTTTTACATGTCAGGCACTAGATTAGACACTTTATTTGTATCTAAGACAGTAAATTTATTTTTATTTCTCCTTCATCCACATAAGAATGGGTGATAACAAATTAATTATTTTCAAGTCTCACAAGTAACATTATTTTATACTATAAAGGAAAGTATATTAAGTACTCTGAAAATGTAAGCTAAAATGAAATACATAGCAAGAAGATTTTATAAGTTTCTAAAGGAATCCTATGAACGATTATAGGTCAATCATTTAGCTCCATGGCTTATGTAAATTATTACACAGGGTGGGGCAAAAGCAGGTTTACAGTTGTGAGCACCAGAAGCACAGAGTTAATAAAGCTATTGTAATAATCATGGCATAACCTGCATGTCTTTTTCATACGAACAACTGTAAACCTCTTTTTATCCCACCCTGTATCCAGGAGATTTTTACAAGAGTCTGGTAAAACAACCATTTTTTTCGCCTACCTACAATCTCCTGACTGTCATCTAAGGCACTAGTTCTCAACCTTGGCTGCTGACGAGAACTACCGGGAGGGAGGGCTCTTAAAATCTCTGAGACCAGGCCTCTTCTGAGATCTAACAAACCATAATCTCAGGGGCAGGGCCCTGGCATGTCGGTGTTGAAAGCTCCCTGGGTGGTTAAGGTTGGGCAGGCAAGTCTGAGAGCCACTGTTCTGGGGTCTCTGTACAGCGATGTAGGGGTATCTTCAAAAATGCACGCACTTGGCTTTTCAAAAAAAGCATGTCCCCTTTGAAATCCCTCTCTGCTTTCAAGTTTTCAAAGCCTTGGCAGCTGCATTATGAAGCCTTCCCATTTGACAGAGCCTTGGCTATTTAGTCTGCTCTGTGCATATCTTTATTATAGCTCTTACAGAAACAGTCATTCATAATGGAAGGGAAAATGAAATACTGAACTCTGCTTCTACAAGGCAAGCTCCTTGAGGGCAGGGAGATAGGCAGATAGACAGAAGTAACATATACAATCAGTGAAGTCAATGTATAGTTTGATATTCTCTTAGAATTTAATTAAATTGATTTTGAATTCAATAAGCATTTTATATAAATCTATTCATTTCCCTAAAAAATAATGAAGTAAATTTGTCTCTTAAACATAATGGTGCCCAATAAATACTTAATGATCATTTTTATGGTGTCGCTTGATTTTGAAAAATATTTAATTGGATATTAAATGCTAGAAATAACATACTCATTGTTTCAGAAAAATTGTTCGGACGCGGGAAAGGCAGTGACTCTGTAATATGGGTGTATTTATTACAGGAACTGGAGAGAGGAGCAGCTCCTGAAAAGGACGCAGGGTAGGTAGTGCAATTGGGAAACACAGATTCTATTTTGAAACCTGACAATCACTTGCTGGTTGTTTTCTCTTTCTGCACCTGTTTTTCCTCTACGTTTATGTTTTTAGACTTGTCATTGAAGTCAGATAAGCAACATTCCCCACCATTTCCTTGAACATAAAAACGTTTACTGGTTTTGGTTCTATGTCACGGTAGCTCAGTGATGACAGATGCAAGATAAGGACCAAATCTCCTCTTCCCAGATATTTTATCATTGATGGTGCAGGAAAAGGGCCGTATGTCAATGACAACTTTGCCTTAGAATTTGTAGCAGGTGGGAAAGGCACAAAGGAAATAGCTGAGAAGTGCCTACAGACAGTGCCCTCAAAGAATTCCATCCACCCAGGCGCCGCTGCAGTGACGTCAGTACTATGAAGATAAAAAACACTGGCAACATCAAAAAAGAAATTGCAAAGGAAGCATGAAACTAAATATGAAAGTCACTAATAATGTTTTTTTAAATAAATATTGTGCATGCAGTGGTACATGCCTACTGAGCACTTGGAATTTGGCTCATTCAACTGAGGGACTAAAGTCTTCATTTCATTTAATATTAATTAGTGTAAATCATAAGCCTCGCGTGGCTAGTGCAGCCACATTGGAGAGCGCAGGGTTAGACTCTAGCCTCACTTTGAACTTTGGAGACGGGGAAGTCACTGCGCAGGACACACCCAGTCCATTGCTGGACACCTGTACTGATCATCTTTGTTTTGGAAGCCAAAATACATCTCCTTATAGTTGCACAACCCGCTGGAACCATATAAAGAAATCCAAATACTGTACTTCTTTGACACTACAGCTCTCCAAATCAGTTTCTTAATCTAGTGTTTTAGTCTCCTGTCCAAGTAGATTCCCTTTTATCAAGTATTTCTCTAGTCTTATGTTAGGCTCTAGTCTGGTAGACTCTAAAAACCTAGCTGCCCCATTTACTTACAATATGTCCCAGAAAAATTTAACTCCCATTTTATCTTCTGTAAAATAGGTGTAATAGTATCTCACACTGTGTTGCCAAGAAATCATAAATATACCATCACATTGACTAGTATGTAACAGGTAGCGAAATTGTAATTCTCTCCAATTTATAACAATTTCTACTTCTGTCTTGTTTGCCTCTATCCCTCTTAAAATTTGATATACAAGTCTGAACATAGTGTTTCCTGTGTACTTTTATAAAAAGGCGCCCAAAGGTGCAAAGGATACCTTTCTAAATATCTGACCTGACACACTGATATTATTTTTATATTTAACCATTCTTTCCCCTCAGTAGAAGACAGAGAGGGATCTGCTTTGGTAACAAGTTTGCTGTTGCTAAACTTTCTGGGGGAACAGGAATTGCAGGATTTATTGAAGTCATCTCGTCGACCACATCCTTGAGGAACTTGTGCCTGGCTGCAATAATTTGTTACCCACAGGATCCCCACTGTTACTGTGGAGGGGGGGAAACGTGGTTCTGTATCAATACACGCAGACAGCGTATTCTCTTGCCCCCCAGAAATTGTTTATTATTTCTAAAAGGAAAGAATGGCTGAAAAGATGTGTAGGTTTCCAGAAACGGTCATTTTAAAAAACTGCAAACTGCTTCACCTGGACATAAAACTACACATAAAAAAAGAAAAGAAATAAAAATGGAATGCTTTTGAAGCGAAGGACAAGTATATATGCTGAGCCACATTTGTGAATGTGCTGTTAAGTTTAAGCATGTTAAATAAAAAAGATAGATAGACAGGTGACAGATGGTGCCTAGCCAGCTAGCTAGATGATGGATAGATCAATGCAGAGATGGATACCAAGATGATAGGCACACAGATAGAAACAGCAAATGTACATGTGAGGAGGTCTGCTGCACTACACTCCAAAAGAACTACTTGAGTTCTCTACAAGCAGAAATTGGGGGAATGTGTGTGGGAATGGGTACTTAGGGTGTAGGCTAATTGTGGGAGGAACACAGTTATTTTTTACGCCAAATTACCTTAGTGCCTTGGTGCAAGATTAATCAATCAGGTATGTGCAAACCTGTATCTGGACCCAGTATGTGCCATTATTCTGCCTATCTTGGCACTAATGCCACTTTTTCCCAATCTCTGGTTTGAAGGGAAGGAGCATACGTCCCCCAGATTTGCTGTTCTTATGTAAAGTTGTGCTAGACATTCCAGGCCCTTTGCACACCCGTACAGATCTTAGAATCAGTTCTGGTTTTGTTTTCCTATGAAAACACTGTTGGGGTTTTGATTGAGGTTGTGCAGACTATATAATTAACTTAAGGGTAACTGACATATCAATAGAGTCTTCTGATCTGTGAATATGGCATATCTCTTCATTAATTGAGTCAGTTTTTCCCCGCTCAAAAATGTTTTGTAGTTTTCAATTTAGTGGAATTCCATGTGGATGGTCAGTTTTATTGTTGAATATTTTATATATTCCATGTAATTGCAAGAGGTATTTTTATTTTAAATTTCTGATATTTTGTTACCTATAAGAAATACAATTGATTTTTGTATATTTATCTTATATACTAAAATGTTTATAAATTCATTTACTGGCCCTAGAATTTGCTTTTCCAGATTTCTTAGGATTTTCTCCTTACAAGATTATGCTGTCTGCTAATAAAAACACTTGTATTTCTTACTTTCCAGTCTTGATAATTTTTTTTTTTCACATCATATTACACTGAATAAAATCTGTGTTCAATCTTGCTCTGCTGCTGCTCCTAATCTTAGGAGCGAAAGCGTTCAGTCCTCAATATTCAAGTACGACGTTATCTGTAGGTATTTTTCAAGATGTGCTTTATCTGGTTAAGGTGATTCCTTATTATTCCTAGTTTATGGAGGTATTCTGTTAGGAATAGATGTTAGATTTCATCAAATGCTTTTCTGCATAATTGAAATGATATGATTCTATTTTATCTCCTTTGTTGGCTTACTAGCAATATTTATATTGTGTTTTACTTTAGTGTTTCATTTAGGGTTTATATATGTGTGTGTGTATGATCAGAGTCTACCTTTTAGTAAAAGTATACCACTTCATTTTCAGTATGAGCACCTTAAAAATATATTTCCATTTCTCATCAAACCCTCAAGTTTTGCACTACATGTTAAGTCTTAGCATTTACCCATGTACCTCCCATTTCTAATGCTCTTCATTTTTCTGTGTATATCCAGAGTTCCATCTGATATCATGTCCTTCCACCTGAAGGATATATTTTATCTTTTCTTACAGTTCAGGTCCGCTGGAAATAAGTTCTTTTACTTTCTCTAGGTCTGAAATGTCTCACTGTAGCTTCATTTTTTTAAGATAATTTGTTTTACTATAGAATTTTGATTGGCAGGTGCGTGTGCATGTGTCTGTGCGTGTTTCAGCACTTTAAACACATTGCTGCATTTCTCTGGTCCTGCATCGTCTCTGCCCGCGGTAAGATATTACTGTCCTCTTGTTTCTCTCTGTGTATTCCGTCTCTCTCCTCTGGTTGTTTTTATAAGGTTTCCTCTTGCACTGGTGTTAAGCAATGTGCTTACAATGTGCAATTGTGTACTTTTCTTCATGTTTCTTAGTTCATTGAGCATGTTTAATCTGTGGATTTATAGTTTTCATTAAATTTGAAATTTTTCAGCCATTATTACTGCAAACATATTTTTAAGGTTTCCCTTCCTTTTCCTCTTCTTCAGAAATGCCAGCTGCACATACAGTATGTCATCCAAGATTGTCCCACATTCGCTGACACCCTGTTCATTCTGGTCCACTACTGTTTTTCTTTGTGCATCATTTTAGACTATTTTTATTGCAATAGGTTTTAGTGTTAATATTTTTTTCTGCATGTCTAATCTGCCCTTAAACCATTCCTTGTATTTTTCATCTCAGGTATTTAATTTTGATCTTTCGAGGTTTTCTTTGGGTCATTTTAAATCTTTTCTGTCTCTGCACATCATGTTTAACATTTCTCTACCTTCTGAAATGTACAGTATAGGACTATGTTAATTGTTTTAATGTCTTGGTCTACTAAACTTTATAATCTGTCATTTCTGGGTCAGTTTTAATTGATTATAGTTCCTCCTCATTGTGAGTTACAGTTTCTGAATATTTCGCATGCCTGGGCATTTTCACTGGATTCCAGACACTGTGAATTTTACTTTTCTCGGCGTGGTAGATATTCTGGTATTTCTAAAAATATTATTTTCTTTTTGCCTGGGATGTTGTTAAGATATAAGAAAACAGTTTTATCTTACTTGGCTGTGTTTTTAAGGGAGAGATGGTAAGCTGGATTCCTATTATTCCACCTTGTTCAAAAGGAAAGTAATATAATTTTCACAGAAACAACAAAGTATTGTGGTTCAATCCAACAGCAAGATATTGCTTGGGGAAAAAAAAAAAAAACACAAAAACTATCTACCTAAAAATCTGTACCAATTAATAAGATACAAAAAATGGCTTCATACAATGCATTATATATTTCATAGTATGCTCAATAAATATAAGTTCTAATCAGAAAAATTAACAAGTAAGATAATAGGCAATAGTAAACCATGATGAAAGAGCTGAAAAAGCCCAAGAAGTATTAGAAATAAAAGAAAACTTGGAAATAAGTACTAAGCTAGAAGGACCAGAAGTGTGCATTGAAGACCAGATTGTATTGAAGGTCTCATAAAGAAAGCAGAAAACAGAGGGGAGAAAATAAAATTTATCAATGGAAAGGAAGAAAATGATATAGAAGAATTTGATAAAAGAAATAAATACAGCCCGGGCAGGTGTGGCGTGGTGGTTAGAGCGCTGGCCTGCTCACTGAAAGGTCTCGGGTTCGATTCCTGGTCAAGGCCACGCACCTGGGTTTCGAGCTCACTCCCCGAACCCGGTTGGTGCACTTGGGGGGAAGACCAGTCGACGTGTCTCTCACATTGATGTTTCTCTCTCTCCCGCTCTCCCTCTCTCCCTCTCTCTCTCTGAAAAGTAATGGAAAAAATATCCTCAGGTGAGGATTAAAAAGAAAATAAATACAGAAGAAATGCAAAGGTAGCCAGGCACATTATAACGGCAAACACAGAAAAAGAAAACAACAGGCAGACACATACACACACCCAGTGGAGCCCAAGAAGCTTTCCCAAATTAACATATAAACTTTCAACATATTAAAAGGGCAAACTGGAAAATACTGATACAATATGTTGATCATAAGACAAACTGCGGTAGAATTATTAAAGTTTGATAAAACAGAATATGCTCTATTCAAGCAAAAAGTCCAAATCACTTCAAGAAGAGAGAAACTCAGGCCAATACCAGATTCTTTTTTAAAAAAAACACAATGTCAGGAGAAATCAGGTAATATATTTAAGCTGGAACATTAGTACCTTATTAATTCTGTAAAACACTAAGGATTATTAGGACTATGCCACTAGTCTTACTACCAGAACATATTTATTCAGAAGCAGACAGAGAATGAACTAAAGCGATCTGCGTGAGCTACCAAGGCTGCATGATCACTCTGCGAGGGTAACCTGATGAAGGCGCAGAGCTTCCCATAAATTTACCCGACAAGCAGCCGCAGGCGGCGGGTGAATGTGGGGAGCGGGGTTCTCACGCGGGCGCCCCCCAGCCTGCGAGGTGTTCCCAGGAGAGCCGCGGGGGCCTTCCCGGTGCCCGGCCAGGGCAGAAGCCGCAGGCCGCGCTACTTTCCCGGGCTGCGATCATCAAGGACCACGGGCTGGGTGTCTTAGAACAGCAGAAATGTATTCTCTCCGATCCTGCCGGCCAGAGGCCTAAGGTCAAGGGTTGGCAGGGCTGACTTTTCTCCGAGGGCGAATCTGTTTCATGGCTTCCTCCGGGCTTCTGGCAACAGCCAGCAACCCTTGAGTTCCTTGGCTTGTGACACCCCGCTCCTAACTCTGCCTCCGTGTCCCAGGGCTTTCTTCTGTTTCTCCATTTTCACATGGGCTGGATTCTTGTAAGGGCACCAATCACACTGAAATAGTATGACCTCAGCTTAAATGATTATGTCTGCACCAATCCTGTTTACTAAGAAGATCACATTCTGAGCTATCGAGAGCTGGGCCGTCAACATATCTATCTTAGGAGGAGACACTTTCCTAACTGAATGTAAAAAATATATATATGTCTCTCCCTCCAAAGCCTCCCAGGGTCAAATCAGAGGACAGCACCTGAAAAGGTGATTAATCTTTACAAAATGCAAGGTGAGAATAAATAGGTCCTTGGCTTCAAGAAGAAAAGGTTATTTTTGAACAGCAGCTCTTTAATGCAGTTCTTATATTTTATTAATAATTAATAAATGATTAATGCAGATTGCTTTCTTCCAAATAAATTATCAGAATGTGTTATAACAGATGTGAATAAATCATGAGTTGTCTACACAAATATCAGGAGTATAATACATTATATTTAAATATTAGTTATCTGTCTGAAACACGGGTGAGGACCCAATGGTAATATATTAACCACTGTTTCTATCAATGAGTTATTAATTATTGAATCTCAGCCTGTTCTGAAATGGCCTTCTAGATGCTTTATTGCGTGAAGCATGTATCGATATTGATCTAATTTTCTCTTTTCCTTTTAGTGGCATATAATTGAATCGAGGGGGAAAATATCATCTATAACAATTAGAGATAGTCGGAAACATCAGCAGTAGAGTAAAAAGTTATCATACTACATGCTTTTCTTCCTATTAAGAAATGAAATTGCTTATTCAAATGATTTTAATCATTCTCTTAATGGAAATATGTTTACACGATGAGAATAAAGTAGCAGAATGATCATCACCTAATTATCACTGTCGCCGTCGCCGCCATCATCATCAGCATCAGCATCAGCGGCACCGTTTTCTGTGCCGGCTTTGTGTCTGCGCCACAAGCTTTCATGCCAACCTCAAGATAGTCTTCAGAATGAGCTGTTAGTGTGCCTTCCGTTTCACACATGCAAAAAAGTGAGTTTTAGAGATGTTTTTAAAAGAAAAGAATAAAAAAGCTTTTCTAGAACACAGTTAACAGGTAAGAGGCAGGATTCAAACTCATGCAGTCTCCCAGGAGGTGCTGGGCTTCACAACAGGCACTTGGAAAGATGCTGCTGCGGCCTGAGCGTCGCAGTTCAGTCGGCGTCTGGGGACTTGATGGCCTCCCTTGTCGTCGCCGATGCTAAAGATACTGACCAGCGTCGTGGTGCACACAGCATCCTGTTCTTAGTGCCACACCCGCGTTAACTCAGTCCTGAGAATAACGCCTGTGGGAGACTCAGATGCTGAGTAACGTTCCCGGGGGCCTTCAGCGACAGTTGTACTGAAATGTGAGACCAAGCGCTGGTTGCAAAGCCTGTGTTCCTCAGAGTGAGCGCCACTGCCTTGTGGATGTGTGTGATCGCATGTACGCGTGTATGCGTGCCTGTGAACGGGACACTCCCGCTCTCCCCCGCTCTGAGCATCTGTGACTCTGTCACAGCTGTCATTTCCTTTTTACTCGGGCGAAGTCTTTGCTCGGCATCCTAGGAGTATTTTAAGACAATTTGTCCTTCGAGCTCACGTGTAAAAGACACAAACCTTCGGAAAGCAGTATCCAAGTTAGGGGACTTTCTATTAGAGAATGCCCGCCCCCCCAAATGAGCGACGGTGAGCCACGCAAGTGTACAGAGCACGTCTAGTCCGGGTTCCCCATGGCTCCCCCGACACGCTCCTTTTTTCTTACTCTCCCGCCACACTCTGTGGGACTCACAGGCCTGTTCTGCCCCAGCTTACTGGATGCCAAACGCACGCTTTCTGTCCTGCCCTTGTGCCTTCGGCACTTTGGCCTCTAACTGCCAAAACTGTAATTCCCAAAAGAATGAACTGGGGGCCTGGGGATTCTGGAAGAATGGAGTGATTGTTAAGTGTAAGCCGTTGATTATACTTTGTCATTGTGTGGTCCAAAAATGATATTTCTATCGTGTATTTTAAACTGCCTCTCTTAATGTTATCTCATCAGAAGTTTAACTCACAACTATCATGTGGCTGAGAGTAGAGCTGGGCACCAAGACCACTGTACCTTTTTCTTGGATCTACTGTTAACCTACATTTACCAGCTCCTCTGGCTGCCTTGTGACAAGCCCCTATTACATAAGCAGAGTCGATGCTCACTCTGACCAGGAAAACCTCACAGAACTCTCCGTAGATCCTCCATGCTCTCTTTTGTTTTCTGAGTGTGAAATGAGTTGATACACTGGTCCTGTTGAGAGTGGAAAAGCCACAGGACATAGGGGACCTAGCTCCCTCAACTTACCACTTGGCAAATGGTCTGCTCATTTTGTTCTTAGGCGAGTACTAATAAACTTTTCTCCTGTTTGAACAGGTATCTTTAAAAAAAAACCAAAATGTTTTCATTGATTTCAGAGAGAGGAAGGGGGAGGGAGAAAGGAAAACATCAATGATGAGAGAGGGTCACTGACTGGCTGCCTCTTGCACGCCCCCTACTGGGAAACCCAGGCATGTGCCCTGACTGGGAATCGAACCCTGACTTCCTGGATCCTAGGTCGATGCTCAACCACTGAGCCATGCCCATGGCCCAGCTAGATATCTATTTTTGAGGCATGTGCTACAGTAGCTAATGTTAACTTAAATAATACAGAAACTAAGATAAATAAATAAGCAGTGGGAAGTTGCCATCGTTGGAAAAAATGCCCAGGGGAAGCAGGCATTCCCTCCACCTCCCAGCTAAGCTAAATTTTTGCTTGTAGAGTTTTCTGCCATCCTCTCCAGCTTCATCTCACTTCAGGCTTTTCTCTCAGGTCCACTAAACTCAAGGAGAATCTACAAAATATCTATCAAATTTTTTCCTCTACATTTTGTATTTTGTGGATCTGGAATGTTCTTTCCTGGTATCTTTCAATGGCTAGCTCCTTTTTTAGCTTTCAGGTGTCATGACAAATGTGAAGCTTGCACAAGCTGGTACCCCAGGCCAATCTGCCAAAAGTCGGTTGTGGTTAAACGCTCAGTCTCTAGCGCCGCATTTGTCGAATAGAGAAGCCTATTTCTGCAGTTACAGTAGCCACATTCATGTGCTTAATAGCTACATATTTAGCTACATGGGTCTTGTGGCTACCCTATTGGACAGAACAAACATAAACGTCTCATTCATCACAGATAATTCTATTGCACAGTACTTCTCTAAAGACAGGCTTGGGAATGCAAACAACTGGCTTTGCCTCTCTATGTCACTGTTTCCCAAATATCTCAGATACTACTGATGTTAAATGAGGCTTTACATATAAAATACTTAGAGCAGTGTCTAGTTGACAACTGCTGCTCCAATACTGTTAGCTTTTATTTTTATCTCTAAGTACATATCGCAGGGTACTGTAAGCCTCTTCCAATGGCCTCAACCTTAAGCGACCTGTACTAACCTATTATGTCTTAGCATGCCTTCCTTCCAAGCTCCAAGGATAAAACTTTTAATAGATTCTTGTTTTCTAAAATACTAATAGTAGCAATTACTCTTAAACAGAGAAGATTCTTTTTTTTTTTTCAATTCTCATCCAAGGATATTTTTTCCATTGCTTTTCAAAGAGAGTGGAAGAGAGAGGGAGAAAGTGAGAGAGAGAGGGAAACATCGATTGGTTGCCTCCTGCGTCAGCCCCAACTGGGATGGAGCCTCAACTGAGATACAAGCCCTTGGACAAAATCGAACCCAGGACCCTTCAGTCCACGGGCCAATACTCTAGCCACTGAGCCAAACCGGCCAGGACAAGAAGGTTCTTAGTGACATGGGAAGCAGAACCACATTTGAGCGCCGCCTCCCACCAGCCCCAGGATCCAGGGAGGAGCCGGCCCAGGTGGGAGCAGGGAGCGGCGAGGGGCCGGCAGATGTTTCCTCGCCGTGTCATGAGCCCATGACCACTCGGCCTACTTCACCCTACACGGGTGTCCCAACTCCACATAGGATTCCAGAAGACACCATTCCAATAATTTGTCCCAGAGCTTCTTTCCAGCCTCTCAGGTTGTACGAGAGAGAAAAACCTTCTTAAGAACCACTATTTTACAATCCACCTGGACACAGCCATGGTTGCTATAGAAACAGTACAGGGCTTAATGGGCATGTGTCCCCAGGTCACAAGCAGCCAGGCAGCTCTTTAAATCATCCCACTCAGAGCCGAGCCCTTTCTTGCGCTTCCTGTATCGCCTGGCAATGCGGCACCCTCCTGTTCAGAACCGAGAGCACCCAGAGGGCAGTCTAATGGCCTAAGGGAGCGAGTCTTCCTCACAGGACGGGTTGTTCTGGGCACCTCCGCAGGTGTCACCGGCCCGCCCAGCCGGCCAGGCCCTCCGACACCAGATAAGCTATTACTACCACTGCTACTAGCTGCAATCTATGATCATGGTCATTTCTACCATGGATTTAGTGCCCTACGTGTGAAGCACAGTTCTTGGTCTTGATAAACAACAAAATTATAACTAGGTTTAAGTGCTGCGATTATAAGAGGCAATTCATTGCAAAGGAACGGAAATAAGCCTAGAAAGGTTAAGAAATTCACAGCGGGTCGTATTCCTAGTAATAACAGCAGCTGACTTTGAGGCCCAACACTGTCGACTCCGAGTTTATGCTTTAGAGAAATGGTTAAGGGCAAAGCTTTACCAATCAATACACAGGGGATGGTAATCAGCCACATTAAGGCAAGTCCCCCAGGGCAGGTATCGGCTGTCAATCTTAAAATGCTTCATGATCGCCCGAAGAGCTCCTTAAAATTTCCTAATTCTAAATCTTTTGAGCTCAAAGTCCAGGAATGTACATTTTAACAAACCAACAAGATAATCTGGCTGTCTTTTCTTGGAGACACCAAACCCTAGAGAGAGCCCTGTAGCTTCCTTACATCGTGTGGACCACATGGGCTCAAAGAAAGTCCATTTCCAGATGTTGAGCTGGCCTACTAAGAGCAATCAAGGTTCATTTTCTCCAAATATCTTAAAATAACAACACAGGAAGCAGGGTTTCTAACTCATTAAACCAAGAGATAAAAATGCATATTAAAGGAAACCTTCATTCATTCACTGGGAAAGTACTAATTCGAGGCGGGGATTGTGCCGGTTGTTTGGCTTACAATCGGGATTCCATGGAAACTGCAATAGAAATAATACCAATGAGCTGAATGACACAAATTCTGTAAACTGAGAGGAGAGCCTGCACCACGGGGTGCGGAAGCGGGTCTTGGCGTCTGCAGGATGGGGGAAGATGCCAGAGGCAGCATGGAGACCTGGGCCCGCGCGTACCTGCTGGGGGACCCGGGGAAGCCGCGCTGTGCCATCTGGAGAGGACAGGCCCTCCCTTACCATTCACGGAAGCCCAGCTGTGGAACAGAGGTGCTGTCCCCAGTCACATGAGACTCCGTGGGTAGCAGCACAGTGCAGGGCGCGATTTGGGGACTGTCCGATCTGGTCATGCGCTCCAGCCCCTAACGGCTGTGCCACCTCATTGGATTTACCTAATCTCACTGAGTTGCAATTTTCTCCTCTGTATCATATGGATAATAACATTATTTATCATCTAGGGCTTTGTAATGCTTGAATAAGTACCCATTTATTATCTCATTTAATCATGACTTCAAAAAGCTCTTTGAAATAAAATAGAGAAACAGGGCCAAGCATGAGCCCTCCATAAGCCCTCCTCCCTCTATATTAACCTCTTAAATTGCCTCATTTGATCACGGGATCATAAATAACGTCGCTGTCCTGGCGACTCCCTTGAACTTTAGACTGAATATTCAACTTCCCATTAAAATCTCATCGCAGGGTCTTGATAGTTATCTTAAAAAGGATATTATCTCCCAAAGGAGTATACCCAAACCCAGACTGTTGACTTCTATCACTTCATATCACGCTTCCCTAAATTAGTAGCATCTTTCAGGCAAAATAAATAGGACCATAATTCAGGCAAAATAAAACTTAAATCTCGATTCCTCTCTTTGGGAGTCACACTATCTCGGGTCCCTCTGCAAATCCTCTTAGTTCTACTTTTAAATGTGAGCCCGATCTGACTACTTTTGCCCAGGGCTGCGCCCCATCCACGCCACCATCGAGGCCGCTCAGTTCAGCCAGCGCATCACGGACGCCAGGACGAGAGGACATGATCTTACGTTGTCAGGAGCTGCTGCTATTGGGCATCGCCTTTTGTTTGAACTTCATCTAAGTATCTCTTTCCCTCTGTAAAAATCTTAACTGACTTCAATCAGAAAAACAAAAATGAAACTGAAAAAGAAAACCCATGAGACGTTCCAACATCATCCAGCAAGTCAAAGTAAGAGTTAGGTATGGGACCCAAATCCTGGGAAAAAGGGGTGTGGGGACGGGGACCCGAGTTTCAAACACTGGCCTCTTCGGTTATTAAAAAGCATTTAGTTTTCTGTGCTCATTTCTGAAAGAAATACGAACCATCAATTTTCTTTTATTTCAAGATCCTGTAGATTTCCTGCAAATCTACAACAAGGAAAACGTTTATACGTCCTTATTGCAAATTCCACAGGGAGCTCTCTCTTACTCCTGCTCAATTTCGTGACATAATTAAAATGGGGAGGCTGCCCCGGGGAAGCAATAAAATACACCAGGACGTACCTGTGTTAAGTAAACACATAGAAGGTATATTTTTACTGAATATTTCACATTACTTGAGCTTATTTTTTTAAAAATATACCTAATGACCTGACATAGACAATTACCAGAAACTTGCTCATTAATACCCTTTGAATGGTAATTACGTTTTAATTAAAATGCCAAAATAATCAAAAAGTGAGGAATATGCTAATTTACTGTGTGGAGTCTAAACAATGAAGTAAGGGGGGGAAAGGACTTAAATTCTTCTGATGTTTTTTTGCAGTAATGCTGAAAAAGTGATATTGTGAGCAATTACTATTTTCCCCCCAAAATACAGTAAATACACAAATAGAAGCAAATTAAATCTACCACTCAGCAAATTTCATTTGCCATAGGGAGATTAATATGAAAAGGGCCTCTGAATTTTTATCGAAGCAGAAAACTTAATAGGCTATTTCAAAAATTCAGCTCTGGCTGGCTTGAGGAGAGATAATGGAATTTTGCAGCTTAAATCTTGAGGTCATGATTTCAAAAAATGCCCCAAGTTGGCAGTGACTAAAAGGCATTCCTATCTGATGCCTATGTGAAATGAATTACTGGTTTCACTCCGATGGTTACCAGATAGGGATCTAATACTGTTGGGACAACTGGAGCTAATTGGCCCAACTGCTGGTATTTCAAGGAGCCATCCAACAACCAGAAATGGAATCACTGTCTCTCTCTGCACTTGGTTGTTTCCCCATGAGGGGAAACACAGGTGTGAAGTTTATCTGGGCCTATGTTGGATTTTGATGCAGATAAATGAAAGGTGAGTCCCGGCAGTGCCTGCTTTCACCCCACAGGGTCCTGGAGATCTGGCTTCTGAGGCCAGGGAGAGTGCCCTGTTCCCTGCTTACCTGGAAGGGAGCCTGTGCAAATACAGTGGTGAGGCTGGAGGGTCCTGTGCTCCATGGATAAAGGCCTGGCGCTAGGCCCCAGGAATCCAGGGAAAGTTGATAGGGCTACTCCTTTTATTGCCCCGTTTGCACAGGACTGACCTTGGCAATGAAGATCGGGGTAGTGGGGAGAGGAACTGAAGTTAGGCAGATGTGTGAATTAGGGACAGACACTAACCACTATACTGTCCTCAAGGTAAAACAGTGGATATATGAGAGCACTGGCCCAAAGACAGGTGGCCTGGATCCAAATTCTGGTTTCATCGTGAAATAACTGTACGACATGGGGGGTGCTCATCTCCCCTAAGCCTCAATTTCTCAACTTTGTATGACTATAATGATATTAAAAGAAATACTGAGCAGCCCTGGCCGAGTGGCTCAGTTAAAAGGTTACAGTTCAATTTCAGGGCTCGTACAGGAGGCAACTGATCAATGTTTCTCTCTCTCTCCATCTCTCACTCTGTCTCTGTCTCTCTCCCTTCCTCTCTCTCCAAAAACATCCATAAAAAAACAAATGAACATATCCTCAAGTGAGGATTAAAGAAAAAAAAAAAGAGTTACTCAACATATGTAATGAGCCTGGCACACAATAAACACATAATGACACTGGTTGTAACATTTCTATTACAACAAATGAATAGTTATTATTGTTGTTATTGTTAATTTTCAATACCCATCTTGCAAAAACTACCTCCTAGGCCTGTTAGGAGGATCAGCAGATGGAAAGAAATGTGGAATCCATGACATCCTTGGCAAATCCAAGGTGCAGACCTTAACAGTATCCAGTATTCTTACGCATTATCATGTGTTCTTTCTCAAATACACCTTATTCCCAAGATTTCAGACAATGGCAGGAGGGACTGGGAATCACTCTGGGCATAGAGAAAAGATGAGGCAAACAGTAAGGGGCTTAAACAGGGGCCTGAGGAAACTCTCTGGGAAGTATGAGACCTATCCCTGCCTCAAGCACACCCCCTCACGCTCTGGGGTAGCAGGACTGCCAGGTCACCAGGCTTTCTTTGTACATGCTGTTTATTGGAGCCAGTAGGTATTAAATTATTTCATCAAGCAGTCCTGTAACTTTGCAGCTCCCTGGTGGGTCTTCTAATCTCAGCTTATGTTCACCCATCGAGCCATGATTGCTGGAAGGGTTATTACTATTTCTCATTATATGATCTCCAAGTCCTCTTTTATCCCTTTGTTAAAATTGTTCCACTGAGAATATTTTTTTAGAACTCAAATTGAATTTCCTTTCTGACTCCCCACCATGAAGTCAGAGAGTTCCAGGTTCCTAAAGATCTCTCAAAAATGTTAAGGGAAAACAAGATGTGTGAGTTCAGTAAGATCTACCTATCGGGTGAGTGGGGTGGGGGGATAACTTTGTATGTTTCATCCATTGCACATGTCAAAGTCCTAGACAAGGTTCTGCAGATGGAAGGTGTGTACACATACACACACACACACACACACACACACACACACACACACACAGTGTGACAGGGGATAAGAGGGCAACTCAGTAAATTCTCTTGATCTAAATTCATAATGCTTTACACCAAAATAACATTTGAATTAGCATAGCAGGCGTTTTGAACCACAGTTTTCATTTCATTGGCCTTGGTCGTCTTGGTTTTTGGGTTTTTTGTTTGTTTTCCTAATTGGCATTCTTTACTTTTAATTTCATTTTTCAATTACAGTTTACATTTATTATTATTTTGTATCAGTTTCAGGGGTACAGCCTGGTGAACTGACATTCTTAATCTATAACAGTTTACCACGCAACACGAACAACCAGGAACGACACACCAGCAGCCCACTCCGCACGAGTGACTGAGGCACTGAGTCTTCTTTGGGCACGTACGAGAGCTGAGCTCCCTGCCTGGTGTCTCCTGTCTAAAAATGCTCTCCTAGCATTTTTCATCAGGTGTTATTTTGGCCTCGTGAATATTGTCAGCCCTTGACAACGAGAAGAAGCGGGTCCTGATCAGAGGAGAGCGTCCCCGTGCCCCACTCACTCCTCTTCCAGGTTTCTTTCATCTTACAGACCTTGTACCCGAACACATTTTTCAAGTCCCAAACCAGGAGACTAGCAACTGCCTCTGTTTCTGTATGTATAAAAATACCCGGGCGCTGGAATTTCTAGGATGTTCTTATGATTAACAGGACAATGTTAGGAAATCAAGGCATGTTCCAGAAAATTTTAGATTCATGGTTGCTATACTAAGTTCACCTAGAGTGTAGAGTTTTTATATCACATTCTAACTAAGGGTGAAAACAAACTAACATGTAAAACAAACAAAAAAACAACAAAAAATAACTTACCAAGAAAGGTTAACAGCTGATTGTAATCTTCATGAGGGCTGGGCTATTCCTGTTTCCCACCACAGCGTATCTAGTGCCTAGTACAGTTCCTAGCACAGACTAGAAACTCAGTGGATATTTGCCAAAGAGAAAGGAAGAGGGACAGGTAACAGCCACAGGGACCAACTCAAAGTGACTGAAGCCTGTGGAGGACATTAGCACAGACGCCCGTGATATCCGAGGGCACCGGGGATAAACCTCGGGACTCCTGTCGTCTTGCCCCATGAAACCTACAATGGTCGTTATCCGACAGGACACACATTTTTTAGGAATCCTCCTTCTAGGAAAGTCCCTTCACTGAACCATTAACGGGTGAGGAACTTAGTCTAAACAGAAGGTTCTGTCAGCTCTCACCCCGTCCAGGCAAGTGCTCTTAGGAGGGTCGTACACACTGAAACTGCGAACTGCCCGCAAATCAGCATCTTATCAGAAAGCTCTCACACATGAGAGGCTATGAGACTCTCTGAGGCTTAGTCTCAACCTCTTCCCACGTCCAGAAGCTGCTCTGAAAAATCTAAACGCGGTGATTCATAGAACCCTCTTAACAAGTTGTAACGGGCCTATCATTAGCCGTCACCCCCCTGCAAAACGGGGAGGCGGCTCAGAGAAGTTTAACTGAGCATCTCCTCTGAGCCAATCATGGTCTCGGGGGGCCTCCACTCAAGGCTCTCCTACTTTACTGGGGTAGGCTGGCATATATTTTTCTCAGATAGTTCATGAAGGTGATGTTTGTATTTATCTCTAAGAGTTGTCATGAGAGAAAAAGGTAAATGATGCATAGAACTGGCTAGCACAAATTAAGTTCTTAGTAATTACATGACAAAAATGATCATTACTACCAATAAATGTATTATTATTTCCATGATAAATAATAAGTTACCTACTAATGAATTAGAGGAGTTGTCATAGGAAGATGCGTTTGAGTTAAGGATGAGTAGGGACTGGCCCAGCACTGGAGCAGAAGACACCTAATCCTGACCGTTGGAAAAGCACGGCCAATGATTGTATCAGAGTAAAATTGAATTTCTTATAAAACGTTGAACCATGGGCAGACCCTCTTCCTGTTGACCACAACAAGACCAGTGCTCCTCAGCAGAAGATGAATCACGCAATTTGGATCAAGGATCATACAGAGATTTGTTGTCAGCTTGACTTTTAAGATTTGCCAGGTATTAGAAGAGCTTATTTATAGAAAGCAGATGGCTTTTTGTCGTTTAATTCGCTGAAATTTACTTAGTATGAGGAAGGGAGAAATCAAGCTGGCTCCATGATAAAAGCTTTCTAAATACATTAGCTCATTGAGTGGACTGCAGAAGGACAAATAGAACACTGCCTTTAAAATGAATTAGGCTTCTTTCATGTTTTAGAAGAGATAAGACCAAAGTGCTCAGCGGCGAATGATAACATGAGTAGAAGCAATTTCAGAGTTTGCTTTATCAAAAGCAGAATCCTCTCTCATCCCGTTGACCACAGTGCCGCCTTCCCTATGAGGTGCCCTCGCGGCCTTCCTAGAATGGATCAAGTTCAAACAATGGTGCCTCATTTCGAATCCTAGATCCACCCCATTTCCATTCTTAGATCTCAGCCCTGTTTATTTTCTTTTTATTTTTGTTCTCAAACAGAACTCCAGTTGGCCACCCTCTGTTCTGGGGATACAAAGCATCTTTGCATTTTTGCAGTAACACACATTCTACATACTTTCAAATGCCCCCCCCACCCCCGCCGCCCTCTCTCTATCTCAAAACATGACCTGTGCGATTGCATTTGACTAGAATGCCCTTTTCTTTTCATTCTTAGGGATCCCCACTCATCCTTCAGGTCTCAGATTAAACATCCTTCCTTATGGACATCTTTCTGACACGCCGAATCACCCACTGCAATCCACAAGCAAACACGGCAGCAAACATATGTCCATAGCAACGTATGTGCTTTAGATTTACTTTTTCTTCCCCACTCGACGTTTAACAGAGTGTAGTAATGTTTATTTTATTCAATACTTATCCTAGGGCTTCATATTATGTCTGGTGCTTTGGTAAATGTGGTTTTCCCCTTAATGACGGGAATGACTGACTGCTCTCATATCCTGCAGCAAAAAGCCCTAAAGGGATGGTGATTTCATAGTACCCTAAGCTGTTGTGTCTCTTCATTCCAGAACAATTCCTGTCTATGCTCAAATTAGATGGAAAATTTCTTAGCAGTCCCCGAAGCCTGGGATGAGTCACAAGAGGACTCGCTCTTTAACCAGGGATGGTGATGGCTCAGAGGGTGAGCGGTTACAGCCCAGCCCAGCCCGAGAGGACTCAGGAGAGTGAACACGGGTTTGGCATTCCGAGGTTTGTGGAAGTAACGTGGACACCCCCTGGTCAATCTTGATAAAGGTCAGAGTATAAGAAATAAAGGTAAGTACCATTTAACCCAGTGGACACCATCCTATACCTCCATTTTCTCTAGAACCTCGGAATATAAATAGTTTATATGCAGGCATGGATGTCCTGTCTCTTCTGAAAAATGAAAATATCTGATAACCCCCTACCCATGTCCCTGCATGGAAACAATCACACAGAGTTGAGTCCTTTCAAGCAGGTGCATAAGCACTAAAACCATCAGCCACTCTCTTCAAAAATTATTCCCAGCGGCCCCACACATTACTGTAACCTGCGAGATCCCTGTGGCACTTGAGTTAGAATCCCATCTGGCCATTACTTAAGTGTTTAACTTAAATGTGTGACCAGGGTAACTGCGTTATTTACAACCCTGTGAAAACGTGTTCAAAGGAAGGAATGAAATGAGCACCAAGGGTAAGAGATGCTTGAGGTGGACGCCAACGTGTGTGACGTGGTACACATGGCCATTTGTGATGTTTGCTGAGAGAGTTTTTATTCTTTCTACGAACCAACGCGCCCTCACTCTCAAACACCGTCTCCTGCGCACAGTGAGCCGCGGTGAAATAAAGTGTGACGGCTGCTTGACGCACAGGCCGTTCCCCGACTCCCCGTCACTGAACGCGCTCTTTCCTCTGCAGAGGATGGCCCTTCCTTTCTTTGGGTCTTGTCGACCTTCATTCAGGACTAACATGAATAGTCAATGCTACATATCTTTTCTGGGAAGCAGCAAGCAGCATGGCACTTGAGTCCCAGCCTCAGTTCTCCCTCTTGTCTCACTTATCAGTGAATTCAAGTCTCTAATGACTGGATGAAATAAAACACATGTGTTCTAATCATGTCTTTACTGGCTATACCTTTATCCCATTCATTTATTTGTAAATATTAAGCATCTTTTTTTTTTTGAAATATGTCTTTATTGATTTCAGAGAGAGAGAGGGAAACATCAATGATGAGAGAGTCATTGATGGGCTGCCTCCTGCCCCCCCCCCCTCCCGGGATCGAGCCCACAACCCGGGCATGTGCCCTGGCCGGGAATCGAACCGCGATCTCCTAGATTCTAGGTCTATGCTCAACCGCGGAGCCATGCCGGCCGGGCTTTATTAGGCATCTTACATATGCTAGGCATTATACACGGCACTGGCAACATAGTTATGAATAAGTAAATGCAGGTCCTGTCTCCTGAAGACTAAGGCGGAACCCTTCATCGTCGCAATGCTCAGCTTCCTTCTTTATAAACATGGTGATCAACACACAGCCTGAGCTAGGAGGTGCCCGATAAATATTTGAATGAAAGTAGGGGGAACAAAGAGCGAGAGAACAGGAGAAGAAAAGGGAAAAGAGAGGAAGGAGCGAGGACCGAAAAAAAAACAGGGAGAAATAGGAAGAAACATAGTCATGGGGGGAAGAAAAGTCAGGGGAAGGAAAGGAAGTGAGTTTTCTGAATACCAAGTTCTCCCCAATAAAACGTGGGCCTGAGCTGAGCCGGAGAAAACTACAGAATATGCAGAGTTGCCATCTTGACAGAAACTCATTTTTATTTAATGTGCACTCTCAAAGAGTCGGCGATGCGATGTCTTACAAACTCAAGCTCTGAATCATTCCAACAGCAAAGGGGACTGAATGAGAATCTCCCGAGGCATCAGCCAACTAGGAGAGTAAACTTTCTTTTAAGGCCCTGGATTTACTTGAAAAAATTCATGTAAATTTTATTTCTATTCATAATGCAGCCCTGTTAGTTTAAACATAAAAAAACATTCGTTTTCTGTCAAGTCTGCTAGTCATGTGTATGCTCTAGGAAACCGCAGCATCGTGACCGCACCGATGCCCACTCCTCCTGGGACACCACGGCCTGCTCGGAGTTGCAGGCACCTGACCGCGTGCAAGGAATGCAGGGGAGCAGCCTGGGTCCTCAGGTCTCTGAAAGCGGTGCCCACGATGACTGTCACTGGAAATAGTACATCGGAGTCCTTGCCATTAGCCATCTACCAAGGGGAGCTGCCCACACCGAGGATCACCTGTTCGTACATTACAGGCCTGGAGTACTTTCCGCATTTTCAAACAGCAGATGCTATTTAAGAAGCTCCATTTTAGTCATTTCCAAATCACTTAATAATAGGTATTTTCCTTTTAATATCCTTCAGAGGAGACTAAAGTGCCTCTCATGTAATTTCATTAATCTGCACAACACTTCCTTTTCAAAGATGGGCTTTTTCATCACTTACGTAACCTTATTTTATACTAAGTTAAGATCTAATATCAGACATTTCTCTGGCTTAAGTAATAGCGATGTTTATAAATGGATGGCAGTTAGAGTTTGAGCTTTAAATCCAGAGAATATATTCCTAAATTAATAAAATCAAATAGTGTGGACTGTAAAAATACTTAACTTGTGGAAATATAGATAGATATAGATATAGATATATATAGCTACAGATGTAGATGCAGATACATCATGGAGATATACATCTCTTTTTTAAATTAATGGACATGTATAGATAATGGTAGAGTTCTCATTTATCTGCAATGAACAGTTTTTTTTTTAAATATATTTTTATTGACTTCAGAGATAGAAAGGGAGAGGGAGAGAGACAGAAACATCAGTGATGAAAGAGTCATTGATAGGTTGCCTCCTGCACGCCCCCGACTGGGGATTAAGCCCACAACCTGGGCAAGTGCCCTGACGGGGAATCGAACCAGCGACCTCCTGGTGCAGAGGAAGCTCACTCAACTGAGCCACACCAGCTGGAATGAAGTTCTTGATGAATACTTTACATAGATATTACTAAATATCTAAGCATGTATAAATATAAACGATGTTGTTTCAATTCACTGGAACATGGAAAAGCCTGATATTATTTTGTTCAATTGAATGTCTTATGTACATGAGGGCCAATCCCAAACCCCACTTTTTGTGGCTTTACTGAAAAGTTTTCTAACATACTTGAGAATGGTTTTCCAAAAGGATTGGAACTACTCATCCCCATTATCCCAATAACTCAGCCTGGAAGCTGCTCTCTTTCTGTCAAGACGAGAGGGTCGTTTATAAAGCCACCCCACAGAGAGAAGGTATTAGTAGCAGACATTTCCCTGTGTGTGAAATGAAATAGAGCACATCCTCGACCTGCTAAAATTGCTTGAACAGCAAATACAAGAGTCTACATCTGGAATAATAAAACTAGTATGATACACATATATATTTTTTACTTTAAGATAGGTGCAAAGGGTTATCAGCTTCTCTGTCTAAAATTAGTATGGTAATAATGTTCAGCTTTTACATTAACAAGTGCTGGGTCCAACATAAATCAAGTCACGCAGCAAATGTTTATTAAACTCCTGCATTGTTTAGAGGCTGATGGCACAGCAGTGATCGAGACAGAAAGACAGCCTTACCCTTCCTCCCAGTGCTTTCTTAGGAGTCTAGTTGGTACAATATAAATCAAAAAATGTCAGGTGGTGATGATTATTTTATTTTTCCCCCAAAAGGGCTATGAAGGAAAACAAAGCAGGACTGAGAACTACAGTGTGTTAACAAATCGGCTCTTCTATGCAAGTCTGCCAGGGAGGGGTTACCGTAAAGAAAGGGAGCCGCGTGAGTAAATACCCAAGAGCGTATTCTAGGCAGGAGGGCCAGTAAGCCTGTCCTATCTGACGAGTAGCAAAAACAATGGGAAGGTGTGAATTAGAAGGGACGTGGTAAGCGGGACACCCAGGAACAGGCGGGCGACAGGCTGCGGGGATCCCTGCGGGTGTGGCGAGGCGGTGCGGGTGAGGAATGGCATGAACATTCCCGAGAGTGACTTGAGCAGCGATGTTTCTTGACGTTATTTATGACTGAGAAAGAGATCGCTCGATTGTCGCGTAGGGGGAAAGAACAGAGCTCGGGGGAGGGCGGAAGGCAGGAGAGCAGTCGGGAAACCACGGCGGGTCTAGAAAACAGGGAAGGCGGCTTGCTGGTAGCTGTGTGTATGCCGTGGGGGGTCCGGCGTAAGGTTTGCCTCAAAGGTAAACGCAACAAAACCGCTGCTGCCTTGGGCACAGGGAGTGAGGGAAGAGTGGGGGCTAGAAGGGCACGGGAATTTGATTTAAATAGCTGCCGTCAGTGAAGGAATACTGATGACATCTGCTGAGATGAGGGAGTGGAGGGAGATCGGTTTGGGGGAGTGGGGAATGAAGCTCTCACGCAGCTTCTATGCGTAAGGTGCCAAGTAGCCACCCACGTGGAGATGGGGAGCCGTTAAACCGGGGCGGCAGTCTGGAGGGAATGTGCGCGGTTAAAGGCGGAGATGTACATGTCAATACTGTCAGCATGTGGTTCCTATTTACCGTCATGGGTCTGGGTGACAACAGTTCTGAACGGAAAGTTTGTTCAGAGCAGAGAGACGGAGACTGAGCCCTGGTTCATTCCGCCACCTAGACATCAGGGACGGGAGTCACTGTGGACCAGGAGTTACTGCCGTTTCCCTGCGATGGCGGCGACCCAGCTCGTCGAGCTCTGCGCCTTCCTTAATAACGGTCCTCTCAGCGGGTGCAGGGAAAAGCTTAATGAGGACCAGGGACACTGATCAAAGTTCCACACCATAGGCTGCAATTCCAGAGACGGAGGGAGGCTGATCCCGGCGTATGGTTCATCCGATATATCGGGCTCATCTGCACCAGTATCGCGTCTGCTCCTTGCATCATTTCTACAGCATAATCTACAAAGTTCCTTTTCAACAGCTGAGCAGCACTTGGGATAGAAGTGATCATCCCTATTATTTAACTTATTTTTTTTTTGTCATCACCGATACAACAGGAAGAAATCTTGGATCATTTTTGTTCAACAACTGAGATTCCAGATGATAAGACTGATTCCGATAGCACGTAAATCAGCGTTTTACTCTTAGAACTTTGACTGTGTCCTGACTATGGTCAGACACAGGGCTTAGGTGTTCCAGTTGCCGCCTGTGTCTGGCCGAAAATGAAACTAAAGGGTGACAGGCTGCTTTACGAGAAGACTAGAATGAAGAACAAATAAGATGACCACCTTTTACTTTCCTCTTCTGAGTATAGCAGACTCGATAAACTGTAGTGATGTTATATTTACCCGGTATTTTTGGTGGGGCTGATATGTGTCTGGCGCTGGGGATAGAGAACAAGATTCAGTCTCAACTCTGGAGAGGCTCGGGGTCAGACAGGCAACAGGGACCAGAAACTGCACAGCGCATCCAATGCTCTCGGACTGCGTGGCGAGCAGGAGCTGTGGCCCGAGGGGACGGAGGCCAGGTGCCCAATTCATCCCTTGTCCTTTCTTCCGGAGGCAACTGTACTCCCTGGTGGAGGCGCTGAGAGCACACAGAACATACCTGGGATGAGAAGGGGTGCCACGCTTTCCAAGGTTGCTTGCTTCGTGTCAGTTTTTGTCAATCGAGAAAATGTGTAGAGGCCAGTAAAAAATATATAACGATTAACAGTCAGCATACTGAGCGTTTACTCTGTGCCAGGTAAATTATTTAATTCCACTACTTTAACAAATAGTTTAGATTTTTATACAGGGCTGAGGGACACTCGTAAAGCGGGAGCAAAGGAAGTAGGCCCTTTATTAAGCCAGGAGGCCCAGGCTTTCTCTTTTGGAGACTCTGTTGAGGTGGGAGATGTCTAGGCACCTGTCATTAACTCGCCTGGGGACTTCCCCCGGTCAATTAGGCGAGCCCTTTACTTCCCACCCGAGCATCAATTAACATTCCTGAGCAGGTTCTTCAGAACCAGAACCTGTGCGTCAGCTATTTGCATCCATAACAGGAGGCGGTTCAAGGGCGCAGAGGAAACTCCGTCCGCACTACTTCACATCGCATACTCCTGGGGTGCTAATTTCTCCATCACGGGAAAAGTCAACACTATCTCTGGATTTCTTCACTGCTGTACGACTCACATGCCCGGACGCCGATGTCATGTATATTTTATTAAAACCTCGTCAAGTATCAGCAAAGATAACTGTTCATACCTCCAGAATTTTTTATTCATGTTTATCTACAATGGGTGAAAGCAGCATGCAAAATAAATGAAGGGTGATACCACAAATGTCTTTAGAGGGATATTAGACGAGAATCAGCAGAGAGGGCTTATGAAAGTTGTATGAGGCGTGTATTATCTATGCATAGGCTACAACGGTCAGAACATTTAGTGTGTCATGCTCCACACCAGCCCCAAATAATACATTGGACGCATAATGAAGTTTTAACTTGGAATGGGAAAATAAATTCTGCCTTTATTGTTATTTTTTTTTTAATGTATTTGTCTTTAAATGGGCTGTTCACAGGAAAAGTCTCTGCACATTTCCAGGATCCTCTGAAGCCAGCCCTTGGTACGGAAGCGTCAAGCATCCATGACGCTGTTGTAGGATGTGTGTGCCCTGGCGCTGTGTTCCTAGCTTGAACAGGGCTCGGTTTCCCAGTGCCATTCACATTCCTTTTGTCACGGTGTAACTAATGAATATTGAAACCAAAGACAGAAAATAAAGTGCCCGAGACAAGGGCAATAGGTTAAAACAGCAGCATATTTAAAAATGCCCATAAAATATATCTTTGAGCCCAGGAGTCATACAGTGAAACAGAAGATGAAAAGCTCTTCATAAGTGAAAGGCATTTGTTTTGCTAATTAGCGTGGGTCAGTCGGGGCGGAGGGGAAAATGCATCATGACATTTCAAACCATGCAGTGGAGATGCTATTTGTGAACTGCAGGGTTAGCAAAGTCTATAAGGGTACACACACACATTTATTTTATTATTTTTTTAATGCCTTTGTCCCTTCATGAATGTAAAGGATATGGTTTTGTAGAAACAGAAGGTCAGAGCTGGGAAGAAATTAGATATAATTTAGTCCTGTCTCTTCATTTTTAAAGATGAGGACACTGCAGTCCAAAGAGGTCAAGGGAATTCGTTAAGTTCACAAAACTCCACAAGGGGGGGTGAGGAAAGAGATCTGTCTCCCAGTGTCATCCCTCCCACTTCATTGTGTTCTGTGAACCGACTGACCCACAAATCAAGCCTGCGTTCCAAGAAAACTTCAGAGATGATACCCTGAAAATTGTATTGACCCCACTACTGACGGCCGTTGGTTTCAAATATCACAACCATTTTCAGACTGAATTCTAATACTGCAGCAAAGTGAGGTAAATATGGTAACAGTTTAAATGCTTGACCACTGCACCAGAGTGAGACATCCTTCATTTCAAGTCCAAGATCTGTAACTTCTTTTTATGGGACCTTGGACAAATTGCTTGATTCCTCTGTGCCTGGATTGTCTCATTTGGAAAATCTGAATGATAATAGTCCCAAACTTATATAGCTGCTGTGATGATTAAAAGTGTGCACACGAAGTGTCTATCAAACTAGTCCAAAGCGAGTCCTCAACATATATTAGCAGCTATTATTATTACTCATTTTTCTTAATGATAATAAAGAGACCTTCCCTTGCCTTGCCCTTGGATGTAGCCTAGTAGAACTTCACTACCAGTGAAGCACCTTAAGAAGAGACTGGTCAGTTCTCATATAATAAATGAAAACACACCGAAAGACTCGCCATCTCATTGGCTTCAAATACACAGGCAGATGGTCTGGTTTGACACATCAGGTTCCAAATCCTTTTGCAGTTTTGTAAAATTCAATCAAATGAAAACCACATTGTAAGTCACGGTACAGAGGGAGTCAAATATTTGGCCATAGTTGAAATGCATATGTTAGTTCAAACTAAATAACCCTTGGAAGACAACTACTACTAGATCAAAGGAGTGCTTTGGCACAGAATTATTAATCTCCTCTAGCTAAGTGCTCTGCAGTACAATATATTGTTAACTCAGCTGGCCTCTGGCCTATAGAGTATCTCTTCGCCCATCTACAATAAAGAATTTAACTTTAGAGACTGTCCACTTAAATTCATAAGCATCCTATATACACAAACTTCTAACTGTATCCTGGGAAGAACTGCTAAGAGTCCCCTTGAATGACATTCTTAAAACATACAGGGTAGACAATAGATTCCAAATTTTTAAAAATTGTCCATAATAACAATTTGGGTGAATGCTGGTTTGATCACGTAAAGTGTTTCCAGATGTTAGTTTCATGCTTCGTTTGTTTGTTTTGTCACATAAAAGTTTGCATGGTCCTTATCAGGTTTCCATTAAGGAACTCATGGCACTGATAGAATAATGATTTAATCACAGTGATCCAACCACAGACATCATGAAACTATCTTCCTTGTTCCACTCTAATGTTCAGATCGAATGGCAACACACCAATCAGAACTGCCAGGGGCCCTAACCACCTAATAGAACCACAGTAGCTCAAAGCAGAATTTGAGCTAAGAAATGTACAACTAATTGATTTACAAATGACTTGAGGTCCAGAACTTAATTCGTGAGTAACCCAGGGACTTAAAATATCCCATGAGAACTATTAAGTGGTACAGTCATAAAACCATCGTCATAGCAACCATTCACAATGAAGACAGGCCAAGAGATGAGCTTCCTTCGCAGCGGGGCCCCTGCGATAGTATGCCTTCAGCGACATTCTCTTTGATCGAAGTGCGCGTTATGTACAATCTGTTGGTCACATAATGACATCTCACCAGTTCTATCTCCATAAGACACATCTAGATTACAAGTTGGACAACAGCAGACTAATCAACACTGATGGGCAGATGTGCCTGCGGAGGTGGCGCGCCGAGAAAGTTTTTAAGACTTTGTTCCCGGGAAAGAAATTTCATTTGTGGCTCCTCACGGAATATGGGGATGGGCATTTAAAAACTATCCCCAAGGCCCTCTTCCCATATGACATCAACACATCAGTCTTGGGAGTTAGATAAAAGAACTCTGATGAGGACCACGTTAACGTTTATGTTGGGCTTAAATAAAACATGAAGCTAACATCTTGAAAGACGCTGCGAGTTGAGCGAGGCAGCGAGCACACTATTCAAGAATTATTCATGAAGCTTCAGCGCTTCCCAAGGCTTCGTGGTTTCTGTCTGATTTCACTCCGAGTCCTGCTTGCAGTGGCTGTGTTCAGATACCTCCCTCCCCACGCAGGAAGTGTGCGGTAACCGGAGGAAACAGTCTGAGCACCTAATGACACCTAAACGCCTTAATTGCTTGACATCTTCCTTCCTGATTGTTAACTATCTACCTGTTGGGATGGGGAGGGTGTTGGTGGGAGGAAAGGGAAAGATTTACATTTAGAAAAAGCAGATGAAACAGAAAGATGTTACTTAGAAAAGTTAAGGCTGATCATCTCCTGGGTTCAGAGTTTAGTCAAGTCCGAGTTATTTCCTAGTCATTTTGTCACACATATCATGTCTTTAACTCAAAGCAAAGACCCAGAGACCTGGTACCCAAGGTTTACGAGCATCCACCCTCAACACTTCCTGCCCGTTTGTGGAAGAGAAAGCCATCTTTTTCCTTGTTTGTTGTTTTTTGTGTTTTTTTAATCCTCACTGGAGGATATTTTTTCCGTTGCTTTTCAGAGAGAGTGGAAGGGAGGGATATATAGAGAGAAACATCGATTGCTTGCCTCCCCCAGGAGCCCTGACCTACAGGGCCGGGGGCGAGCCTGCAATGGGGAGGTGCGTGCCCTTGGCCAGGATCCCTGGGACCCTTCTGTCCGAGGGCCGACGCTCTAACCACTGAGCCAAACGGGCCAGGGCTTTCCTTGTTTTATTTATTGGTTTTCTTGTCCATACTCAAACATTTTTCAGTCTCCGTGGAGAAGGTAAATAGGATAAACTGACCCACGCCGACACCCTCCAGCCCTGAACGGCTTAGGTCCCCCTGGTCTCTGAGGATTCCGTGGGAGGCCAGCTCTTACCTCCCTATAAACAACATTCCCCTTCCTCTAGGAATTCTTCATGGTCCTAATTTGCTAAGTCAGAAATCAAGGACCCCTCAGTGACAACAGAGGGTTATAGCTATTTCTTTAGTGGCTTATAGTTTTCCAAGTGCTCCCACACATTTTCTCATTTGGTAATAAGGAGCATTTAGTTCCCCTGAAAGCATGTGCGAGGCTGGGAAGGGCCGTGGCAGGCGTGACATTTACGGGGTTTCACACGGGGCAGGAGTTAGCATGAAGGAGCCGAGGCTGTTGGAGTGTGTGAGGCTCATGGTCCATAACCGGAGCCAGGGTGTCAGCTGCATTTACAGGCAGGCAGAACGGGAAATGCTGATTCTTTCTCTGCCTCTCTCTCTCTTTTTAATGCCGGCATGCATTTTTAACTCTGGCGATACCCAAAGTAATTTGCACAGATTTAAAAGAGAGAAACTGTTTTGACTCACACTCTACATCAGTTAATAAAAAGACGAGAAAAACAGAACACAAAGGATACAAATGTGAAATAATTCTTTCAGTTGGAATGTTTTATGCAATTTGAAATGAAAGTGTTTAGTGGAGGGAGGGTAGACTGAAGCAATTTTTGCGATTAAAAGTGTATTACGGTGTTTATGGTTTCCAATGACATGTAGCTTTCCCCCGATGTCACTACATTCTCTTTATCATTTTTCCTATCCAATTTCCATATCACAGTGCTAATGCTTTTCACAAAGAAAATAGCCATTGCGTTTTTTCAAAACCATAGAAACAACACTTAAAAGATTTTGTTTTTTCAGGAATAAAGTGGCAACTATGTCTGTGCCTTAAGTTGATATACCCTTTATAGTTTTTATATGAAAATATTTATTCTATCAAGTGAAAAATGTTCAAGGACATTTTTCTGAGAAAATCTGATTTTGCATATGACTTAGATCATTTTCTTTTAAATACACATTTTTGGTGGAAGAAAAGCTGCGTTCAGAAAATGTGCACAGCTCCTAGATGGATCAGGTCCACTAGTCCTGAGAAGTGAATGCACGCCTTTAATCGCAATGCGGATCAAATCTGAACGTTACTAGCACCCCAAAGCCTGCCTTCCCGCACCATCCCAGCCAGCAAGCCCCCTAAAAACAGCCGCACCTGTGCTGTCTCCGCACTGATAAATCCTGCCTGTTTCAACAATTTACACCAACGGAGTCATGCAATATGTTCCGACTTAAATATTTTTCCTGAGTGTTATATTTGTGACACTGATCAACGCTGTGACCTACAGGATACAGCGATGGTTTCACTAGCTCTTTGCTGTGGGTCGTTGCTAGTTCACGTTACTAAGAAAGATCTCACGTGAATGCTATTTCATGCACTTGAGGATGTTTCTGTTGGGTCTACCCTGTTTCCATTTTAGTCATCTGGGAAGTGTACACTGTACCTGTGAATGGCTTTCATTGACATTTCCCTGCTGCTAATAATGTTAGATATTCTCGTGGGTAACTTGCCTGATGAAGGCTGCTGCCTTTTGGATTGGATTGCCTAGCTTTTACTAATTGAATTAACAGAGTACATTGATAGAAAAACTTGTAAATTGACTGCAAGGTAGGTAGGTAGATGAGTAGACAGATAGAAAGATAGATACTTGATAGACTGATAGTGAAATAACCTTATTTATTCCTGGAAATATTCTTTTTTCTGAAATCCATTTTCTGTGATGTTAATATACCCATTTCAGCTTTCTTTTAATTAATGGACCATAGCATCTCTTTTTCTATTCTTTCACTTTTAACCTGTTTGTCTCTTTACATTTAAAGTGGAACGTTTTTTAGTAGACAGCATATAGTTAGGTCGTGCTTTTCCTCTTTTAAATCAAATCTGACAATCTCGGCTTTCAAATAGGGTGTTTACACCATTTACATTTAAAGTGATTATTATATAGTTGGGGTTAAATCTACTATTTTCCTCTTTCTTTACCATTTGTGAGATCTGCTTTGCTCCAGTTTAATTTTGGATCAATGACCATTTTATCACTGACCCTCCATTTTTATTATTTTTTAAAAATTTTTGAATAGATTCTTTGCTATGTCTTCATTTTCACTCACCTTTTCTTTCGCAGTGTCTAACGTGCTGATAACCACACTCACTGAATTTTCCATTTTAAATATTACAGATTTTGTCTCTACAGTTTGATCTGAGTTGATTTTTTATATCTTTACTTCACACGTTCGATCATTCCTCTAGTTTTCTCAGCATATGAAATAAAGTTCTGATAATTTTTTGCTGCCTAAGTCAACTATTTCTATCATCCATGTCATACCTTGGCTAGTTTCAGTTATTTTACTCTTAACTAGGTGTTACGTCTTCCTGCTTCTCAACATGCCTTTTTTTCCTTTTAATGGCGACAGACATTGTAAATTTTACCTTGTGTAGTGCTGGTTATTTCTGTATTCCTTTAAATATTCGGTGACGAGGTTCCTTCGAACGGCACGGTCCTCTGGGCTTTCCTTTTCAGCTTCTTCACCAGTGAGGCCGCCAGTGCTCGTTCTAGATTTGCCCCTCACGCACCACCCTGTGAACCTCCACTGGACGTCCTGCAGATCATGAGGTTTTCCCCCCTACGTGGTGGGTAAGGGCTTTCTTTATTCCTGGCACATGCAGCCCCTGGGCTTTGTTCCCTCTGAATCTTTTTAATGGTTCTCTCTCAGCCGCAGTTCCTTTCCTCACATGTGTGCACTGTTGGTGCTCGAGCATGCGAGAGCGGCCCCTGCAGAGCTCCAGGTTCTACCTCTGCGCAGCTCGCTCCTTCCTGCAAACTCGAGCTGCCGTGGCCTTCCCAGATCCCCACCCCAGCCTCCACTCCGGGAGCCTGGCAGGCTCATCCAGAAGCCTCCCTCCTTTCACTGGGCCTGCACATTTCCTAGAGGCAGTAAGCGTGGGCTACTGTAGGCATCGATCTTGTCTTCCACATCTTTGGGAGAACTGCCCTTCATTGAGTTTGGCTAAAACCCAAAGTCTCTTATCTAGTAGTTTTTCATGAATGCTGGACATTGTCAGTAAAAACAACAGTTTTTGGAGAAATAATATTTTTTTTAATCCAGAAAAGGGCACACCCCTTCTTCTGGTAGTGTGCAGGGCTGATCAATCTGTTGATTTGTGCCTGGGTTTCATTTTTTCATTACTGAGGGTCGGTTCACTACAACCCACAAATGATTTGAGGGTGAAATCTCAAGACTCCCTTTCAGTCCAGAGCATCTGCATGGTTTCTCTTGGCCATTGCTATCATCTCAATGTCTGTTGATATAATGACAGAGGAAAAGGAGTGACAGGGGCCCTAGAGGAACCCAAGGCCTGGGGTATAAGACGGGCGTGAGAGTGGAAAGAGACCCCTGCAAAGTACAGATGTTGGGGTAGAAGTCTGAGGGCGCAGCAGTCTTCAAGGCGCCATGCAGACCCCCTGGGCCCGACGCCCTACCTTTCCCAGCCTCACGCCCCTTCACAGCGCTTGGTGGAAACAATTGTTAGGGAAGTGTAGGTCTTCCTTTCTGTCTCCGGCTCCCAGGAATTCTAAATTGCTGTCAGCTCACCTGTGAACTTTGAAAATTCATTAAAAGTTAGGCTGTTCTTTTTGCTCTTACCCACATCTAGAGCGACTTTCCTCCTTTCCCCACTTCTTCACCAAGGGTGACAGCAGCCAGGAGTCTGTTCCCTCCTAGAATGAGCTCAACACTTTCTCAATTTTAGTTCATTAGATTCCTTTATATTCTTAGCTCCCTGCTGGGACTCACAAACGCGCTTTTGTAGGTTATCCAGCACATCCTCATTACCAAGGCAGGTGTGCTCCTTCCCTGCAACTTTCTACATCCTAAGAGGAAGCCTACGTCTATGCTTGGTGATGTTTATTTTTTAAGTTTAAAAATTTTTTTTAATTTTATTTTTCGATCACCATGTACATTCAGTATTATTTTGTATCAGTTTCAGGTGTACAGCAGAGTGGTCAGACAACTAGGCCTCAATGTATATAGAAAAAAGCACAGAGCGTATAAACGATGCTATCTTTCCCCCGCGGAGGCTTCGATTTTGTCTGATAGGCCTTTGCAATGCAGCATGATTGTCTGGATCCAGTTAATACTTGAGTTGATTCAAGGTTGAGCTTTAGGCTGTTCCCCTTCCTGTGTGCCCTGCTCCTAGAACAAAGTCCTTTCAGGATTTAAACTGGAAGCCTTGTGCGCTTAACCAGGGCTCCTGGTCCCTAGCAAGTCTACAGTTCAATTGTTTTTCTTCTTCAACATTGTGATGTTGCCAAAGCTCTGCCAAGCGTTTCAATTTCTAAGCATTGGCTCTCTACAAAATGTTCACCTTCTGTTCCTTGAAATTGATATGATAACAAGTGCCTTGTGGTCAAACTAAACAAAATAACAGGCTGCCTTTTTTTTCCTCTCAGGGATCTTTATTCCTCACTCCCTTCTCAGAGCATTTACTTTGGAAGATGCTGCTTTGAGTTACCCTTTCAAAACAAAAAGATATTATTGTTTCACTCTTACTTTAAAATTCACTACCATTTCCCCAATCATGATGGAAAGGAATGGCACTCTTAGGGCAGCAGACAGTTCATATCGTCCTAACTTGGACAAAAAATATATTTTTCCACACATCACCTAGGCCCCGATATGATTCTGTTATGTAATTAAGCACCTGAAACCTGTATACATTTGTTACCAGAGTCACCCCAATACATTCAATAAAAAAATAAATGAGTTTGACTATGAGGACAAAAAAATGTATGTTCTAGTAAGACCTGTCATAATTGTGAAAGTTTATGTATATGTCAATGCTTTTATTTTTTCACAAGAATCCTAAAAGCTGTGTGATACTTTCTTCATTTTAAAAATAAAAATGGTAATAATGCTTATTAAAAAATAGGATTTAAACCCAAACCTATCATTATCAAAATGTCAAGGTCTTTCTGCATCTCTGCTCCATTCAGCAGAAGGCCAACATGAATACATTATGGGAAATTTATGCACCTACATTACAGAGCAATGTATCCTGACATATATTCATAGACCTAAACACACATGTGAAAAAAGAAATAGCCAAATTTAGGAAAACTGCCTTATATTTTAAAAGAATGTTTTGTGTCAGTGGCAAAGGATGAGATGTTGGCATCTCCAGAGAACTGAAGGTAGGTTTAGTCGGTTATTTTCCTCCATCTGGAAATTCTGACCACTTCAGTAAGATCCCATCTCAATTTCTCACTTTGGCTTAATGTGCCTCTTACAACGCTTTGAAAGATACATGGGGCTTTAAATTGCAACCTTGGTTCTTTTTACCTTCTCATAGTAGAAATAAACCTTAGCCATTTTTCTTTCCCCCTGCCTCTTCCTGCTACCTGAGTGCTCCTCTTATCCAAGGATACTCTATTCTCACCTAAAGAATAGGACCTATCACTTCCTCAAATGGTTCTGGTAAGAGGCAGATCTGAAAGATATATGGGACAATTCCAACCAACAGCGTATGTACAAGCAAGTAGATAAACAGATACATTCATGCCTACCTACATATACAGGGTAGGCTGTTTGTGTGTGTGTGTGTGTGTGTGTATTTGCATATAGCTGTTAAGAAATTTTAACTCCAAGATCAGATGAACTGAAATTGGAGTCTCAGCTCTGCTATCCTTGTAGCAGCAGGAACATCAGCAAGTGACAAGCTCCCTAAAACCCAGTCTTCACATCAGTAAGGTAGAAATAATGCCGCCATCCTAAGAAGCCAGTGCAAGGATATAATGATACAATAAAATTAAAAGCAACCGAGGAAGCTAATAGTCCTCACTGAACAGGAGTAGCTTTCTAACACTTAATGTCTAACTAGGACCTGTGGGTTAATACTGAGTAAGTTCATGCGCAACTTGCGTTAACTTCAGTGAGTCTGAATACAAAGGAAGGGGCCAATATCAAATCAGTTTCCACAATGAGGCTTCGTGATACAACCGTTTATGTCAATGGGTAAAAAGTATTTTGTTTTATGAAATCTCTGCTATCATCTGAAAACTTCACAAAGAGTGGCACTGTACTGCCATTTAATTGTATTTTTTTAAATATATGTCTTTTTAAAAATATCTTTATTGATTTCAGAAAGAGGAAGGGAGAGGGAGAGAGAGAGAGAGAAACCTCAATGATGAGAGTCATTGATCGGCTGCCTCCTGCACGCCCCCTACCAGGGATCGAGCCCACATCCTGGGCATGTGCCCTGACCGGGAATCGAACCCAGATCGCCTGGATCCTAGGTCGATGCTCAACTGCTGAGCCACGCTGGCCAGGCTGTATTGCCATTTTAAAGGGATTTTCCTCTCAACTATCCCTCTTAGCGGCTGACTATTCTTTCCAATTTCCTGTGATACACACATCTGTCCATTGTGATGGGAAGCCACGCAGACAGGTGGGCAAAGGTGGGCCAGGCATCGATTTCTGTGACATGCCATTAGCCATCTCCTTTCACTTAATACTATCTGACGAGTCTTGACCAGTTCAATTTTCCCAGTGAAGACACTGTGTTTAATAGAATTAGAAATCCCCTGCTCCCGTGTCATGTTTTATGCTGAGGCAGATTCAGACTCTTCCTAACTCTCTCTATTTTAGGTCATCTTGGCTAATTCTCACTTCCTTTTTAATCCAGATATGTAGTGGAAAGCAAAACATCCCCACTCGCCTGGATAAAATCTGTCAGCCGTTCTTTTGGAAAAGTCAGAGTGTGAACGAAACCATTTTGTAAAGTTGTTCAGAACCCTAGCAGTTTGGAACTTTTGTCTTTGTGGTTGTTTGCAGCAGAATTATAAAATTGAATTTTAAAACAACACTCTAGTTCCATCAACGGGAAAAATATATGCCACTGAGAAATAAACACAGTGTAACTCACAGCATTCCTATGTATCTCATAAATACTGGAATTCTATTTCTGTCTTTCTTCCATCCGCTTTTATATTTTTGTATTTTTTTTATTGGTTGATTTTGAGAGAGACAGAGTGTGAGACAGAAGTCAATCTGTTGTTGGACTTATTTATGCATCGATTGATTGATTCGTGTATGTGCCCTGACCAGGGATCAAACCCGCAAACTTCACCTATCTGGGTGATGCTCTAAACAACTGAGCAACCTGGCCAGGGCCTGTACTGTATTTTTTTATTATTATTGATTTTAGAGAGAGGGGTAGGGAGAGGGAAAAAGAGGCAGAAACATCAATGAGAGAAAAACACCCATCAATGCCTCCTGCACACCCCCTCCCCCCACCCCCACTGGGGATCGAGCCCAAAACCCGGGCATGTGCCCTGACCGGGAATCGAACTGACGGCCTCTCGGTTCATGGATCGAAGCTCAGCCACCGAGCCACACCGGCCGGGCTGCACTGTCTTCCTTAATGTCTACAATAAGCACCTGAGGTCGCATTTGCTAGTGCATTCTACACACAGGGAAAATGAGGCAGGAGAAACCAACAGCGAACAGCTTAGCCATGCTACACACAGAAGATATTTTGACTTTTGCCTGTTCCCTTCCCGTCTGGCCCCAGCATACTGAAAGCAATTGCTAGAATTCGGTTCATTTTTAGGCACCTTTCATTATTATTGCCGGAAAGGGCTCATTTGCAAAACAGCAATGGAACCCCTAAGAACAGGAACATAACCACCGCTACCGAGTGACCTGTAACGACGCCAAGGGAGATGGAAGGACACACACTCACAGTGGCACTGACTAGGTTATGCAGCATTCTGCATGTGTGTGTGTTGGGGGCAGTGTGCATGTGGGTATAAGTGTGTACATCCCAGTCTTCATTGGCTTTCCATTGAATAAGGGGACGTGAAAGCATGTTGAACCCTAGACACTTTATGCTACAAATTTCCCTCCATCTCTACCGTGACTCGCGCTTACTGTTGGGGCGGACTGAACATACCCGCCTTTGGCATCAGAAGCTACGGTTCTCCCAGCCTTGTTGCTGGACAGACCTTCCCTCCGTCACCCGTGGGAAACTTACCCCACAGGCCGCGTTCTCTTCTATTGTGTATTTGGCTCCTCTTGCTGCTGCAACAAAGGAACACAAATTGACTGGCTTAGAACAACATGAATTTATTATCTGAGAGCTCTTTAGGTCAGAAGTCTCACAGGGTTCAAATCAAGGTGCTAACAGGGCTAGATTCCTTCTGGAAGTTTTAAGGGTAACTTTGTTTCCTTGACTTTTACAGATTCTAGAGTCTGCCTGCAGCCCTTGGCCGTGTCCATTTCCGCTCTGTTCACGCCAGCTGTGCAGCATTTCAGCTCTCTCTGTCTCTGACCACCTTAGGAAATCCACTGTAATTAGATTAGATCCACCAGAATACCCCTGGATAATCTTCCCATCTCAATATCCTTGGTTTAATCACATCTGCAGAGTGCAAAGTCCCTTTTGACAGGTAAGGTAATTCATTCACAGGCAGTGGGGGCTGGAAGGTAAACATCTTTTTGGGGGAGGTGGGGTGGGACAGTATTCTACCTATCACAGATGGAAATCTATCTCCTCTCTCTTGTATTTCCAAAAGTGTTCACACTGCTGTTATATTTTATATTTAATATAGATTCATGCACTTTTGGTTGTGATATCATTTCATCTCTTTCCTTAGAAGTCAGAATCCCAGAGGACACTGAAATCTTACCTCCTCAATTCTACTTTGAGATGAGGATATCCCTACCTCTTGGACACCTTTGGATTCCAACAACAGTCAACATGGGTCAGTTTATTAAATTAAACTTCAAAGTTTTGAAAGAGACTCTATTAAACTATGCATCAGGCAGAGCAATAGGAGAAACTGATAAGGGAGTTACTTTGTTAAGTGATTTGTGTTGCTGTTACCAGGTAGGACAAGATTGGCAATAACATGAACCAAATCTGTGGTCTTTCACCAAAATTAAGTCTACAGAGTAAGTTTTGGGGTTGGCATCTTTTCTAGAACGGGTGATTTCCCAGAATAAGATGCATTAAAATGTTGAGAGGCAAGTACCTATCATAGTTGTTGAGAAAAAATTAGTCATTTAAGTCTCTTTAGTCCTGATTGCCTTCCAAGATCACTTCTGTGATCAGCAGGGGATAACTGTGCTTCTTCCTCACGTAGAAGGATTTAGACTGTAGACTACAGTCCAAACCACTGACATTGATAAACTTGTTTGATGTCTGTCTTTAGAATTAAAGGAGGGATTCATCATTCTGATAATAATATTCCTGCTCTTAATCACTGGAAGAGTGGAGATCTGAATTCACTCAGAGACTATGGTTGGGAGAGATAACAGAACACAATAAATAGTATCTTCAAATTCAGAAGAAAATAAAGTCAAGTTTTTCCACTGATCGTTAGTACTGCCCTACCTACAACCCACAAGCATTTCAAAGACCTGGAGAAATATCTTGGATCTGAAAAAGCAAAGCCAGAAAACGAGAAAAATAAAGGAGCCACTGCAACATGCAATATATCCTGTTTTGAGGAAATAAAAACATAACGTTTTTAGGTTTAAAGCCGTGTACTATTTGTTTCAAAGACTAACCCTCATGACCTCCCTAAGAGAGAACCATTAATATCCTTAATTTTCATTAAGTTATTAGAAAAAGTAGGTTAATAACCCGGGAAATGCAAAAGCACAAATACGAATTAAATATTTGAGTGTCAAAAAACATAACACTATGAAAACTCATTAATTTTTAAATAAATAAATTGCTGAATTAGCTATCACAAAGTACCCAGGACACTGAAGACACATTGTAGGTTAAGGTTTCCAACTTTGCAGTAACTGTTAAGCGGGCACTATGTTTGCTAAGAAGGCATACACAATTTTAAATTAAATAAATTACCCATGGCCAAATTATTAGAAAATCAAACTATAAAGCCTTCCATTTGAAACAAACAAACTGGTGTTTTAAAGTTTTTATATGTGATATGATGTAAATTTAGACCTCTGAAAATAGTGACTAATGAACTAATGTGCACAAAGATGAAGGGATTAAGAAAAGAAGAAAAACCCTTCCAGACACAGACAATGGTATGGTGATGACCACGGGGAAAGAGGGGCGAGGGGAGGGAGAAGAGGGAAAAGGGAGATAGGTGGTGATGGAAGGAGACTTGACCTGAAACCTATATAATTTTATTAACCAATCTCACCAACAAACTCAAAATAAAAAATAAATAATAATAGCTCAGGTCGGGTGGCTCAGTTGGTTGGAGCATCGCCCCATACACCAGAAGGCTGCAGGTTCAATCCCTGGTTGGAGCATCTACGGGAGGCAACTGATCGATGTTCCTCTCTCACATCAATGCTTCTCTCTCTTTCTCTCTCTTCCACTTCCCCTCTCTCTAAAATCAATAAAAAACATAGACTCCGGTGAGGATTTTTAAAAATAATAATAAAATAAAAATAAATAATAAAGTACATACTGAAAAAAATATATAAAACCTACCTTTCCTATAAATGTATTTTTACTCATATTATTTTTTAATGACTACTTGATAATCTGATATTCTACAGTTAACAACATCTAGTGAGGTCAAAGCTCAATTGCCAAGGAGTAGAATTCTGGACAAACAACAATGTTTGACAAAGAGACACAGTGATAGGTGTCTATATAAAAAGGTGACAGTGAAGTTTGTGTGTCAACTTGGCTGGGCTATGATACACAGATACAGAGCAAAACATTATGCTGAATGCTTCCATGAGGTGTTTTTAGATGAGGTTAACATTTCATGGTGGACTTTCAGTAAAACAGATTGTCCTCTAACATGGTGGGCCTTACCCAATCAGTCGAAAGCCTTAATTGAGCAAAGAATGGCCTCCCCTGAGCAAGAGAGAATCCTGCCAGCAGACCACCTTTGGGTTTGAACTGCAGATTTTGGACTTACCAGCCTTCATAATCGTGTGAGCCAATTTCTTAGAATAAATCTCCAAAACATACATACATATTATATTCTTTCTATTTCTCTAAAGCATTGTGATTAATACAAAGGGAGAAGGGAATGATTCATGTTCCAGAAATAAATGAAACAGAAGAGAAAATACCAAGTCACGAATAAGACATACAGTACTCTCCAGAATAATACGCGTTACGGGGATGAAAAGCAGCCCGCGTGGGTGAACGAGGAAACGAGCATCTCTTAGCTACCGAGGGTACTGCTATTTGTTTCAAAGCTGAAAAGCCACAGCCTCCCTGGGAGACAGTCATTATGCTCCTCAGTTTCCACGTAATGATACTGAAGCCTGAAAGCTAAGTGATAGAGAGTCTGAAGCCAACACAACATGCTTGGGAAATGAATAAATTAGAACTCCAGTCTTGTTCTCTGGTCTTCCTAGCACCTCAGGCCTAATTTTATTGAACCCAACTGCCCCACTCAACATTACCTCTCCCAGGTAACCAGATGAACAGGTGTCAAGCTCCTAATTCATGGACAAACCCTTACATTAAGCTCAAAGTGCACAGCTCGCATGTCTCACTGTTGACGGCCCCTAATGGATTTGCATATCGCTTCTAGTTTACGTAGCACGATTCATGTAAAGGGTCATAAATATAAGCAGTGGATGTAACCTTCAGGCGTAATTTATATGTGGTTCTGAATCACTGCACATATAACAAAGTTAGATGTTGAAAATTAACATTGTGGGGCTATTTCATACCTACAGCCATCACGCCGGGCTCTTGTAATGAAGAGAAACCCTCTCCAGTGGCCCCTCAGTGGCTGTGGTTTATTACCTCGATGATTTTGTTGCTTGTTGTAACCCAATATGTATGTTAGTGTACCTTAAGGAATAAGTTGTCTCGCGATTTATTAGTTGGAGTCTCTTACATCTTTCAATGGTAGGGAAAATTTTATATTGACATATCCCGAGTTTTTATTGAAGTTATATTAGTCCTATCTATCAGAGATATGCTAGAAAATCTATAACTTCCACCAGTATGTTGCCCAAGTGAGCAATTCAGTTTATGAAGTGCAATCTTCTAAGGCAGGCTTAGGGCCTCGCGATTCATTTTTCAACCTATGTGATGTTTAATGATTTTGTCAAAATAAAAACTAATACACAGTTCTATGTCCATCATCAAATTATGCCATTCAATTTATAGCTTATGCTATGAAAAAAGACACCCAGATATGGAGGTCTGAGGAGCAGAAAATTACTCCAGTCCATCCAATTCTCCTTCCTCTTTTGATACAGATATTTGTAATGGGTAAGGAGTTATTTGGTTTACTATTACACTGGGAGTTTTCTTTATAACAGAGCAATGACATTGTTTCATTATGTCAAACATGTAGATATCTACCCAGGGTCTACTGTTGGGCCAAGGACATGATTATTAAAAAAAAAAAAATGAAACTATATCAAACAAGTGGGAACAGGGCTGAAAGGTCTTTATCATCTTGTTTAAACCAATCTTAAATCCCATTTTCTAAACTCTAAACAGTAATTCCCAGACACATTTATTTTCCTTAACCATCAGAGTCAGAATATGAAGCAGCGTTCCTGCACATTGTGTGTGTGAGTGCTTGCGTGTGTTGTGTAGGCGCATGGGTGCACGGGCATTTCAAAAGACTGACCATAATTCATATTCTGTTTTCATCTGCTGTTTACATGTCATTTTCTTATGAATTAGATATTGTTAAATACGTTTTAAAAAGGTAAAAATTTAGTAATAAAAAGGAATAAAAATAATACAGTGTTTTGTTTGGAGGATATGATTCCTGCAAATAAAGTTTACATTGGTTATCTAGCTGGCACTCCTCATGAAACAGCTCTTAGGATAAGTCAATTTCAGAACCGATGAAAAGCCACCTTATTTTGCATGTAGGGTTAATTTTCTGAGATTCCTTCATTTCCTCTTCACACAAGTTGAGGCATTTAACAGTTGCCAATAATCCTTCCAAGGTCCTTTATGTCAGTCTTTCTGTATACCCCACCCCTCTGGCACATACAGGGATTCAGACCTACTATTTACAGGCAGTAAATGATGGTCACTTGAAAGGCACTAGAACCTCTGTTGAGATGCCTCACGACCACACATGAAGACATTTTTATTTTCATATTCTGAGAAAGCAAATAAATCTTAGAATGATTCGAAGACTAGGCCACAGCCTCACAGTTAATTCGTAGGGAGTCAGACTCATACTCAGGCTTGTCGGGTTCACAGACCTATTGATAGGGGCACTTATCATTTCCAAAGATTGAGCACCTGAGTTAATCTGAAATATAATTATGTTACTTATAAATTGTAGAACACACATACTCATGTGAGCAGGGGTCTAAGTTTCTTTTTCCTTAGGTTTCTCTTTCCTGGGCCTTGGCCCCCGTACATTCCCCCTGATCCCGGACGAAGCAATTAAGGAGGAGACGCAGCTGTGGACAATGTATCTTTAAACAGGCGTGGTCAGGCCGACCCAACCAGGGGTCAAGGCATCACCTTATGGAGACATCACCAGACGACCGATATGCATGGTCAGGCCGACCCAACCAGGGGTCAAGGCATCACCTTATGGAGACATCACCAGACGACCGATATGCATGGTCAGGCCGACCCAACCAGGGGTCAAGGCATCGCCTTATGGAGACATCGCCAGATGACCAATACCCATGGTCAGGCCGACCCAACCAGGGGTCAAGGCATCACCTTATGGAGACATCACCAGACGACCGATATGCATGGTCAGGCCGACCCAACCAGGGGTCAAGGCATCGCCTTATGGAGACATCACCAGACGACCGATATGCATGGTCAGGCCGACCCAACCAGGGGTCAAGGCATCACCTTATGGAGACATCGCCAGACGACCGATATGCGTGGTCAGGCCGACCCAACCAGGGGTCAAGGCATCACCTTATGGAGACATCTCCAGACGACCAATATGCATGGTCAGGCCAACCCAACCAGGGGTCAAGGCATCACCTTATGGAGACATCACCAGACGACCAATATGCGTGGTCAGGCCGACCCAACCAGGGGTCAAGGCATCACCTTATGGAGACATCACCAGACGACCGATATGCATGGTCAGGCCGACCCAACCAGGGGTCAAGGCATCACCTTATGGAGACATCGCCAGACGACCGATATGCGTGGTCAGGCCGACCCAACCAGGGGTCAAGGCATCACCTTATGGAGACATCTCCAGACGACCAATATGCATGGTCAGGCGACCCAACCAGGGGTCAAGGTATCACCTTATGGAGACATTGCCAGACGACCAATATGCATGGTCAGGCCGACCCAACCATGGGTCAAGATACCATCTTACCAAGACTTCACCAGATAACCAACAACAAAAGGATCACATCTGCGGACCTTGAGGACTGCAGTTAGCTGCATTCCGTTCCCTGCCTCAGTTTACCCCATTTTCCTATATAACCCGATCCCTCAGGCCATTCCTTAAGACAGGTTTTGGATGCTTGTATGCTCCCTCTCTTCTTGGTTAGCCGGCCTTCTCAATAAACACCTTATATGATCCAACCCTGCCTGCCTTGAATTGGACACAGCGACAGGCAGCCCGAACCCTACTGGGGTCTTCCGGTAACACTATGTTCTTTACGGAATATCCCACAGCCCCTGGAAGTTGCAGAATGCCAACTATAATGGGGTAAAATCAAAGATGTGTCTGATTTAGCATTTATCACTAGAATGTGCAGCACAAACAATCGACCCCCTTCTGCACGCAAGACCCTGCCATCAATCATTTTGCGTTTTTCTCTCAGGCAGCACATGGCTCAAAAAACATGGCTCACGTAAGACTGGAATCCACATTTTCAATGATGGGTCTGTTCCTGGACTGAATAGAAGATTCACCTCTAATGCCATCCTAACCAAACCTTGTTATTACCTTTCAGAGTTTATCTAGAGAAAGCAGATAACTATTGAAAATAAAATCTCAGGATTTTGTCATCAGTAGCGTGGCTTAAAAGGAATGAAACGTTGGGGCCTCTGGAATATAAAAGCTGACACACAAAAGAATTAATGGGTCAGACGGTTTCATAAGGGAAGTGCTGAAAGAAAAAAAATAAAATCAGTTCAAGTCAAATACTACAATAAGGGCATGAAGCAAATGGATGCCAATACAGGCAGAGGACAATGCCAGAGGATTCAGTATGAAAGAGAAAGGCTACAGAACATAAGTTAGAGCAAAAATTTTTCTGCACTACACCCCCAATCCAAAGATTTCAGCTCATTGTGTTCCAAAACACATTGTCCTCAACACAGACCATTCTACTGAAAGTGTAATAGTCCAAATTATTTGAAATGGTAGACAGATACTGAATGCTATTGAGCTGCGGAGAAAGTGACTTCATTTCCCATTTTTTATTCTCAATACAATAATAAAGAAGTTGCGGGGAGGGGGTTGGTTGTTTTTTAAAAAATATGTTTTTGTTGATTTCAGAGAGAGCAAGGGAGAGGGAGAGACAGATGAAAACATCAATGATGAGAGAGTCACTGATCGGCTGCCTCCTGCAGGCCCCCCACTAGGGATGGAGCGCGCAACCCGGGCATGTGCCCTGACCGGGAATCTCCTGGATCCTAGGTCGATGCTCAACCACTGAGCCACACCGGCCGGGCTGAATATGTTTTTATTGATTTTTAGACAGAGGAAGGGAAAGGGAGAGAGAGATAGAAATATCCATGAAAGAGAAAAATCTATCAGCTGCCTCCTACTGGGGACCAAGCCAGCAACCCGGGCAGGTGCCCTGACTGGAACTGAACTGGTGACCTCTTGGTGCATGGGCCTTCTATATACTCAACCCCTGAGTCACAACGGCTGGGCTACTTTCCCTATTAATCAAAGTCTGATCCTAAATAAACAAACGGAACACACTCATATGCTTGTCTGTCTGGGTGACCACAGAAAGAGAGAGCTAAGGACTGTATTCTGATCGTGAAAGGTAGAAAGTGATGATGCAACTATGAATGACCAAAAGGACAGACAGACAACCTTGAGGGGGAAATAATCAGGTTAAACACTTGAAGACAGTAGGGAGAAACCCGAGGGCCATCTTCATCCAGAGAAAGGGGCTATGCTGGAGAGAACCTTGGGGGTTTTGAAAGCTGCTTTCACAGAGCCGAGGAGCTGGACAGACTGGCCACCGGGAAGAAGGCCAAGCGCTACTGGCAGCAGCCCCGGGGCCCCACAAGCTAGACTAGGAAGGACACATTTGTAAGAGTGAACTTCTGCTCTCGCCCCACTTGCCTTTCTGACCGTACAGTGGAGTACGGCAGAGGAGGAGCTGGAGAGACTGTGACCAGGCGGGAAAACGGCAGAGCACCTGGCGGCGGCCATCCCGCCTTTAGAGAGCTTGTCCCCCTGCTCATTAATCCCAGGCTGCAACATCTTGTGGGCACTGGTGTTTTGGAAACCTCCCCATTACTTCTTTCTGATAATCACCCAAAGTGAATGACTGTTCCCTAGTGCAACTTTTCCCTGTTTTTTTGTTGTTTTTTTCCTGCAACCAACATGAAATGGGTGGGAGAATGGAAAAGGTAACTTTGAAAACTTTTTGGGGGCTCTTCTGAAAATTTCATGTCCTCAGTTGGAAACATCAAAGAGGTTATTTTGCCTCCTGTCTCCGTTTGATATACCATGTCCATCTTTTTTTATATCTGATTTTTTTCATGGTTTGGACTTGGTCCAAGTGGAGGGAGAGACACTGCCTTCAACGTAAACCGAGGTCTGGGAAAGACATGTGAACTGATTCACATAATGCACTCAAATGCACTCAAATGCACTGTCTAGGAACTGCCTCTTTTCTTCCTTGGTGTTTACAGTCTACATTTTTAAAGCAACATCAAAGAAAATGTCATTCTCATTATAAAACAGAAAGGGATCATCTAGAAAAGGTTTCTGAAATGCAATTACTTTAATGCATAAACAGCTGTGTTTTATTTCTTTTACTGCCTGCACTTTACAATGTTATTTCTGTCCTGCAGGCAGGTTCTCTCTGCAAGAGGTAAAAAATTCAGTGAAAGTGACCTCGTGGTTCACCTAGGCTCTATAATCACCACTGTGGGAACACAACGTCAAAATCAGAAACAACTTCTCCCATCAGGAATTTCACCCGTTTTGATCGACTGGACAAACTCACACCTCTTTTTTGTATCTCTTCAACCCGCTCAACGATGGGCACACAGACTCAAGTCTTCACTGATTTTTCAAACATCTTATGCTCATAAGCTTAATAGCCATACATTTTATCAATTTAAAACATGGGAATAAGTATGGTTTCTAGGGAAGGTAGTAAAAATTACTAGTAAACCCATTTTGAGTTGATTTTTGTATATGACCTGAGACAGGTCAGTTTTCACCTAGTTTTGCTAATGCCATTTGTTGAAAATGGCACTGTGTGCTTTGGCAGCCCTGTTGAGAATCAGCTGACTGTAAATGCAGGGGCTTATTTCTGAGTTTTCTATTCTGTTCCACTGGCCTAGTTATCTGTTTTTATGCCAATACCATACTTTTTTGATTACTGTAGTTTTGGAATATAATTTGAAGTCAGGAAGTGTGGTGCCTCCAGCTTTGATCTTCTTGATTAAGGTTGCTTTGAGTATTTAGGGTCTGTTGTGGTTTCATATGAATTTTAAGTTCTTTTTTTCTATTTATGTTAAAAAAAATAAATGAAGCTTCTTAAAATGAGAAAAATGCCACTTTTTGTAATAAGCAACAACAACAAACCCACAGGAACATGTAGCTTTTTTGGCTTAAACACTGTCCTTGACTTCCAGTCACCATAGCTTAAACAAAGATTCTTTCTATTCAAGTTTCTGATTTTTTTTTTAAGCAAGTGGAAATTTTTTTTTTCTTTTCTTTTTATAATCACCATTTATCTTTGTTTTAAATTTAATTCCTCTATTTCTCTTCTTATGCTAACACTCCAAGATTGGGCAATTAATAAGGTTTACAGTTCTTAAGCTTACCGTGCCATCTCATGTAGGTTTCAAATCTTCGTTCCTGGTGCTCTTCATTCATTCGATGTCTTTCTCCCACTTGGTACACCTAAAAAACAACAAGGGTACACTGAAAGTTTAGCTCAGCATTCAAATGCTCTGGAAACAGACTGTCTACCCACCCAAACCATTAAGTTATTTTTCTACAATACCAATAGACTTTTTGAGCTCATTGCTTTATCGCCTCTATCTGTTCATATGTGTTTTTTCCTATATTAAAATTTTCTTATGTGCATGAACCACATAAACTTTGTATTCATAGTGTTAACATTGTGCTTAATCCATAGCAGCTACTCATTTAATGCTAATTGCGTTTAACTCTGCCAATAGGATATTTTTTAGCAGCCGTATCCCTGTGCCTGAAGGGCCAGAGAGCTCACTGTAAAAAATTTCTTCATAACAAACTTTATACAAATGCATCAGACAGGCCATATTTTTAACAACTGACAAGGGAAAAAAATAAATGTCTCTGACTATGGCCCATTTTGATGTTGGAATTTTTTGCCAGCAATGTTTCCAATTAATGTTCAAGAGAAGCCATTTGTTTTGGACAATCATGTCAATCATACGGTTTGTTTTGTAAAATAATAACATTTGACTCTACAGAGATAGAAGCAGACAGGCAGATGACAAGAGAATAAAGCTAGGTTTTTTCCTGCCCAGTTTTGAATATGAAATATACATCAAGGGTAGTTTTTGAGGTCTGTTTTCCTGTATAGTCAGGCCTCTGAGGCACCCGTGAAAACAAACAGGATAAACAACCAGAACATTGCAGAGAAAAGGACAAGTCCAAGAATCCAGCAAACATATGTTATTTCAATAATATATTTTATTTTCTAGACAACACATATACTATCATAAACATAATATTTTATAAATATGAATATGAACATATAGGTGCATGCGTGTGTTTCCTGTGGCTGGCACGAGGTTAATTAGTTTGGATACAAAAGCTCAGTTATTTCTCACAACGACCTTGTAAGGTTGACATTATTTCACAGCTGTAAAAATTCAAGCTCAGAGAGAGATGAAAAGATTTAAATTTTTATTTTCTTGATTTCAAAACCCATGTTATTGATCTACTAAATACCAACAACCACAATGATAATATCAAAAACAATCATGAAGCACAACAGCACTCAGGACTGCAACTTCAAAAGCTTCTAACGTTCATTGACCTCTCATCAAATGCTCATTCTTTGTGCTATGGGTATATGATATAGTTAAAAGTCTCACCCTCACCCTATAAATTTGTATTCCCATTGGAGAGAAGCCCAGAGTGCCCAAGGGTTACACTGCCTTTACATCATGGAACTGGGGTTGCAAGAACTCTAGTATTTAATACCTATGTCTCAGAATAATTTGTTATGCATGATAGTATGTATGTAATATCTATAAGCTTGCATATACCCAGGGAAAAAGCAATTAACAGTTAAATTTAAGTTATTACTATGACAAAAAAGCAGATCTGGACATCAGTCCTGCAAAAAGTTTCACTACATCCCTCTAACAATCCTGCAATGCCTTCACTCCATAATGTCGTGACCCAATGCCATAGCTCTTTGAAAGTGGTAGGATCAACATATCTCTTTCAGGTGTGACATGAGGTTACACGGATTCCCTTATCTTTTAAAATAAGACCTTCTTTCTTGGCACGGTGTCAGTACGTATATGGATGTGGCTGAATGGATGTGTGTAGGGAGTAGGAGTAGAGATGTTACAGCTGGATTTGAACTCGATTTACTGTACTAGACACTTTATATGCATTACGGTTTTATTTCTTGAATACCATGTCAATGAGTTAGAAATGAGTATTCCCATTTTAAAGATAAAGAGCCCAATTCTTGGTAAGGTTAATTAACTTCTAAGATCAGTCAGCTATTGAGCTCTACAGATTAAAAAGAACGGAAATATATAACTCTAATATCTCTGCTCATAAGTAGCAGGCTATCTTACCCATCTTTCTTCCCATGTGCCTGACATATGAAGGTCATCTGTTCATGCAAATGCACCAAGAACAGTACTGGTTCAAAATACAAATAATGTCAGGCAAGTGGAAGAGATAATTTATTATACCCGTACCTTTTTCCCCAAGATGATGAGTGTTATTTGTATCTTAGATAAGAGAAAGCCACAAGGAGAATTTCCTGGTGTTGATTGTGCCATTGGAATCAGAACAATTCATTTCGGGATTATTAACGACATAACATCAATATCGATTTGTATTTCTATAATGTGTGTTTCTTAAGATGTGACTGTAATTTTGATGCTGAAATAAATGATCTCTCTCTTAAGAAGAAAACAGATCCAACCCGGCATTTGATAGACTAAGTTGGACATAATCATCTCATTGAAGCTATACTGTCCTCTAGCTGGTTATCATTCATCTCCTGATGGCAGGTTTTTGTGGGGGGACAAAGGTAATGTCGATGAGTAGCTGAGCCTAAAACTGAGAGGATAAGTTATTGAATTAGTTCAAGCACTTTGGCATGGACCAAAGGCTATTATTTAGGAAAGATTTGGGGTTTCTTTCACACACATTTTCCTATGTTGGAAAGAGACACTAGGCATAGCTCTTGCCTATTCACTTGATTTTTCTTGCCCAAAAGTGGTTTAAAAAATAAATCTCCCATCCTCTCTGTGGGTGTATATATGCATACACACACACACACACACACACACACACTCACAACTTTACAAGAACCTTAACTGTTCCTCAATGTTCTGCTTGTGTACCATGAAGGGTGATACACTGAGATGAATGGAGGGAGGGCTGAGTCACACAGTGCTATTTATTCCTATAACTACATGGCTCAAAGCTTCAGTTTCACAGTCCTGTTGGATTTCTATTTTTGTTGTTTTGGATCTTATGTTAGCTGTTTTCTGGTTTGCCTATCTGTTTCCTTCCCATCAGCCATCTTTCCTCATCACGAAAAAAATATGACAGAGCCTATCACTGTTCTGTCTGATAAGCTCTAGGTTTGGAAATCAGAAAATCAAACCTTCCTGTTAACCTATTGGAGACGTACTGATTGCATAGTGTCCATGTGACGAGATACAGGAGACCTAATGTTGAGCTAAAAGCAACTGAATTAGTCCCTGTCCTTATAGAATGAAGCTGGAGTCTGGGAGGCAGCTAATGAGAGAATTACACACAAGAATAAGAGCTATGGTAAGTGGAAAGGATAGTGATACTATGAATGGACATGGTAGAAAAAATTGACCTAGCTATGGAATTGTGTCTGAAGAAATAGTCTGCATTAAAGTGAAAATCTACAGACTTGGTCATACATAATGATCATAATTTTGAAGGCCTGTTTCCCAATTCCTGGTCCGGGGAAGTGAGAAGCAAAGACTGTGTGGCCTCTTCGGTACCATTCCTCTACTGCCTACTGCTCAGCTTCCGTTCGGGCTTCCGTCTCTATTCCCAGACGCTACACCACTGCACGCTGACAAATGGGTTTGATAATTTAAATTCTCTATTTGGTTAATAAGAATTATTTTGCCTTTTTGTTATATATAAATATATATGTAAACATACAACAAAATATATATGTGCTATATATGATTATATATACATAAAATATATAGTGTGCTTTATATAAAGGCATATCTTTGTTATATACATAACATATATTTCTGAGTTACATATATGGCTATATAATTACATGAAATTTTAAAAATGTAACGTACATATATGTATGAGGGCCTTACATGTAACTGCTAGGTGGGTGAACCAAGAACACAGCTCCAGCTTACTGGCCCCTCTCCCCTTCATCTTGCTCAGCCCAGCGAAAAGAGCGCATAGCCACGAAGAGAGCAAGGTCTAGAGTCAGCGTGGCTGGCTCGGCAGGCTTAGCTCCACATGCAGAATGTGCGTGAACTTGGGCACTTACAGCGTTCCTTTAGGCTGAGTTCCCCTGCCGCTCGCTTCCTTACTGGGGTGCTGTTGGGGTCAAATGGAAAGGCTCCTGACACAGTACCTGCGCCACCGAGTCCAGCTCCCGTCACAGGCAGGATTGCAGCAAGCCGCCCGACCACGTTCGCTGCTATTGTCCATCCTGCGGCCAAGCTCGCCTGCTCTAACTCTTCACTGAGTATTCTTGTTGCTTAGTTTCATCCCAGATTTAGCACAGCCTCTTTGATACTAGAGCCATCATCTTATTTTTAGAACCACACACATCCCCCGGAAACTTTAGTCCAAAAGACTCTTGCACGAAGTTTCTCTCACTTTCATTAGTATTCCCTCACTTTATGTCAGCTCATAAACTCTTGTGGTCAAGAAGCTTGGCTCAGGTATAACATTCTCCTAAAATAGCTTTGAATGATAAACACATAAAGTAGTCTCAAGAAAACAGAAATGTTGCCAGAGTAGCCACCTCTCCGACAAATGGCCTGTCCTCACAGGATACAGATTCCCAAGGCTTCTGAACCACCGGCAAAAATCACTCTTTTGGTGCAGAAAGTTGCAGAGGAAAAGATTTGATTGTAAAATATATTTACCTGGGAGATTTGAGCACGTGCTTTTGTTTTGGATTTTCTCACTGTGTAATCTGCATTGTTTGTGCTGACAATTCTTTCTGAGAGGGACTATAAGTGACTTCCAGCTGGCAGCTAGAAACACAAACAGCTTGCAAGCAAATGCACCAAGAAAGCTGGGCATCTTCTCGACTGGCGTGCACATGCTTAGGACTATTTAAGTCTTGATGTCTCAACGTGAACATTTTCCTGATACAAATAATATTTTTTTTTAAAAATCTTGACTTTGTTTATGAGAATCTATGCTCTCTATTCTCTATTATAAAAATCTCAGGGATGGAATGGACCTCATAAGAGAGTAAAGTCTAAAATCTTTCCAGACAATTGCACACTTTAGATATACCACATATATCAATGACTTAAGAGAAGCAAATTCTTGAGAAACAAAATCGAGAAGCAGCAGTAAGGAGTAAAGGCCGACCATGTCCAGAATAGATCAGCTAACGACCAGGCAACCTACAGACTCATGAGATAGAATAAGTAATTGTAGTTTTAAACTACCTATGTTGGGGGTAGCTGATTACACATCAAAGGGAACCAAGACACCCCAAAATTCTTTCCACCATTTATCACAATTAGCGGATTGTTTCTCACCAAATAATAAGGAAAGTCTGTTGTGTCCCTTCCCATTTTGTACTTTGAATTTTTGGCAATTTCCACTCAGCCACAGGCTCCTGGCCTGTCTTACATATTGCATGTGCTGTAGTCCTAGAAGGCCTTTCCCACAGCTGACTTAAGTTATGAAATAGAATCAATGCCTACAGAGTATAGATTGGGGGGGGGGGGGTGATCTAGTCTCTTCCTTCGTATCCTGAACTTTAAACAAGTTATCTCTCAACGGTTTCTCAAAGTCTTTAAGCAGCCTTTTATTAGCCCTCACTGCGCTCCCCTTTGGAGGCAAAGCTGCCCTGGCCGGTTGCTCAGTGGTTAGAGCGCCAGGCCTCGGCCTGAAGGGTCCTGGGCTTGATTCTGGCCCAGGGCACGCGCCTTGGTTGCAGGCTGGCCCAGGGGGCGTGCGGGAGGCAACCAGTAGATGCGTCTCTCTCACCTCCATGTCTCTCTCTCTGCCCCTTCCACTCTCTCTGAAAAACAATGGAGAAAATATCCTCAGGTGAGGTTTGAAAAAAAGAAAAATTATAAACTAAAGGCAAAAGCTATCTTTCTCCCGACGGCATCCATCTCTCTTAAGCTGAAATATGCGCACATGCGCTGCATGGTTCTAAATACATCCCCGTCCCCACGATGGGAGCGTTTCGGATTATTTCCTTTGCCATCTGTGCCTCAGAAAATGATGGAGACTACAAAGCTCAGGGTTGTACAGACCTGCGGGCGGAGGGCATCACTATTTCTTGCTCACATACGACCCCCCAAAGCTCAAAATCACATTTGCTACTAGAGTCCAGTTGCACAGGCCAGATGGAAAACTGCAACGTGATGGGGCAAGATGTTTGATTCCATTTCCAACGCTTCATGACTTGCCATCCGTCCATAAAAGGCTGGGAAATGAACGCAAGGTCCAGGAGTCAGGGGACGTGGGAGAATTACGCTAGAAGCACTAGAATACAACGTTATAAATGCCTAGAGTGTCTGCAAAGAAATATCATCGATGTGATCAAGTGGAAATCCTGGGGAAGATCTTTGCGAACAGCTACTGAATTTCATGGGTGACGAGACAGACTCAAAATGCTGCATAACTACATTCAAATAGGACTGGATCTGAAGCACACACCATCTCACTTTTGTTTCTAAATTCCTCTAATAAAGGCTGAAAACGAAGAGAAAAAGAGGAAGGGGTGGCATGGACAGGAGAAAAGTGAGTGGTGACAAATAAAGTGGAAAGAGAACACTGTCAATCAAAGGGGAAAACATAATGGACGAGGGGACTGCCCCCCTCCCCAAAGAGGACGTGTGTAGGAGTCAAAAACAACATTTTTTTCCCTCTGACAAGTTTCTCCATTTATTTACATACTATTTTTTTTTTTTTTTGCCTGACCCCTGAGTGTCTCATTTTGCTCTCCAAGAATTTTCTAAAAATGACGATGATTGACTTCATTTATAATTGGTGGGGAGACTCTACAACATAAATTACTCGTCCAGATTCTTAATTCTGAACTAGCCCACTCTGATGCTAAAATTCATGGCCTTCTCTTTTCTGTGCCATGCCAGCACTAGAGAACAGAGAAAAGGCGAGGGGGGGGGGGGTTGGTGGAAGAGACCAGAATTGCATTAAAAGCGTACACGTGCAGGTCAACAAACCAGCATCCAATATTTTGCTTCAGCAGGTACCTGCTGTTTTACCTTGAGCAGCTTATAGCGCCACTCTGGGCCTGTTTCCCCATCTCTCACATGAGGATTATTAAAAGGGCTGAATATTATAATTTTGTTAGAGCAACTGGCATGTCTTAAAATGCTTTACAGATGTATAGATGCTTAGATAGTTTGAAATGTTTAACAAGAGTAGAATGTAAACAGAGAAAACTTTGCTCAAAAACAGACGAAATCAAACAACTAACCAAACAAACATATTTTTTAAAGCACCCCTTGCAATAGTACTAGTAGCGTTTCCTAAAATCCCACCTGTGGTGCTGAAGTTGGCATTTGTGGCTGTTATATAAAAGCTGTGATCTTTCTATGACTCTATAATTGTTCTATAAATCCCAGAGCTTGTTAGACCACAGCTGGGAAACTCTGGGCCCAGTAGCTAATAGGGGCTTTATTCTTGCCTGCGTGGTGCTGGGCTGCTGCGGTCTCCGAGAACAACACTTAAAACAAAGCGAGCTTTCTGCAGTAGGGTCTGTCACACAGGGAAATTTCTATTAATGCAAAACGCCAGAGTGTTTAAGAAAATCTCAGTCCTTTGCCGATATGGTCAGCTGGGATTTCACCACTTGGCATTTATTAGAATATTTCCATCTGCAATCTGTAAGTTTCAAAATTTCTTAGTGTCTAGAAGAGGACATGACACGTAACAGGGTATGAATACCTTCTTTTGAATGGTTCTGCTGCTTAGTGCATTCCTTTAGTCTTTAAAGCCCAAACAGGCCAAGAGCAACGGCTCATGTAGGGAAGGGAACAATAAGGTCTGAAGTTTGTATTCTAGCCTAGTCTCTCCTAAAGAGTCAGCTAGTGACTCCCATATTTCCGACCCTTCTGAGGCTGACGCTTCACAGGCTGGGGTCCAGGAACTTACATGTTCAAATTTCAACAAAGGTGTCCTGTGACCCTTGATCCCCTACCCCATACTTGAGAATCAGCAAGGTCCTTTGTATCCCCTGGGTGCGCTCTTTCTGGACTGTGCACCTCCCACAGAAAAATGAAAAGCCTCTATCTTACTTAAGCCGCTATTATTCTTGGCACCAAATCCTAATCTAGGCAGAATATGATCATGTTCTAGTCCCACGTGATCTGAGTTGAAAATCGGATCCCAACTGTAATATGTGGTGTGAGGATCCAGGCCATATCCCCTCCTACAACTGATGGAATTTGCCTTCTTTCCACCGCTAATAGTAGCTAACTGTTCTAAAGGCTTCCACAATAACTTTGTGAAATCCTCAAAACAACACTATGGATTAGCTATAATTTGCTCCCAGTGTACAATGGGAAGTCTTAATCACAGAGAATTTAAACAGTTTCCCCAAGGTAAACGGCTATTAAACACTGAGACTAGTATAAACCATGTGGATTCATGAGGCGACAGCTCATCCTCTTACCAATAATGCCTGATGGGTAAGAGCTGACAAATGTAACACTACTTATGGGGACAGTGGATTCAGCTAAGATGTGGAGTGGCGTTTTGCTCTGCTCAATAAAAACCAATCCTGCTGGGTTTCTGTCTCTCAAAGCCAAGTGTTCAATACCTGTGCATCTCAGAATTAATTTTTAATATATTTCAGTCTTTTAATCTATTATATCTTACATTCATGGACTTTTCCTGTTTCTTATCTGAAATCTGCTGTTTGCATATCGACTGACCACTTATTTGGATTTTGTTGGCATTACTGTTGTCAGCATCATAGATGGTATGTATTAAGCACTTTCCCTGTATCAGCTCCCCACTCAAAAATTTACAATAATTACCGTATTTCATATTATTACAACCCGAATTGATGGGTTGGACGACCATGCCTACTTTACAAATGCGGAAACTGAAGCTCCGAGTGGCATATACGCCTTCCTGGAGTCGTCCCAGTTACCAAGGAACAGCTGGCAAATTAATCGGGGCCCAGCCCATTCCCGAGTCCCCGTGAGGAATCGCACACTCGGGGCCCAGGTCGCGATGTCGCCCCGCCTCTGCCCCGGCAGGCGAGAACCGCGGGTTTGAATGTCCCTGCGGGTGACTCCAGCAGGGCGGAGTCCTGGCCTCGCCTGCACCGGCCCTGAGGCGCTGAGCAGCGAGACGAAGCGAGAGCGAGGAGCAGCCGCCGGGATGGAAGCTGCTAAGTTAAATTGGAATTTAAACCCTCCCCACCTCGCGGTGAACAAACGCCCCGCTTCTAACACTTCCCCTTCACATCTTAAATCTCAGCGCGGGGATCATTAAGGGACCCGGCGCAACAGTCCTTCAAGGGAAACAATCCCCTGTCTGAGAAAGAGTGACAAGCGCCAGATGCACTGCCCCCAGCGCAGCCCCGCGGCCCTGGAAAGCGATAGCACGGCCGCTCCGCTCAGGCTGTGCCCCGCATCGCGCCCCCGCAGGCCGTCCCCCGCATCGCGCCCCCGCAGGCCGTCCCCCGCATCGCGCCCCCGCAGGCCGTCCCCCGCATCGCGCCCCAGCAGGGTGTCCCCCGCATCGCGCCCCCGCAGGCCGTCCCCCGCATCGCGCCCCCGCAGGCCGTCCCCCGCATCGCGCCCCCGCAGGCCGTGCCCCGCATCACGCCCCAGCAGGGTGTCCCCCGCATCGCACACCCACAGGCCGTCCCCCGCATCGCGCCCCCGCAGGCCGTCCCCCGCATCGCGCACCCGCAGGCCGTCCCCCGCATCACGCACCCGCAGGCCGTCCGTCTCCCTCCCGGGCAGCTCAGCGTAAGGCGGAGAGCTAGGAAGAATTTAGTCTAGGCCTCCCCCCCAATCTTCTCTGGTAAAAACGTTAGCGCCTTGTTTTATTTAACTCCAGAACTCCTGCTCTGTCTCGTTGCCCATCCCTCTTGCCTGATGACTGTTTTATTTCCTCCACTCTGGGTAAAGAAGAATCTCCAAGGTGACAACCACTGGGTAAAAAGCCTTCCATAACTAATGTCCGAGATGGCAATGTCTCAACGATCATCCCCTACATTACTATAAAACTGAAATCTAGCCAGGGCAAGTACATATTCCCCTGTGGTAGAAATTATTCGCCTAACCATAGTCATTTCCCTTCATCTTCCTTCCTTTCTGGCAGACATTGACTCCCATCCTAGAGACTAAAATGTTGAATTTGTTGTTTATAAGCCACCTATGCAGGTAAGAGCCACCAGGCATCAAAATCCTGGGCAACGAGAAGTACAAAAGCCTGCCGAGGTGAAAGATTTCCTTCCTAATAAAGAGACAGCTCCAGGAAGGGTCCCACCGTCTTCCTCGCTGTCTTGGGAAGGGATGTTTATGGGTGTGCGAAAACCATCTTGTCACGAGGAGTTCACAAGGCTGACAATAAACAGTCAACGCTCAGAGCGCAACAGAGACCGAGACAGGACAACTCCAGACCCTGATGGCATTACCCAGCCATCGCGCCAGCCCTGCAACCGCCCCCTCCCGATTCTACGTGTGAGGAATTAGCCATCTGTATTATATGAGCCATTTTCTGACTTTCAGGACTGTTTTTCCCTTTCTGCCAAAAGCACAGTAACTGAGGAACCTGTGCGTTCCGGGCGTTGTAACTGCATCAGGAAGAAGACAGAAATAACCACTCAGTCATCAAGTTTCAGACATATAATTCCTTTCAAATAAACAAGCAGTAAGTTCGATCATTAATCTCTGATCATGACCATTTTGGCCTCTGAAGGCTAAATATACGAAAAGAGGGGAACAGTAATAATTAGCTCTTTGGCCTCGGTACAGTCATAGGTTTTGATGATTAGAGCATGGACACCTTTGGGGACCATCATCCTTCCTACTATAATATTTATGTCAGAATAACAATAACAATACATTTGTATAAAAAGCAAATAATACAAATTATAAATGTATCAATGATAAACAATAAAAATAAAACAAACACAGTATTATAATTACAATAAACAAACAGCAGTCTTTCAGTTGTTTTACTGAGAACCTTCTCGGCTTTGCAAGTAGCTGGGTTGTCACTGAGAGGCAGAGCATGCGGGTGCCTGTCATGCCTTCACCTCCCTAGGGAATGAGACCAGGATCATTCAAATGTCAGGATAAAATAGATATAATCAAGGAAGTAAGAGGCAATGGACCCCTTCAAGTAATTACCTGTGGACCCGGACATGCAATTACATTTTAATCTTTAAAGTTGTTCCTTCCTGTGCAGCCCTGTCCCAATGCTTGTCTTGTGGCTCAGGCCACTGTCCCAGCTATTGCGCTCACCGAAAGAGAAAAGTGACGAAGGCATCGGGAGACTAGACTTTCAGTCCCAGCTCTGCCACCGGTTCGCTACAATTCCCGGGTCAGTTCGCTTTCTGTCTCTGAGATTCAGTCTCTCCATGTGCAAAAATCAGAGTTAGACTAGATCAGTCACTTACCAAATAGGACCCGCAGTGGTAGATGCGGGACACGACAGGTGTATAAAATATAGGTTAATCCTCCAAAATTCCATATCTGTTATCTCTCTGTTAGATATAAAAACTTGAGGCTCAGAAAAGGTAGAGAGCATTTCCTAAATTAACTCAGCTTGTATACAATAAAATAACCTAATACATTATCTTATATATAAAATCCTGTCATGTAATATATAAAGTATAACATTCCCCCATTTAATAACCATCGTGTCATTCCGCCATTCAAATGAAGATAGGTGTGAATATTTATCAACATAAACTTACACACAATACATAATTCATCCTCTGCAATAAAGTCATTCTAGTGCCATAAATTCCAAATGATATATTCAAAAGCGAGGGTAGCAGAAGGCTACATTTCCCAAGCTGCTGAGACTTTGCTGCAGGTAGATTTTAGCTCCGATTAAATTAATACCTGCCCAAACACAGGAACGGAGCCAACCTGAGAACCAATGTCAGTTAAATCAGCTCTTTGGGTGTAACTTTTCTCTTTTTTCACAAGGAATACAGTAGAGTTCTTTTCATCCCTGTAGAAAGTTAATAGGAGCACTTGGATCAAACATCCATGGTAGAGACTAAAGTGTTCCGAAAAGGTAGCTTTACAAGAATAAAAAAATCTGAAGAAAACCATGTTTGAACATCTACATCACAAGTTACTGGTTAAAACTAAATTGCTGCCCGGCCGGGCGTGGCTCAGCGGTTCAGCATCGACCTAGGATCCAGACGATCGGGGTTCGATTCCCAGTCAGGGCACATGCCCGGGTTGCGGGCTCCATCCCCAGTCAGGGGCCTGCAGGAGGCAGCCGATCAATGACTCTCTCATCATTGATGTTTCTATCTCTCTCTCCCCCTCTCCCTCCTCTCTCTGAAATCAATAAAGATATATTTTTTAAAAAATTAAATTACTAGAGGCACAGCCCTAGCCAGTGTGGCTCAGTTGGAGCATCATTCCATGAATGGAAGAATCTCGGGTTCAACTCCTGGTCAGGGCTCATCCCCGGGTTTCAGGTTTAATCCCTGGTTGGGGCATATGTCGGAGGCAGCTAAATGATGTTTCTCTCTCTCCCTCTCCCTTCCTCTCTCTAAAATCATCATTTTTAGCTCTTGCAGGATTTCTGTTCATGCTTGTCTCATTCTACCATGCCCACTATCACTACGCCTGGATTACAGCCCATTTGTCTGTCCTTTAAATAGTAATCAGGACTAATAATTACAGAGCACTCTAGGTTCCAGACATATTAACACACAATTTAAAATAGGTAAGAGAGCAATTATATTGGGACACTAGCCATTTTTTTCTGAGCTAAATATTGATTTCAAACCCCACTGGTTAACATTTATTATTTAATTCCCACGTGTGTCTGAAGGACCTTGGTCACAGCAATGACTTCTGCCCTTCCTTCAACTGTTTTTTCATTAATCAGGCTTCTAATACTCTTGGTCCTTCTGGGGAGCTTTGTTTTACTGCCAACCTGGAGGTCTGCGAAGATGGGACCCTCAGATGCAATGTTTGCGGCTTTAGGAGCCTGTTTAAGAAATCTTGTAGACAGTTAAAATGCCTTCAGGACTATTTAAAGACATGATTTAAGCATGGGTCTCTCATGTAAAGATAGATAAAAAATATTCTGAACTCAAGATAAATAAAGTAGTTACATCTCCTCAGACAGGTCATATTGACCTGGGGAAATGCATACAAATGGGTAAGGACATAAAGACCAGCAGGAGGGTGACCAATGAAAGTTCTGAATAGTTATGGGAATAAAGAGGAATTTATTGGACTTCAATGAAAATTAAAATTGGGGTTTTTTTGTGAGGGATTTCTCTTAGCTATTCCTCCCTGAATATCCAATAGAGCTAATCAGCTACAGCTTTGAATTTAACTCCTTGTTATTCAGGTCACAAAAGAAGACTGCAGGGGAAGAAATACTAATCCCTCCTTTTCTGATTGGCAATCAGTAGCAAAACTAAGTTATGAATTCCTAAGTCACCACACAGATTAATTTGATTGTGAGTATTGTTTTTAATCAGTGTTGTCATTATTAGTACTCGTGGGGCTAAGAACTTTCTATGCATTACTCATTTAGTTCTGGAACACCTAGAAGAGTTGCCACGGCTATTTCCACTTGACTCTTGGGGATATTTAGTTTAAAAGATGCAAAATAATTCACTCAAGGTCACACAGTTAATTTACACCCATTTCTATCCATACCCTAGATTGTTGTCTCTTTTGCCAATGACTGTACCTGACATGGATAACTTGGGTTCAAGGGAAATGGCTGGCTGAGCTCAGATGCTAAATCTGTTCCTCCCTGGCAGTTTGGAAAAATAACATAGCCTCTCAGAACCTCAAATTTTTCACTTAAAAATGATGATAACACTGGATTTAAGATGCCTGCGAATTTAATATTATAAGGCATTGTAACAATACTCTCTAATCAAAAAGCCCCAAACAAATAAATTATAAGTAATAGTTCATTATTTCTTCATCTGCATGTTCAGCAAAAATTTCTTTAACTGCTCACCATTCACCTGTACTAACAGCAGGTGTAGATGCACTGAAAATCTAACCTACGCTAAGCACCGAGCATAGACTGGTAACTAAAACAGGAAAATATTGCTGCCCGTTAGAACTTTAATTTCATTAATAGATTCCTATTACATATAGAGAACCCTAAGAAACTAAACAGACTCGGGGGAAGAGTTAAAGAAACTGGCTCCTAGGTTATAAACAGAATCAAGGACTCTGAGGGGGAAGAGTAAAACAGAAGTTTTGGTTGATGAGCTTCAGGACTTCCTGCTCTTATCTGAGCCTATCTACTTAGATTTTATTTCCAGAATATCAAACAATTTTGTTGCATGAGCCAATTTAATTCAAAAGTCTCATAATGTTTATGTTGCTTTGCATAATATTTGCGTATATCTCCATGACATGTACCCCTTTTCCCCAGAACAATAAACAAAACAGTCTCAGGCTTGGTCAATGCGCTTTGCACTAAAAATAAAAATTAAAATGTCTATTTTTGCTTTTCTTCTTCCAAATATTGCTCCATTTTCTCTGCTTTGAAGTCAACGGCATAGATATTGACATTTGTCTGTTCCAAATTGACCATCAGCCGTATGTTTTCACCACGATCACCCAGGCTCTGCTTTTATTTATTGGCATCCAGATTCCACCTGACTGGTTACAGATTGCTTGTCCCCTATCTGTTATTTAAAACCACATAGTTCTACATAGTGGATTTCCTAAGTGACAGTTGATTTCAATCAATTTTATTTAGCTCATTTTTAATTTCCTTCATGCTTAGCCTTTAAAAAAAATCCAATACAATATTTTGTGCTGTGTCGTTTGAAAACCTGCAAACTGATTAAATGGTGACCACACAGCCACGTGCAAAATCTCCCCTTTCCTTCAGGTGTAGGATAGCGAGGCGACAGTGCTAGTGGGTAATTCTAAAGGGGAGGCAATATAATACATTAAAAAGAAGAAAAAAAACAGGATTCAAAGGAACCAGATGCATCCTAGTCATGCCATTTCTCGACTGAAACCCTCTGCTGACTGCCCTGTGGACCACCCATGAAAGCCCCGCCTCCTCAGTCGTGCAGGAAAGGCCACCATGAGCTCTATTTCAGGGCCATCTTCTCTAGCTCTCAACCTTGACACGCTGCCTCCACCCCGGGCAGGTCTTCACGTTCCCTCACCCTTGTTGCTTTTCTATACTTGCTTCTACCCCTCTTTGGAAATATCCTGCCAGGACAACTCATACTCAGTCTTCCAACTTCAGTGTGTACATCACTGCCCTCTTAGTGACTTATGTCAGCCACAGGATTCCCCAAACTCGAGTAAAAAAAAAAAAAAAATCTCAAGAAGACTGTAAACCTACAGACTCCCAGGTCTACTGAATGAGTATTTTAAGCACGCCCAAGATTTGTTTGAATCAGGTATGGCAAGACATGCTGAGATGGAAATGGCTCATTAAGAAAGAGCTTGGATTCTCACAGATCCCCAGAAACAGAAGACGGGGGGGGGGGGGGGGGGGGGGGGATGTCACGCAGTATCCAATAGGGAGGCACCAGGGTCACTCAGGAGGGAGAGGGAGAGGGAGTGAGGGAAACGTGAGCAAGAGTCTTTATTGTCTTTATCTGACTGGGCAAAGGCGGGGGCGGGGGGGGGGGCATCTGTAATAGCGTCAACAATTAAAAAAATGACTCCATCCCCTGAAGAAACTAAGGGGTTAACTGAAGAAAAAAAACAAATAAACCACAACAAAAACAAATAAACAAAAATGAGTCTTTATTGTGACTTTCTTGGGGAAGGAAGGGGAGAGGCAGGTTCACCAGGCTGAGGACCGCTGGTTTGAATAGCTGCAGGGAGGGCCAAAGGTCCGGGAGCTGTTTCTACCTGCCTGGGCCTGGCCTCCTGCGGTTAGGGCCGGGGAGCAGTGTCCTGGAGTGGGAGCTTCAGGGAGGAGGTGGCTGGCACTGGGTGCTGGGATGGGTTGTTTAGTATTTGAAAGGTCTGCTCTTGGGGGATGGTTTCTCATCTGAGGGAATTAGCTGACCTTGGGAGGGGTAGTCCCTCCAGTACCAGCCTCAGAACGGAAGGAAACAAACATGATTAGGACAATCAGCTTCTTGTGATTGATTCTCAGTTTACTTTATATCCAATCCAGAGATTCCTCCCACCCCCCTTAGCTTTCTCCCGCCTCCCTAATCTCTCACCAATGGGTTTCATGTACCCACTTCTCTTTTTTCATCGTAATGTATAAAACAAGGTGCAAAACTGCCATTCTCTGGAGCATCATTTCAATCCGCTGAGATTCTGCTTCATGGCACATGTCAACAGTTTGGCTCCAATAAACTCACAAGAATTCCTCCCAGGTCTGAACGTTTCTTGCATCAACACTCTTTATCGCGTTGCAGTAGCTCTCCTCTATTCCTAGCTCCTAGCAGCAAAAAGTGTGTTGTTTTTTTAAAATCATGTGTGTTTAAGATTTTGTTAATTGATATATATTTTTTTCTTTAGGCGGTGGATGTGGTGGATTACTTCGATTGATTTTAGAATGTTGAACCAGCTGTGCATATCTCAAATAAATCCCGCTCGGTCATGGTGTATAATTGTTTTCATACACTGTTTTATTCACAATTTGCTGACAATTCTTGTATCTATGTTCATAAGCGATACTGGTCTTATTGATAGCTTTCTTTCGTTCATTTTTTTACGCTGTCTCTGGCTTTAGCATCAAGGTAAAACTGATTTCACGAAATGACTTGAGACGTGTTCCCTTCCTCACATTTCTTTTCTTTCTCTTCATCACAGGACTTGACTTTTCCTTTCACACAGCTGTCTGCACCACGGCTATTGGGGATTTAAGGAAGAACCAAAGTCTTAGATGAACATTTAAAAGAGCCGGAACAATTTCTTTTTTTTTTTTAATTTATTTTTATTGATTTCAGAGAGGGGGGGAGAGATAGAAACATCAATGGTGAGAGTCACGGATCGGCGGCCCCCTGCACGCCCCCCTCTCGCCCTGTTGGCAGCACTTCTGCTGCAGGCCCCGCTCGGCCCCAGTCTATTTAAGGGGAGGGGTCAAGGCTTCCTCTTCTGATTTGCTTCTGGAGGAGGGTCTGAATTTAGAGGGTGTTTGTAATTCACGCTGTGGAGTAGCAATAAAATATCTGCTGCTCCGTTTGAACTTTTTCATGTTTTCCTTTTCTGCATCGCAAATGTTCGTTTGCAATGATGGTGCTTAAATAGGTTTTCGTGAGCTAGCTCATGAAAGGGCTTCGGCTCTTAGAGAAATTCTTCTAATATGCCAGAAAAACACACCCCTGTTTGCAAAGTACCACACAAATCGAAAAGGTGTCTTTATTGGAAACTAAAACCCAAGCAGGTTTTAGCCCACGTGCATCCCTCCACCCCTAGTCAGAGGTGTATTTAGTTTCAAGAGTGTCCGCAAATGTGGACAGAAATCATTCTGATTTATTGTATGATAGAAATTTCTGATTACTGTCTTGTCTCTGCATGAAACCAATTTTCTCAGAAAGACCATCTGAATATGGCAAATAGAGGGCAGATGTAAATACGAGTGGAAGTTAAAACCGTTGCTGTGAGTATGAAGTCATAAATTATGCAGCCTGAAAATTCATTATGTTGTTTTTGTCACCAATCTCCTGAGTTGTATTACCCAAAAAAAAAAAAAAAAAATTCTATAAAAATAAAAGAAAATGAGATTTAAAACTGAAAATTCTTCTACAAGCAAATTGGGTTTATGGTAGCATTTCCTAAGGAGATTGCCTCGATGAAACACACACTTCTTGCACAGTAGCTTTTAGATGGTTATAGCCGAAAAACACTTATGTGTTTTTATTTGTAGCTTATAACTTCTTTGACTTTCAAAGGACTTATTCTTTCCTCACTTATCGGAAATTATTATGATAGTTTAAGGGAAACAATCTGTTATAGGAAGAGCTAGTATTACTTTCAAATACACAAAGATTTGAATTCGGCTGGATGTCTTTTTAAGCTCGTCAACAGACGTGATCACTCACAGGGTGTTTTAAAGACTCTAGTTTACATTTAAACATATTTTAAATCGACATATGAATATTTTTATGTGCTCCCACCAAGTCTCAGATGGGACTTTCTTTAGTGACTCATCTGTGTCTTGAATGGATATTCGACGACAGATACTTTATACTAGTCACACATTTTGAAAAAAAGATGTAGAGGAAAAAGGTAAGAGATAAAAATAACTGAAGAGGAAGATAAGAAAATTAATAAAGAAGATTGTAAACAAAACAAAAAATAATCAAAATCAAGAAAGAGATAGGTGTCTTCCATCGCCCTCTCCCCCGCCCGGGAGCTTCAGTGTGCGGACTCCCGCACTCCCAGCCGCCTGGGAAGGGTCACCCCGCACCTGCTCTGCCCCTGAGCTCGCTGGCGTTCTCTGGAGCTTTCTCTCTCTTCTGGGATGTTTGCTAATGGATATTGGTTCATATTGCAAATGCATGCAACAATTCTGAGGTCAAATCAGCTCTCGGGGGCAGTGACAGTGACTGAGGGAGGTTATGCTCAGGCTTTAAAGGTCTGGCTGGGCGTGGCTCAGTGGTTGAGCATCGACCTAGGATCCAGGCGATCGGGGTTCGATTCCCGATCAGGGCACATGCCGGGGGTGTGGGCTCAATCAATGACTCTCTCATCATTGATGTTTCTCTCTCTCCCTCTCCCTTCCTCTCTCTGAAATCAATAAAGATATATTTTTAAAAAGGAAAAAAAGGGTTTGGAAGAAGAGTAAATATGGAGCGGAGGAAACGAATGCTTCTCCTGGCCTCCAGAAGGTGCAGCCCTGGGGACGGAGTGATTTCTGCCCCTGAAACCGAGTTCGGACTTCTGACCTCCAGATCTGTGTGTGCCACACGGCACCAGCTTTGGAAGGAGAAAGTAATCTGCATGTCTACCAATGAACCAGGCAATCACATATGAAGCAGGCAATCACATATGAAGCAGGCAATCACATAGAACCAGGCAATCACATATGAACCGCACTCAGACTTCTCACGGTGAGCATCCTGCGCGGGGCGCCCTCCTCAGTGACGGGCCAGCGTTTCCAGAATCCTGCCTGAGCCCTGCCTCGCCGAGCCCTGGGCATATCAGAGGAGAGCCACAGGATGCTGCAACTACCAAAGACCTGAATGCATTATTTCTAATCTTAAAGGCAGCTAATAGAAAAATATAGACAGAAAGTGAAACAATGATTCAAAATGATCCGAAAGTTATCAGAAAGGGAAGATTTAGTAAACAAAAATGCCTTCATCAAGTATAGTTGTGGCCTTTAAAAAAATAATAAAAAAATAAATGAAACCATTTCTCTTTTCCTGTGTAGGTGACTCTTTTAATAACAAAGATAATTTGGAATGGTCAATAAATAATTTCATATTTGTTTACTATTTATGTGTTGTATTTATGTAATGGCTTAGTTCTAATTCCCTTGCACAGTTGTTTTAATGTTTAAAATCCTAAATATTCTAATCATATCTTTTTTGAACCCCTAAAGAATATAACATATCAATTTACTATGCTACTATTCTAATTTCCATGCATAAAGCAAATAATTTTCAACCTCCTGTGATGGAGATTTCATTTCTCCTGCTCCCTTGTTAGGAAAAAAAGTCACTCACTGCAATGTCTGAAGCCGCCGAGAAGATTATTTCCAAGTGAAATTATAATGGAATGAAAGAGTGCTACTGCCAAAAGTGGCTTCATTTCAATTTATGAGAAATAATAAATCAATCATTAAAATGAAAACTATGCATGAATAAAATCAAGAGACGAGAACTGTGACAACATTTTAAGTAAACTTTGCATCAATCCTCAAAATCCCAATACTTATTGTTTATGCAGTTGGTGTTTTTATACAACCCTGTACTGAGCCTCCTTAATTATACCATAGTTGAATCACAATTAATATGTAAATAGAAACATAAAACCCAGTTTATCCTGTGTAGCGATCTGTACCAGCAAGCATCCTTCACAAGTCTGCCATTGGGAAGTCCCCTGAGTGGCGAGGCATTCTATTTTTCGTTTCCTTTAGCTTTGCAATCTGGTTGGCAAAGCTAATTCAGAGCAGGCTATGCTGTTCCTGGAACCTGTTTACAAATCTTTAACATCTGAAAAATATGTAGCTTCACTGTTGGTCTTCCTGTCCCCATGACTTGATGACATTGGTGCATTTATCATTACCTCAGGCAGGGTTCAATTTTGAATCTATTAATTTCATAGACATGCTATATTTTGTCGTGTGTTTGTCTTTATTTCCAAAAATTACAACGTTTAATTGTTCTAGGCAGGCCATAAAAATATGTTCTGGCCTAAAATTCCAAGGGTTAAAACACAGCCTATGGATTATACATAAGTCACATGATGAATACAGAATTTCAGGCTGAGTTTAAGAATTGTACGCTCTTCTTTTAGGAACATTTAAGCCTAAAAATCGTGGCCTTTTTTTTCTTTTCATAATCATGCCAATCTAGTAGACATTTGGAATCATCTAAAAATTTGTTTAATTTTATTTTGAGTTAAGTGAGGCAAACTCTTAATAAAATGAGCAATGTTAGAAATCAATTAGAAAATAACACTGATTAAATGATGCCACTCTGTCGTTGGCTGCCCAACAAATGCATATTCTTTTTCTTGGCAATAAATGCAGATCCCTTGACCACAGGATTTGGCACATTTCTCTATACTGAACCAATTATAGTACTGTTTGTCCTGTTTATGGAGCTTGGACCAGAGGTAGAAATGCAACTGAAGCCTGGCTAGTTAGAATCCTTTTCAATTATTAGTTATAAAGTTTCATAGTACTCTTTTTACCACGAGATAAAGGAAATGTGCATGTTTGTTTGGGATGTACAGGATGAACTGAATGTAGAAATAGCTTAAAGCAAGATTGTCACCACCATTGTCAAGTGTGCCTTTTAATGACAACAGACTCATCGTAAGCATCTTTGGATATCAAACACATGGAAATAAAATTCCCTATTCACATAGTTCTTCTTGGTTCCTAAGGAAGTAGACAAAGGAAATTTCTATTAACTGGGGCCAAAGCATAAACTACAGCTTCATGGGATGGGTTAGCAAGAAAAGTTGCAGGATTTGCAAGAGTTGGGAATGGTATTTGGAAATTGAGATTTCATACACATAACTCAAAAGCTACTATTTAATGGGAAATACTCAGTTAATCTATTTAATCTTTATGAATAGTTATAAGTATTAAAATATCTTTGTTTACACTCACCGTTTTTCAAAACAGCCATTAAGCTTTTTTTTTTCATATTCTTATAAGTACCTAAGTCACAGGATAAACTATAAGGGACTCATTAGGCATACAAATCAATTAATCTAATGAAATTCTGTTTTTATTCTTAAATCTGCATTTATTATTCTGCTTTTCTGCAATTACCTGTAAGTTCTACTTTTTAAGGAAAATGTTAAATATTGAAGCTAATTAATTATAAAAAGAGGAAAAAGTACTTTTTATATTTACTCATATAGAGACGATATATAAGTAAGAGATGGTTACCCACATAATTAAGAAAAATAGACAGCATTACTAAGCAATCATCCTCTGGAGTCAATTATCTGCTTGGGGAGACCATATTAAGCTGACTAGCTGATCATTGCCAAATAATCATATAGACTTATGATTTCATCGGTATCCCTTAAAAGAAGAACATTTCAGAAAGTTTAAACTATACTATATCCAACTAACAAGCTATGCACAGCAAAAGAAACTGACAATAAAACTAAAAGGCAACCAGCCGAATGGGAGAAAATATTTGCAACCAACAGCCCCCACAAGGTGTCAATATCCAAAATATATAACAAACTCATACAGCACAACACCAAACAAAAAAGCCCAATTGAAAAATGGGCAGAGGACCTGGACAGACACCTCTCCCAAGAAGACATACAAAAACAACTTCACTAGCTATTAAGGAAACGCAAATCAAAACTACAATGAGATACCACCGCACACCTCTAAGAACGGCTGCTATCAAAAAGACAGGTACTAACAGGCGTGGGGGAAAAAGGGACCCTCATTCACTGCTGGTGGAGATGTCAACTGGTACAGCCGCTATGGAAAACAGTCTGGGGATTCCTCAAAAAATCAAGAACAGAGTTACCATATGACCCAGCAATCCCTCTTCTGGGTATCTACCCAAAAAAATCAAAAACACTTATTTGCAAAGATATGTGCACCCTTATGTCCATTGCAGCATTTTTCACAGTGGCCAAGACATGGAGACAACAACAGTGACCTTCGACAGAGGACTGGGTAAAGAAGATGTGAGACAAATATACTACAGAATACTACTCAGCCAGAAGAAAAGGGAAAATACTGCCATTTGCGACAACATGGATGGCCCTTAGGATATTACGCTAAGCAAAATAAGTCAGTCAGAAAAAGCTAAGAACCACATGAGTTCACCCATATGTGAGATATAAAACTGAAACTCGTGGACACAGACCACAGGAGGGTGGCTGCCAGAGGGAAGGGGTGGGAGTAGCACACAATAAAGGGGTCAAATATATGGTGACGGAAGACAATTTGACTGTGGGTGGTGGGCGCACAATACAATATACAGATCATACTTTTGTCATTTTTTTGAAGTTACAGTACAACTGATGTGGAAAGAAGGTCTTTTTTCTGTCAAGAAATAGAGAGCAGATGAAAATTTCTAAGTCTAAAACAAACAAACAAAAATGACATTTTACGTTTAATAAAATTCAAAGAACTAGCACACTAAAGAAATTTGACTTAAATATTTAAACACAAACAAAATAAAAAGTACTGTTAAACAGCCTAATGCTTTTAGACAAATTCCTGAATATTACTCATGAACAAAGCCTACAGTAAATAATCGCTCTGTAATTGTTTATGGGCCAGGCAATAAAAGCGATGTTTCTTGCACAATTGTACTTCAAATCCCAGGCAATTAATGTGCCCTGCCAGAGAAATTTAATACGTAATATCTTACCCTAGAAAAATTCATCCTACAATCTGTGAAAAATTGATACAATGTTGGAAATATAAACTCTTCATAGATCTCAATGCATTATATGATTTACATTTTATTACGGAATCAGCAGACTTGGTTATTATGTCTCTTTGATAAAATATACACAATAAAGGGAGATGGGTGTATTTGGCCAACAAAGTAAAACGGGAGTGAAAAGGGGTTTAAGTGAAGGATGGAAAAAAGAGGAATTATTTAGGTTTTAAGAAGAATTATTCAGTTATTTTTTTTATCTTTATGGTTGGCAGACTTCTGCTGCTCCCATAGAAATGAACAAATATGTGGGTCCTTCTGTGTCTGTGGTAGGGTTGCTTTCAGTTCTGCAGCTCTGGTTTTGACAACACATTGGGCCGTGCTTATAGGGGAGCATGACTCCTGATCTCTAAGGGCTTTAAGGTTCAAAATGGAACGGAATCACCCTCATTATAAGAAAAGGAAGTTTATAGCTGTGTGTCTGTGTAATGAGCACCCCCTTCCTCATTGCAGAACTTAAGCAAAAAGGCAAACCATGGTCTAACACATGCGCTCAATCCTCACCATTCCCCGAAGTACAGAAAGACAAGCAGATCAGCTCTGTCACCAGCCAAGACAATACTGAAGAAGCTTCATCTGCATCACAATACCTTTCTTGATATGAAGAGAATTATGTATATTTACCAGACTTGAAGAGACTGTATCTGTCTTTCATCCCTGTATTTCTAGGACTTATAGGACACACAGAACATGTTCAATTTATATATGTTAAAAAGAACATGGTAAAATATTCTCAAGTTAAAAAAGAAAAATTAACTTTTTTATATATATATACACACACACACACACACACACACACACATATATAATTTACTCTGCTTCTTTCTTCATTCGTTTATGAATTTTTCCACCATTCATTATTAACTTCAATACTTGACAATTTTAAGTCACGCAAGAACACCCAGTTGTCATTTTCCGTGACAACCTGGTGCACCTAGCATCTGACTATGTCTCCTAGGGAGGGCATATTTTCTCATTTTCAAATATATTTATTTAAGTCAAACAGGAACATCAAACCAATTCACTTTTCTTTTATTTGGTACTCAGGCCTAAGTGAAATGTGTCTCAAATTCCTTTTTAATGCCTTCATTTTTATGCAGTCATCTCTACATGACCTAGTTATCTTTTCAGAACTATATTCCAAGGGCAATGTTTTTTAAAGTCCAAGTACGCCGAAGAGAAAAACACGCATGAATTCTTAACTTAAAGGTTTGTAGCATATTTAATTGATGAAAACATTTCAGGTGGAATTGAAAAACCTCATGTCCCTAAAGAATCACTACTGTTTTCGGCACTGGGTGCTATTTTAACAATGACTAATTACATTAATAGTAGTCATTATGTCGTTGGACTGTGAAATTATAAACCTCTTTCCTTCCCTTAGCCTCTCGGACAGGAATGGCTGAATAGCCTGGCAACTTTACAAACCCTATCAGCAACATTCAGAATATATTGTATCTTAATTGAATCAATTCGGTAGATAAAATATAATTCTAGTCAATGACATTTTGCATCAGCACTTCATACTCTTCGGTTTGCTTAAATAATTGATTTTTTTTGAAAGAATGCGATCTGGTGTTGATAGTCTGTATGGGTGTTGATGATCTATATAGTCCTGAAGAAACTATGTATTTTGCTATTGAAGTATTTCAAAGCTCCTTTTAATTACTCCAGTAACTTTATATACTTGCAATATGTAAAAATTCCCACAGGCCCTGCTTTTCTCTCTAAGCTTTCACCCTTAAGAATTATATCCAGTAATATGTCTTCTACCATTGTGGGGATGACTCTCACCTCCAGTCCTCTGCTACATATTTCTAGTTTCAATCCTCTGCCATCACAAGATCAAAGTCAACATAAAAAAAATTAAAAGCAGAACAGAACCAAAAAACACATCTTATTTTCCCACAAATCCAGCCTTCCTCCTGGCTTCCTAAGACGGATCACCCGAGGCTGAAATCCTGGAGCAGTCACAGATTCTTTTCTCTATTCCTGTTCTCTCCCTTTGTCACTCTGTGGTAACATAAACACACACGCATTCAGTCACTTGCCAAATTCTCTTGACTTCTTTCTCATTGATTAAAATCACTGCTCCCCTCGCCCCCTTTTATTTCTCTTGCCTGGCCAAATATAACCTCTGCCTCAAGAGCCTAGCTCTTCTCGTCACGTTCCAGAGGCGCTGGAAGTATTTTCCTGACGCAAAGCTCTACTCATGCCACAAGCTGAGAAGAGAGTTGGCAGTGAGGGTGATGGTGGTGGCGGTCAGGCTCACACTGGCGCAAGGCGGAAACCCAGTCTTCACAATCCGACACAGGTCAAGTGTTCTAAGTGCACCTGTTGGTCACCTGCAAAACCAGGAGGGACCCCCCCCCCCAAGTGTGTGTGAAAAGGTTTATTAGGTGCGTAAGGGAGATGCTGGGAAGAACAGAAAGGCCTCTGGAACAGGTCCAAAATGGCCTGGGCGAGCAAGGGAAGGAGGCTGGTGCTGAGTTTTGGCTGCAGGTAGGGGTGGGGCCGGCGCGAGAGTCCTACCTGGAGGCAGGGGCTTGGGCTGAACCTCCCGCCAGGGCCAATCAAGTTAGAAAAGGCTCCTCTGTGCTCGTCCCTTGCTGGCTATGCCTGTGCCGGAGAAAGTTCTGGGACTATTTCAGGAATGGTGTCTTTTCCTTGGGGAATACTCGAAAATGGTTCCTTTCCCCTTGGACATGCATCACCACAGTTACTCTTACTCTCACCCTGTCCCAACGGGAGGAGGTTTTGCTCGTGTTCATGGTGAGGCCCTGGCCCGGCTTCTGGAGGTGAAGCCAGTGCGAGTGCGGGGCCCCCCTTAGGCTGGCCCCAGGGGCCTGCCTCCCAAGCTGGTGCCGTCAACCTCTAGCAACAGCGCCTCAGTGCTCCCACCCGTCACTGGCTCAGCAGCTTCTGCTCCAGGTTAACTGCTCTTCTCTGTATTTGCCGGTTTTACTACAGGACCTCAGTCCTCCAGTGGATATAAGAGAAGTCATCAGTGTTCAGTTTCTTAGGCTTTTTGTTTTTCTGGTTGTGAAGGTCAGAGTGATGACTTCCAAGATCTTTACATGTGGGAGCAGACACTGGAATTCCGGATATATACTTTTAAGTTACTCTCATGACTTACCTAGACCAGTTCGTTCATTCATTCACTCATTCATTCATTCTATTGATCTGTAGTCTGCAAACTAACCAAGAAAGCAATCAATCAAAATGTATACGTTGTTAGCATGGGTCACATTTTTTTCTGGGGCCTAGGGCTACAGAAGTGAAAGATTAACACATTTAAATACGGTACATTTACCTCCCTGGTCCACTAGCTTCTTGAGGGCAGGAACTATGATAAGTCCTTGGGATAGGTGTATTCCTGGTAACTTGGAAGCAAATAACATGTACCTCACTCACTCCTAAGTGATGAGAAACACTTTCCTAGAATAAGAACATCTCACATGAGCTCGAGGATGCCTGGAGTTTGTCAGGCCAACAAGGGACAGAATGAGTGACAGGCAAAAAGGAGACCAGGAGATTGAGGCAAAATCGGTGGGAAACAAATGGAGGGTAATGTAGCCCGACATGTATCACAAATAGCATTCCCCAGCTATCACTCTTCCCTAAATAGGTAAACAAGCATATTTACTATGCGTGTGGAAAGAAATGAAAACATATCTGGGCATCCATTCAAATAAGAATGGTATTTCTGTTCAAAATTCCCTCAATAATAATTAAAAGCATGTATCCTAATGTAATCCACAATAGGCATCCAGAAAAACAAACAGTTCCACATTCATTAAGAAGAGATTATCAACAGTCAGACACTCATGGCCTTACTTTCTGATCAGTCACATGCAAAATGCTTCCCCCAAAAAAGGGGGGGAACCAACACACCAAGGAAATAGCACATCTCAAAAAACAGCATCATCTTTTATTTCATAACTTCAGATTTGCTCTCAGAGTGTGTATTACAACATCGTGGAGTTTTACAATGCAAATCCTCAGCAACTCTACAAGGTCCTTCCTGTGTAAATGTCTTCAGATGCATAATGAAGCACAGAGAATCAAAAAATATGCCCTGTTTGTTCCACAGAGCAGGGAAGGAATGTTTGCTCAGATAGATTCTGGGCACCATCTGGGAGGCAAGTGCCTGGTTTTGCAACAGATTGCATAATTTTCCCGTGGAATCTGTAGAAAAGCCCTAACGGCTCTAATAGAGAGTTGATTTCACACGCCTTTAATCTTCATTCCGGTTTGTCTTAAAGGTAATCCATATGGTTGAATGGCAGAAGTAGTCATTAGCTTAACAGAGTATTCAGGCTCCCATCTTTCTGTGGGAGACATGCAATATTTCACCTTATAGAGAGCTAGTTTTCATTGCACATGGCAATTAATCTTTTTACCAGCCAAGCATCTACTGCATATGTATGCTATTTGATTGATTAGATTAGAAATTTAATGTTACAGTTCATACATTAGCAATACTTCAATATAACACGTACCAAGGACTCCACTATCAATAATGTGAGGGGATCAAGAGCCGCAAACATTAGCACCTGGGGCAGGAAGGACGACCTTGGCTTGGAGGAAAGGCTTCGTCCACAACCCAGAAATCCTAGAGCAACGTTCATATCATGAGAAGCTCTGTGTGGAGCTTGTGGCTGGAGGGCCCACGGGTTCCTAACAGGCAACACGTAAAAGGAGATGCGAGACACAATTCCCAAACAGAAGAGACAGTTGGGCTACCCATTTACATATCCGCCTCTACACACCTTTCTTGGCAGATGGTAGAAAAGAAAGCACTTTGCCATTGTGTTATAATAGATAAAATTAAAAATCAAAACAGATTAGCCGAGTCGGATATTTAGATGGAAAGCACTGCTCATCACTGCATCCTGGTAATAGCTTCTAAAGTAGATGAAAAGTAGAACAGCTTTGCTCATTGAGCTAAATTCTTTTTAGGCATGAGACTTGCACACCTGCTAGGAAAAGTACCCTATATGATTCTATCTACACAGAGAGGGAGAGATGAGAAAAAAAATTTTTTTCCATTATTTATCACACATTAAGCCAGATGGTAGCCTTGAAATTTCAAATATGTGATCAAATACGATCTCCCTAATCTCCAAGCTAAGAATGTTAGGCTTTCATCGCACATTGGAAGAAACTTGCGACGGAGGTGTGTGAGCACATTCCTAAGCTCATAAAACACAAAGTGGAAATTACAAGGTTTCAAAAATAGAAACTCACTCCCCAGGCTTCTTTTCCCGTCGCCCTCTCCCCTATTTCACCTCGTGTTCCTCGCAGAGCAAGGGCCATTCTCCACATGGGCCGTGAGCTCGGGTGGCCCCAGGGTGAGCAGCAGGGCCCCACGGGTGGCGCTTACAGGGTGCAGAGTGGTAACGACGAGATGGAGGGAACGTACAAAACAGGGGACTGGGGTCGAGAAATGAACAAAGGCAAAGCTCGGGTCACCGCAGGCACAGAATTCTTTTGTAACGTAGCATCGTAAAAATAAAGTATATTGCAGATCATAATAACCGTCCCAATTCTTAAAGCACTTCTTGGGCCTACACCCTCTGCCTTGTAATTTTGAGGCACCCTCCCTCTGACCCCGAGGCCAGCCATATGGTTTGCTCGGGCACCGGAGTCTGAGCAGCCACCATACAAAGGGAAGGGTGGAAGGATCAATGACCGGGTTGGCACTCTTTCCTTCTCTGTCCCCACGAGGAGGAGACCCCAGGCTAGCCCCCTGACCCCCCAGAGGAAGCTGAGAGACCCTGGTCAAAGGGGAAGCACCCCAATCATTCCAGGCCAGGCCATTCGAGTCAGCTAACAGCCGGCCAGCCCCAGACATCTGAGCGAACCAAACAGAACAGCAGAGCTGTCCAGCTGGCCACCCAAGACGTAAGCAACAATACTCACTATGCCCCTGAGGTTAACTTATTAACCTTAATTGCGATTACCATAGTCTCCTTTGTTTATGGTAGTTCTGTTCTCTCTCCTTGTTTCTTGCCAGAAGCTTCTGCTTTCTGACGATGTGTGATGTAACATTTGAGAGAGATACTAACAGCTGTTACATCACCTTTTTGAGTTGTGGCCTTTAACAAGCTTATCGCTGGCCCAGGATGGTGCTTATTTTGATTGGCTCAAGCTAATCAGGATCCACGCCTAGAAACGAGGGTGTCCAAAAATGCTCGACAGGAAAATACACATTATCACTAAGAAAAAAAGGGGAATGACTATGAAAGAGATATTAATGAGTGGGCAGCAAAGTCTAGCAGAGAGTTGAATCAGTGTATAATAGACAAATGATTAAATGAGTGAATGAATATTTAAAGCTTACATAATATTAGTTTTGTCTTTTAAGAACAATTTGAGTGTGATCTTCTGAATATTGGTCATAATCGCTAAAGGATAATCGGTTAAACAAGTTTTTACTTTGATGCTTTAAACAGTCATGATAGGCAGTGATATGATATGCAGTAAGCTGAATGTGTTTTATGTAAACTTTATGCTCTTTAAAGGGTAGACATTACAATGTGGCGTCTAGAAAATGGTGGTGCCTCTGCCCGAATGGTGATGGGCATTGATTTGGGTATTTAATGTAGAGTCAGTCTGCTGAGGAATGCTTTTGCAGTCTATTTAAACTTGTTTTAATTTGAATCCCAAGTCATTCTGAGTGTCTATAATGTGGAACTGCTTAATAATCTGCAGCAATAAAACAAAGATTTGGGGACGGATTGGTTTGAGAAGCACCTCTTGAATGCGTACACAGACTACCCAGTGGTTACAAACACAGTTCGTGTGAGTAAATGAGAGGGAATGATGGATGCAAATCACTTAGTGCGTATCATTCAGATGATCAGTCTAACAGCAAACTTTCAATAAGTGTCGAGCTCAAATAGTAAAATCTAATTATTAACAGTCAAACCTTATTAATCAATTCTGCACCTAATTAATTAATAATTCGCCAGCCCTGTTAATAGTCAAACAAAGGGATCTATCAAAATATAATATCAGACTGACATAATTAAATGGATTTCTGCTCGATGATAAATCACTAATATGAAATGCACAGAATTAAGATGAGTTAAATCTGGGATTGATCTGAAAGCTGGATTCAGATCCCCTAACAACAATGGGGGGGATGCTGCCCACAGTGTGAGAGCGGGGAAGAAGAGATTTCTTCACGTTTGAAATGCTGTCTTCTAGTCAGAGAGAACGCTGCTCCGCGCTGTTTGGAATGGGGGGACCGAGAAACCCCTGGAGAGTCAATGAAAAAGTAGCTATACTGCCTGATTACCATTAGTCTAAACTATATGAAATTAAACTGACAGAAGCTGTTAGCAGAGGCCAAGGAGGGCCCAAGAGGGAGAGTCTGAATGAGGGGCATGCTAATAAAGCTAAGGGAAATGGGGAGGCGCGCCCATCCCACAGGATGGTCAGTGGTGGGAGGATCAGCAAATCAAGCCCACACATCCCCCCCCCCGTGTGTGTGTGTGTGTGTGTGTGTGAGTGAGTTTTGATGGTTTACTTATTTTGGTCTGTCATTGTTCCGGGCATAGTTACTGTTCTCACACAGGTGGGCTTGGTATCCTAACACTAGGCCGCTGTCCAAAACTCACGAGAAGTGTCCAGGACAGAGTAAGTTCTATTTCCACTCGGACACTGGAAATACCTGTCCCCCTTCTGCCCAAGTCGCTAGAGGCCTGACTGTAAGCTGTAAGCCAGCTCATTGTTTTCACTTCTCTTTATGAAGTTTAGACTCCATCTGTGTAAACTCAAAGAACGTATTAGGGCGATCTTTAGGACACTTTAGATTCTAACATCTTAAGTGTTTTTAAATGCATTTCCTAATCCGCAAGTAGAAACTCGGTGATAAATGTTCAGGGTGTACTGAAAAGGTAAAATAAGTGAAGATGCTCTTTTAATAGGATGTGTTCAAGTGCACTTGGTATAACAAAACGCTTAACAGAGAAGATGTGTGTCAACATCACCAATGCTACAACACGGTCAGTTCTGGCTATTTTTCCTAATAGGCATCATCCCCACACCCTTGGCTCAATCATTTCTCTTAGATATTTATTTCCTAAAACAGTGTCTAATCTAAGCTATAATATTGGCCTTTTTGTCTAGAAATGGAACAAACAAAAATAAAATGCCATTTTAAAAGACATTGAAAATATATCCTAAAGATAAAACCAGTAACAAAAATATAAATCAATGAAAGTAAAGGTATATACATTGAATTCAACCAGTCAGAAAATTCAGACTGAGTGTGTGAGTATGCAGGTGTGTGTACTTTCTAATGGCAATTCAGAGTGAAATTTGCTAATGAAAATGGAATTTGGGACTAGACTATTCCATGAGACTATTCTATGGCCTATCGGTGTAATGCCAAAAGTAGTTTCAACTACTACTGGGGTTCCAACTGGAAAAGAGACATTCTCATGTAAGCAAAGTCCACCAAAAAGTTTAGTTATTTCAAAATGCAAACACAAGTATGGGCTGATATTTTAGCAAGCTGAGATGGAAGGATGCAGGATTAAGTTGCAATTTCATTTTAAAGGTCTGGAAAGAGCACTATGATCCATTGTGGAAAGCCACTAATCACCAAGGACCATGATGATTGCTGTTTGATCACTTTAATAAGGGCACCTGATTAAAAGCTAAGGGGCGTCTTGAGTATTTCCGAAGCTAACTTAACATTTATTGAGTAGTTCTTGGTGTCAGACTCTGAGCTGGTTGCTTTGCAGATGATGTCCTATTTAGCCCTCATGACAACTTTGGAAGATAGGTTGCATTAGCTAGAAAAAGTTTTCGATTTTAGTGAAAAGAGCATAAGATCTGGAATCAGATGGACTTGATTCAAAATTTCCATTCCTGATTTTCTGTTGAGTAACTTTCTTAGGTAGACGGGCCCTGCAAATTGGACAAATGCTTTCTCCTTTTAAACTTAAATGTATTTTTGAGGATGTATCTTTTTTCAAAATATATATTCTGTTATTCTACATATTCTAATGTCTTCACATTTAACAAAGAGATACTAAAACTGTCCAAAAAAGCTGTAGATGAAATATAGGGGGGAAAGAGGAAGGATATTTAGAATTTAATTTAAAATGTATCAAAAAAGAGTGTTTTTTTCAATTAAAATCTGTGGCATTTTTAAAGGCCTTATTTGAAGCCCTTACTGCAAAGTATCGCATTGCAATTGTTCTGCAGTGAAAGGCAAGTATCACTCAGGGCAGGCTAGACTGTGATGAGGTAATAGCCCACCCAAAATTTTAGAGACGTGACAGAACAAAGCTTTATTTCCCAGTCACAGGGAATGAGCTGTGGGTCGGAAGGTTCTCCAGGGCAGCTCTTCTCTGAGTGATGGCCCACCATTGCCCCTTCGTGCCAACTCACTTCCATGATAAGAAGAACAACGGGAATGCCCAGCCGGTGTGGCTCAGTGGCTGAGCACTGTCCCGTGAACCAGGAGGTCACAGGTCTGATTCCCGGTCAGGACACATGCCTGGGTTGTGGGTTCTGTCCCCAGTAGGGCGGGCAGGAGGCAGCCAAAGGATGTTTCTCTCTCATCATTGATGTTTGTCTCTCTCTCTCTCTCCCTTCCTCTCTCTGAAATCAATAAAAACATACTAAAAAAAAAAAAAAGAGCAGTGGGAAGAGAGAGGTAGAGCATGTAGTACCAGTGACTTCCACCTAGGTCACACACATCATTACGGTCACATTTCACTGAGCGAATAGATGACCATGCCTAACTTCAGCCTGGCAGGGCCACACAGCGAGAAACCAGATCTCTCTGAGCAGCTGTAGGCTAGACATTCCCATCGCTTCTTAGGCATTTGTCATTTTTCTAAGAAAAACCTGTCAGAGGTACACTAACTTTCAATAGAAGTTTCCATCCTTTCACTAATGCGTGGAGCAAGTTATCTAGAAGTAAAATATCAAATTTTGAAAAAAATGTACAGGGGTTGCTCTCTAGTTCATTAAGTAAAAAGAAAATAATAATAATGCCTGACTGGTACTGCCTAAATTCTGAAGCCATGCATTTCCTGTGCCTGTAAAAGTCGTCCTGAAAGTTGTAAGGTGAACTAACCAATAGATCGCTGATAACTGGCAGGCAAACCTCACTGAGATTACACCTGCCTGCACGGAGAATTCACTGCCAGGGATAAATATGACATTTAAATTGCAATGCTCTTCCCATGCATTTCTGTCAGGATACTTTCGACAAGAAAATGAAATGATTTAAAAATACTTTAAAATGCACAATATTTGGTGTAACATTAGAATACGGAAGAGCCTTCAGTGGAATGCTAAGTGAACAGGCTGCCTGATTCTTATCATGAATGTCAAACGCACGCAGCTCGGTATTTAATCCGATCCCACGGCTGATGAGGTGGTAACATCATCTTCCCTCAGAGAAAAGAAATAGGACAACAGGAAATTGTTTAAAAAGGCTCATCATTTCCAATAACATTATATTCAAGTACAAAACAGGGCGAAAGATCTGAATCTAAATGTACATAGATATTTTGCCTCGAATATAATTTTCTCTTGGAAAATAAATGGAAAAGTCAAGAAGATATTACTTGACAAAATAATATAAAAATCCAGAAATAAAAAATGGAAAACATTTTTTCCTTATATTTCTTAAAAGAACACAAATGTTTGATCATGGATAAAACTATAATAAATAATCAGCATATATATTTAAACTTTCTCTTTAAAAAACAATCATGACAATACTACCACATAAAGGTATTATGGGGGTTAAAAGGCATGACTATATTAGATGTCTAGCACAATCCCTATTGTGTATTGAATGCCCCTATGCACCTTGGGTTTGAATCCTAAAAAAGCGCCAAAATATAAATCCAAGGAATTCTGATTTAGAAACTAATTATCTAAATATGTATTTTTAGAAGTAAAAGGTGATTCAGTATAGGGCTTCTGAAGTGTGTTAGGCACTGAAAATTTTTGAAATCCTGTAACTATGTCATAAATTTACCAAAATCTGTAAGTTGTGCGTGTGTGTGCGTGCGTGTGTGTGTGTGTGAGTTCACATATAAGTTCACCAAAGCACCTCCATGGATCTTCAACAATCCTGCCCCTCATGTCAAGGACGCTATGTTATTTTATGAAATAATTCTGCCTTTCCTCTCCAATATAGATACAATTGACTTTAAGTATTCTCCATCACAGTCGTAAAGAAACAAATACAGAACGTGGGTACGGAATAAATCAGGATTCTGGTGAGTGGAGTGGATGTGTGACTGTCTCCACAAGCCACACTTCTATTCTTGTCCTTTGAAATGCATTAAATATAGTACAGGTACTATCAATTAAAGTGTCTGGAAATTAATTACAACAAGGAGCAGAATCGTTCAACTAATCACAGCTAGATCTAAATAAATTAGTTCTTAATCATAGCTTTGAAAGGAGAGAAAGAAAGTAACGTCAAGATGTCAAGTTGCCTTCCCTTGGGCAAAGACGCGATAAAACATACAGTAAGTCAAGAGCTTAACTCCAATTTGTCGATAAGATCATCATAAAGTTTTCATAATAATATTATATCTTTTCCCCCCAAATCTAATTCAATATAACTGTTCATTGTTAGATAAAGGGACGGCTTTGCCAAAGCCGCTGTGGAGGCTGCTGCGGGCCCCGCAGCCAGGAGGCGACGCTGAAATATGTGCTCTCCAGCCTCTGAAACTCACGCATCCCCCTTTCCACAGCTTCACATATGGGGTCACGCCTCCTCTGCATTCCGTCTTTACAGAGAGAGATGGGAAAAAGCTATTAAATATCTCTTGACTCTTAAGGAACTGAGACATACCAGAAATCTGTTTCTCTAGTTTCCACAAAAGTAAGATAATTGCTGCCTTTTGAAGAAAAAGAGTAACAAATTTGGAGCTAACCAGCCCTGTTGTGAATTCTGGCCTTTCCATCCACTAGCTGTATGACTGGTCCAATTGCTTAAGCTCTCTGAATCTGTCCACTAAATGAGTCAAAAAATTATATCTCATAGGGCTGATGAGATGATTAACTAAGATGATCCTCACAGCACCTCAGTAATATTCACTGTTAGTTTATTTTGTTCATTAGCTTCCACATATGAGTGAGATCACAGGGTGTTTGTCTTTCTCTGACTGGCTTGTTCCTCTTAGCATAATGCTCTCCAGGTCCATTCAGGCTGTCGCAAAGGGTAAGAGGTCCTTCTTTTTTACAGCTGAGCATTGTTCCAGTGTGTACATGTCCCACAGCTTTCATTCCCGCTCATCCACTGCTGGGCCCCTGGGCTGCTTCCAAATCTTGGCTCTTGTAAATAACACTGCAGTGAACATAGCGGTGCATAAATTCTTCTGAATTAGTTTCGTGGGTTTCTTCAGATATGTTCTCAGAAGTGGAACTGCTGGGTCATAAGGCAGTTCCATTTCAATTGTTTTGCACAGTGGCTGGCGCCTCTGCAACGCGCATTGGTGAATCTGCATTCCTACATCAGTGCACAAGGGTTCCCTTTCTCCATACCCTCAACAACACCAGTTGTTTGTTGATTTATTAATGAGGGAAAGGGGGAGAGAGAGGCAGAAGAGGGTGTAGGGGGGATAAATAGTGATGGATGGAGACCTGACTTGGGTTGGTGAACACACAATGCCATATACAGAAGATGTATTATAGAATCATACACCTGAAACCTATATAATTTTATTAACCAGTATCACCCAAATAAATTCAATAAAAAGTAAAAAAATATAATATTCTATGGTACTAGTATTAATAATTTAGTGTTGCTGGCATGTGAACATTTATTTACTGAAACATTTATGCTTATGGTTTTAATTGTGTTAGGTATATGTTGAACATTAATGAATTAAGGTTCTTTAGACTCTTAGGACCCAGAGGATAATGCAACTACCAAGTTTACCCTCTACTAACCCACATTAAGCAGTTCACAGACACTAAGGGCAAGAATGAAGAACTACTACTGACAACCCACTTAATAGCCTTCCCATAACTGCCTCAACTCTGAACTATCTGAATTACCATCTCAGGATTATTTTAGACTATTATAGATTCAGGAATATTTCATCCCCCCCTTAATTAACCACATGTTTCTTCTTTTTAAGGAAAAAGTAAAACAAATGGTCTTCACTAACTACAGGGCAATAAAGAAGAGCACCTTTTCTGAGACTGTGTGTGTGTGTGTGTGTGTGTGTGTGTGTGTGTAGTATTGTTCCACTCTGATATCCAAGCTAATTGGAAAATACCCCAATGGGTTGCTTGGCATTTGCTAAGAAATTATACTCAAAGTAAATTTTAAAATGATTCATTTTTGTAATCTCAAGAAATGAGCTGTAATGACATTCCCTCATATTTGTGTAGTGCATTAATCTCCATCATCGCTGGTTAATTGTATACATTTTTGGCTCCTGAACAAGAAACATTTTAGGAAGACAAATAGCTTCTCTTTCTGGAAAATATTACATATAGATCTTTTTCTTTTAAAAAAAAACCTTGCTAGTTTTTACTGAGTGCATGTGATTGTAGAAAATTGTTACCTTAGGACAAAATGGGATCTGTAGCTGAGAGAGAGGCTGAAGAAATGGAAGCGAAGGAGCCCATCTTGGGTCTCTTTCAGCAATCACTGAACGATAAATAAATGAAAGATATATAGATAATAAACAAATTAATTAACAATAATCCAGTACTGCAACAATGTGGGAAGATGATTCTTGGCTTAAAATACTGGTGAATCTGAGAATAAGTCTAGGTTTCACACATCTGAATCAAAAGGTAAAATTATTCCATTGAGACTCAACTGAGCAGCACCCTCTTGTGATAACTTTATTATCAGGAAGCCTCACGCCATCTAAGTTACTTCTAAACCTAACAAGTTACAACTCTGGATCCCAAAAAAGTATGACCATATCTTCCCTAGAATTTGAATGCCAAATCTCAATGAAGATGTTTTATGTTTTGCTGTCATTCCAACAGGCAAGGGAGATGGTAAAATGCGATGGGCCAGTCTAGGTTGTTACAGCGATGGGAAGGAAGGGGTGAGATGGTTGATAACCTCAACAGGGATACATGAACTGAGGTGCGAATAATTCTTAAAAGAAAACATTACTGACTTTTATAAAAATAAGGAGTACTTTGTATTAGATTAGCTAAAATAACAGATTATATAATCCACTAAACGGCTAGTGATAGGACACCAGACTCATCCAACTACAAACAAAGCAGGTTCATTTTCATCTATTTTATGTATTGGGCATCTGCATGAGACTTTTATCAGAGATACTGACATATTTCTTTAAAACAGCTAGGAAACTTCTAACATTGATTAGCTCAAGTTTCACTACAAGTTTGAGGATTTTGTTTCTGAGAGGTGAGGACAGTGTCAACAACATTCAAAAAAGAAAGTTCATGGAAAGGTTAACAGATGATCTTCCTAAAATGAGATTATACTCATTTGGGGAGATAATTGTAACTAATAAGTGGATAAAGATAGCAAGATAGTAAAAAAGAGTGGAGATTAAATAGCTAGCACCCACACTGACTAACCTTTTTCAAAATATGATTAATTGCCCAAGAGAAAAAAATATTCATGCATTTGTAATTCTTTGTTTGCTTAATGCGGCCTTTGGGGAGCCCTGAATCAAGCAGTAAACAGAGTTTCTCAGGAATGAGAAATTAAGTACCTATTGTTTCAAGGACCTACATGTTGAAAGGCATTGGCTGGTCATGAGTTATTGTTGGATGGCTGCATATTAAAGGGTAAGAAGGTCATCAAGACTATGACCTCCCCCATTAACTCTCTTCATTTGGGACATCGCTTTATTGGGTTTCACCTTCAATATATGTCCTGCTAGTGCCCAAGATATGAGTAATACACCTCAAAATGCCATAGGTAATGATAATATTGATAATAAAGATGATTTTCAAGCACCGACTAGAAAATAATAACTAGCACTATCTTAAGCATTTATCAACTCAAATACTCTTTTTATCTTTCTTAAATTAGGAAGCTTAGGTTAAGCACCTTGCCTAAATTCAAATGACTAATGAACTTCACGATGACAAAGTTGCTACTCTTTCCCCTTCACATCACAGGATTGTCTACTCCAGTCTTTGTTTTTTTATGTCCAGAATGATTCCTACATAGATAAAAGACTAGAGTAATGGAATTTCCATCTTTTCGTCTGGCTCTTCTCTTCTTAACTGACGTTCCCATGCCATCAAATAGGACTCTGAGATACGGGGCTAGAGTCATTTCCAGTATTTCTTCCCACCACTTCAGAGACACTGCTTCCAAACATAGTCCAGCTCAGCGATTTTCAACCGCAGTGTCCCAAGAATACTCAGGGACACTGACCTCTTTTCCCTGAGATTGCCAAATTAAAAAATGGCCACAGCCAGCACAATAGCCGTCTGGTGTGAATGAATCAAAATTATGCCTATTTTTTGTCAGATCAGCAAAAATGTATTTTTTTGGTGTGCCACAGAATTTTAATATTTCGTTTCTGTGGGTCATGAGATGAAAAAGGTTGAAAATCGCAGATCTAGACAAATGTTGCTGAATTCTTTGACCAGGAACTTCCCTCCCCTTCGAAAGGAATTATGTAGTGGTCTGCAGAGGGTTGGATGAGCCCTGCTAATTCTCTGTGCTGTGAATAATCTCATATGGGGAACACCCCACCTCAGAAACTACAAAGGCTATTCTTTTGTTTTGGGAACGACTCTTCTGGGAGATGGCAAGGTGGAGCCGGTAAACGAGACAGAAAATTCCCTCTTATGCTAATGACAATACCATCTAGTCTTATACCATAAATTATCCTCAGGAAAGTACTTCATTGGACTTTGTCATTGTAAGGACATTTGAAATTAATACAAATCTGTTTTAAAGGCAGTTAATAGAATCAAAATACAAAACTGTTTCCTCTACTTTAAATGTAAATTTAGAGAAAGTAGTTTTCAAAGGTCACTTTTCTGAACAGGGAAAGGCAACTTCTAAATTAGAGCTGTAGTGTGCCTCAGGGACCGAATATCCGAGACTCCTTTGTCTTAAGCTCAAATAGCTGGACAGGGACATCAGAACGGAGGCACTATCCATGCTGTGACTCGTAGACAGATTTTTTTTGATGACGAGAACATTTGGTATTGGTTTCTAAAATTGATGCTGAGTGGCACAATGTCTCCCATATCTCTGTCACTTGCAGACAACTATCACAAGCTCAATTTGCTTAATAGGAACATTTTATATGACATCCCACAAAAAAGTAGGTCCCTTCCAATGAGCAGTGGCCAATATCGCTTTTGAGAAATATAGAACCATGTCTGCCTTCACGGAACCAATTATTCGGCCAACTATACATTGGGGAAATTAATTCTTGAAGCAAGAGGTTTCATTACACTCATAACCACAAATATTGTTCTTTGATATAAACTGCCTGGCTCTCTTGACTCAGTGACCTTTTATTTCGATATATCTAATAGATTTATAATAGGTTCTCGGAAGAAGCCTTTTTTTTTCTTTCGTAAATTGCTCTTTCAACTTCTTGAATATCAGATGAATGTTAAGTCCTTCCAGAGATATCTGAAAAGTCAAGAACTCTGTACTTTCTAAGTTTGGCTTCCAACTTGCTCCATAGATACAGGATATCATAGAATCTCAATGTTAGAAGGGATCATAGTAGTCATTCGGTCTAATCTGATAATGTGTCTTTCTTCCCTACTGGATTGTGATACAAGAACAAAAACGATGCCCAATTAACCCTTATTTTTCCACTTCCTGATAAAGTCTTACATGTAATAAGCCGTAACTATATAATAACGAAGTGAAAAAACAAACTAACCAATAATAAGCTAATTTAGCTAAGAGTCTTCCAAAATGTGGTGCATTTACCACCAAAGGTGCAAGACTACTTTAAGTGGTATGTGGACAACTGTCAGTATGTTACTTCTCATGTTTTAATATACCTTTAATATTTATTACTCTATTGTTGAATTAAAAAATAATAAGCATAATATCGTAAACTTAAAATGAACAGTACATTTAAAGAAAGCATAATAAACAAACAAAAGTACAGGTGATATCATTGATGGTAAAAATTGTGAAGGGTAGAACCAAAAGAAATGATAGAAATTTGTTCTACCCAATTTGTTATACCACCACCAACTGCCTAGGTCTTTGTTGTTGTTATAATATTGTCATTATCATTATTATTATTGTTGGCATTATTTTATAGAAAAGCATAATATGATTTAATAATGCATTGAAATATAGGTTTGTGGTTGATGGAAGAAGGGATGTTGGATTTGAAATGGAGCCAGAAGCAGAATTCTAGAAAGTGTTCATTTCCTTGATCCCTTTGACATCAGAGTAGCAAACAGATTTCGTGCATTTCTTTACCTATTTACTTTTCTATTATCTTCTAAGACACATTTAAAGAGATCCTCATGTTCTTATCTTTCATTACACACAAGCTCTGCATGCGGTGCCTTGACACAAATAATGAGGAGTCATTAGAAATGCAGTTCTCCTCTTGTTAAAATCGGACTTGCGGGCTGTGAAACCTGCTCCCATCATTGTTTCTGACATCTGTTTTCATTTTCATTTGGGAGTGTTATTACAATAGCGCTCACTCCACTGTCAGGTTTTTTGAGCAGAGAAGTAGCATGAACGCATTAAACCTTCTACTGAGCAGGAATTAGGCGGTTGGTGCCTGTCTGACATCAGTACCAGGAGGAGAACTTGTCATTGTGTTTTCTCAGAGCAAATGATTTAACAGGGCGGTGATTATTTTTTCTTCTAATTTTTTAAATGAATGGAAAGAATGGATAGGCATATAGGTTTACCCCGCTGGCCACGTAAAACATCTAACCAGCCCCAGCCCTTGTTTGGTTCCTTCTGGTCCTCTCTGGAGGAGACCAGGTGTTTGAAGAGAGCTAGAGCTTCCCTTCGGGATGCTGGATGCTAGCTGATCACCTGACTCTTACCACGTTGAGACATTTGAAACAATGTGTGAATTTGGCACATATTTTTCCTTTGGAGTGACCACAATGTAATGCTTTCCAAGTTCACATCCGTGTGTTACTAACAAATGACCAGACAAAGATTGCTAAGGTTGATTACACTGCATTTGAAATGTCTCTGAAGATTTTTTAATTTATTTTTATTTTTTATATTTATTGGGGTGACATTGGTTAATATAATTGTATAGGTTTCAGGTGTGGGTTTCCATGTTACAAGATCTGTGTATTGCACTGTGTGCCCACCACCCAAAGTCAAAACTTCTCCCATCAATATATATTAGGACCCCTTCACCTTCCACCCCTTTTGTCTGGCAACGATCACAGTGCTGTTTGTGTCCACGAGTTTCAGTTTTATATCCCACATGTGAGTGAAATCATATGGTTCTCAGCTTTCTGAAGATTTTTTAAAAAGAACATTTGCCCACCAATTACTTGCCTCCACTTTTTAACTTCTTAATTGGGGATATTATGAGCGACTAAATCAAATGACTATGTTCAGTCACTTACTCCTAAATTCCTGCCTTGGTTTACTCACAGGCTACTAGCCGTATATGAGAGATTGGATTATATGATGTTCAAAAAACCAATCCAGTGACTAACAACATTAATGTCTGACTGGCTTTCTGTACTAAAGTTTCAGATGGCTGTGGGGTACTTTACAATAAAGCCAAGGACTTGGTCATTCTGTATAGTTAAGTCACCTTGGCTAAAGAAGGCTGGTAAGATCTGGAGACAAGATGGGCCTGTTCTAGATCTTGATCTCGACTGCGGTGGTGCTGGTTACACAACCCTGTATATTTGTCAAAATGTATACAACTGTAACACAAAAAATGTTGGCATTTCCTATATATAAATTATATCTTAATAAACTACTCTTTAAGAAGATAAAACAATCGCTTTAGTTTCAAAATGCCATCACAAGCGTCTGTATGTTATACCTCCCCTTCTCTTTGCATGTTTTCTCTAGTGGATCTTATTAAAGTCCCCTCCCTAGCGCCACAGGGAAGAGCTGGGCAAGAACATCTCGATGGCCTCCATTCTGCAAAATCAGGGGTCATTTACAGGTTCTCGTCTTGCTTAACATCTCATCTCCATTGAACTGATATTGCAAAACAACCACCATCAGATTTCTTTACTTTATTTCCAGGACACTGCATTCCCCCCTCAGCATTCCTTCCGCCTCACTCCTGCTCCTTTCCAGGAACCTCCTCTTTTCCATCCCAGTCTCGGGACCTGAACGCACAGGCATATCCCCTCCCTCCCCCCCCTCCTCTTTTTTTCTTTTCATCTTTTTTAATGTTTGCTTTTCAGCTTTGGGGGTTTCAAAGGAGACACCTCGAGCTCAGAGATTCCTTCCTCACCCAGTCCCGTCTACTCGCGAGCCCCTCGAAGGCATTCTTCACTTCTGTTCTGGTGTTTGGATCCCTAGCATTTCTTTCTGGTCCTCCCTTAGAGTTTCCAACCCCCTCACTGCCCATCTGTTACTGCATGCTGGCTGCTTGATCCACCGAGCCCTTCATCGTGATTGTGTTAAATCCCTGTTCCAATAATTCCAACCTCCCTGCCACATCTGAGGCTGAGTCTGATGCTTTCTGTCTCTTCAGACTTGTTTCATTTTACTTTTTAACATAGCTTTTAATTATTTCTTGAGAGTTGGACATGATGAGCTGGGTGAAATGAACAGCTGGCAATAGGACTTCAGCAACGTCGTGGTAAGTTGTTGGGGGAGAAGCAGTATGCTATAGTCCTGCGATCAGGTCGCAGTCTGTTAGTGAGCCTGCTATTTCTTTCTTTCTTTTTTTTAAAAAATATGTTTTTATTCATTTCAGAGAGAGGAAGGGAGAGGGAGAGAGAGAAACATCAATGATGAGAGAGGCATTGATCGGCCGCCTCCTGCACGCCCCCTGCTGGGGATCGAGCCCACAACCCGGGCATGTGCCCTGACCGGGAATCGAACCATGACCTCCTGGTTCATAGGTTGACCTTCTACCACTGAGCCACACTGGCCAGGCGTGTCTTCTATTCTTAAACAAAGATATCTTCCTTTGCCTGACCCCAGTAGGAATACATGGGACAATTAGCTTTCTCTGCTTCATCACAAGCAGGTTTTGTGACCATTTTTTCCTCTCTGTTGATTACCTGGCAGTCTGCTTTTGTTTTTTTTCTACAAGACTATTCCATCATTTACCTTCAAGTCCTACATAGATAGCTCCTTGTCTCTAGAGATTCACTTTTTTCTCATTTCCAAGTTTAACAGCTGTGTGAATATGTGCTTCACTGAAAATCCAACACAGTAATTTTCTGCTGAGTACTGTTTATGATTCTCTGTCCCCCGCCCAGATACTCCAAAAAGCCATGCATTACGATTGTGGCTCAAGTGGGAGATTGGGAGCAAGATGCTATGTGTCCTGATGCTTAGGAGCCCCTAATTACAACTTGCAAACATCCCTTTTCTCCCCTTTAAGGAGCTTACCAGTTTCAATGGCCTCAAAAGATTTCTCTGCCATAATAATTCTTCATTAATCAGATGGCAGCGGGATGGAAAACTACCAGCCGCAGGGCTACTTAGAGGGAAACAGAACTGCAAATGTGACTTCTCGCGCTCACCAGGCAGGACTCAGTGGGAGGCACGTGGCTGAAAAACGCTTGCATCAACCCTCGTCTCGAAGAAATAAAGCCGCTAATTAACCGCAGGCCATCTCTTCATGCAGTCAGTGTTTTACTCCGAACTCACGTATTTCTCGGTGTAGCAGAAAGTGCGCGGCCCTAACACGCAGAAAAAGTGAAAGTTCGTTAAAATACTTCGTTTCTAGCCTCCCATTGTGAATGGACCATGCATGGCTGTTTTACAGCAGAGGCTGCATTCGTCCTGGAAGGAGAGGCGAGGTATCCAGACAGCTGCAATACCAATACTCTCTCCTGCCCGGGCCAGTGCCTCATGAGGGGCAGGGAAAGATCTCTATGTATCATGTTCACACTGGCCCATTTTTGGTTCTTCAACTGAGAAAAAAATTTCAAAACACGTTTGGTTTTTCATTCAACTCCTCGTGGGGGAGATACATCAAAAGGGTCCTCGGAATGAAAACTCTCCCAGGGTTTCTCTTAGCCTTGGCGACCCTTCAGCGTGTGGCCGGCGCACACATTTTGGGGAATGGGGTCAAAAGGCAGATCTGAGGTCAGGCTCCACTCTAAGAAACATGGTTCCTGTTCTCTCTCAGAAACACTGCTCCGTGCTCTGCTCCATCCCCGCTGCCGCCCCGTATTGGGCTTATTTTTCTTCCCGTCATACTCTTCCAACAGGTACATACACTGGTCCAGGGCCTTCGATGTTCCTCGCACGCTTCCAGGTGATGATAACAGAGGAGGAGTATGTGAAGTTTACTTACTACTGGGGGTGGCGGAGGGGTGACACCTTTGTGTGGATTTGACATTAGAAAGGAAATAAGAGCCCAGCCGGTGTGGCTCAGCTGTTGAGTGTCTACCCAGGAACCAGGAGGCCGCCAGTTCGATTCCCGGTCAGGGCACAGGCCTGGGTTGGGGGCTCGATGCCCAGTCGGGAGCATGCAGGAGGCAGCCGATCAATGACTCTCTCTCATCATTGATGTTTCTCTCTCTCTCTATCCCTCTCCCTTCCTCTCTCTCTAAAAATCAATAAAAACATATTTTTTTAAAAAAGAAATAAGAGCTACAAAGAAGAGTAGTAAAGCAAGGAGGGCAGCTAAGGGAATAAGGCTAATGTGTGGGAAGCGGGCATAATAAGAGTTCCCAAGGAACTCTATTCTAAAGAAGTAACTTCGGAGCAGGAACCTGAAGTAAAGTGGGAAGTCCAACATGAGAACAAGTGAAAGAAAAGGCGTGCTAGGACCACTGAATGAGTGCCAGAGATTCAATGTGCTTGACAAGCCAAGTAAAAGGTAAGCGGGCTGGTGCAGGTTGGTGCAGCTGGAGCATCGTGGAAAAGGTGGAGGCAGGTGGGAGAGGAAAAACACACCACGTCTGATTTAATCACTCACGAGAGGATGGCGCTGTTGGCTGGCCATTCCTACGTGAAGCCTGCTGGAGAGGAAACAGTGTAAGGCATGCCTCCCTGCTTTTGAGAAACTTGTGGCATATTTGGGACGATAAAAGTTAAACATGTATGAAACAAGGGCAAACAATTTTAGAGACATTGATGATGTGCAGTGCAAACGCTAAGTACTGCTCAGAAAGATTAATCAATGAGGCCAGGGGACCAGGGAGCTTCACTGCAAAAGTGGAGCCTGACATGCATGGAATTAGAAAATCTGCAGGAAAATCATTTGTACTGGAGGACATCTTGGAATAATAATGCACGAAATACGCTTCAGTGAGGCGATGGTGTGTGTACAAAATAGGGCAGTGACGGTCGGACCTGCCATTTATGCAGCTAAATGCAGGGGGATCATACGTCCTTGTTGAATCCAACTCATTTGTTTCAGCATAATTATTAATAGTACTATCTTTGTGGATGATGAATTATATAGTCATCCTAGCAAATGATGACACCTTGCAAATACAGGTTGGAATCCATGCATGTAAATATAGGAACTTTTAACCAAGCTGAGCTCAGGTTCTAAACACAGAAGCTGGGGATAAATATGAGAGAAGTTTAACCTCCAGTTCATTCAAGTACTAGTGATAAAATTTCTGAACTTCTATCAATGAGTCCCCCACCACGAGAAATATCCGAAGGAAAATTTCCAAAAGACCTTTCACTTCTTTATTAAGTTGGTATTTTGTGTTATGATTGAATTGTGCTAGTAACTAATGATATAAACATAGGGATATAAAGTGGCAACATTTTTTTTGTTAAAATCTACAACGATCTATTAAGTACTTGGATGAATAGGGGATTTCACCCTCCAACTGAGGTACTGTGGAATGTAAATTTCCTCCAAAATTTCCTTTGGAAAAGATCATAACGGTCACTGGTACGTACTTGGTGAAACAGAAGTAGCTAGGCTCTTTTGCTTTTTTGCTGTGATAGGTTAGTAGAAAAAAAGCAGCTTATGAATAGATGAATGTATCTGACAACCGAGTTAATGAGCTCTTGGATCTTATTTTGATCAATGAGTCATGTAAGGAAGCTTTGTTTAGACCTTGGCTAATCAATGAGCTATTTTGTAAAACAAGAAACATAGATTTGAGGGCACTGGATTAATTTTTAAATTTAACATATCAGGTAAAGAAAAATCTGCAAAGATTTTAGGGTTTTCAGTTTAAGCTCTTTAGAAGAGTGTGTAGCGATTAAGAGGGCATACAGCTTTAGGAAACTTCAGCATGCTATGTTTCCATTCATCCAAATTTAACATTGGACCTTTGTCCCACTGACATTAAGTCTCTTGTAATTTTGTTGCCAAAAATGAGTAACCCTAAAAGAACCTTAGGTAGCAATGAACAAGATCAGACTAAGATTGTTTTTGATCATCTGGGTCTCAGACCACTCAGTTCTCCAATGAGGGCGTCAAGTTATTGTTTTCAAATGCTCCTATCAGTTCTAATTTTTTTATAAAGACCTAAGGCCCCAGTAAAAATATAGCAATAGATTATAGAACACTGTATCCCTAAAGGGAACTGAACCCAATTCAAAATTTGGTGACTAAAAAGAGCCCCATATTCATATAATCCCATGTGTGCAACTGCTAATATACCTAACTTTTAACTATTAAGAAGAAATATTTTTCCAACATAGGATGTGGCCCTCATGATGGAGATAAACACTATTTATAAAAGCATATATTTTCAGAGTTGGATATGATTCTGGATATTGTTATTGACCACATGAAATATTAGATGTCTGTCAGGATTAACTAAATTGCTCAACTCTATAAAGCAATTCAATATATTGATTCATTAATTCATTCGTGTGTCTGTCCACCCATCCATCCACTCACCCAGCTATCCAATTAACCATGCCTCAAGTGTTACGTATAAGGTATCATGCTGCACACAGCATGTGGCACTTAGAAACACATAAGGGACGCTGGGATTCAGTAAGACCTACAATGCTTATTAAAAGTTAGTTACTGTGTGTCAGGAGCTTTCATAGGCTTATATTATTTCATTCTTGAGGACTGAGAAGACACGCACAAAAACATAGAAAAACATTAAGCCCGAGAACATGGGACATTCCACTCTACGGTGTGTCCTTTCCATCTCACCATCGTTTCACAAAGAGAAACTCAACCATGACGTGACGCGGGCACGGACAGACAGACCCGTGCTCTGTCCCGAAGGCTTAACATTCTCAAAGGCGACAGGCAAACGCACACAAGGGAGAAGCGTCCCGTCATGTAAACGATCGCTCCCGCAGAGCTGGGCAGACAGACAAAAGGGGTAACCTGACCCAAAGTCACTTCAACAGGCTACCCTGGTGGAAGCCCCACTGGTGGTGCATCTGTCCTCTATCCTGGGGACCTAGGGCTGTTGGTCTGTACGGAACAACGCAGCTCTATAAGCCAACTTGGTTCTTTAGGTGACGCAATGACATCTCATGGTTTCTGATCACTCCGAGCTTGCCTCAGAAACTGAGTTCCTCCCGGCTAGTGTTCAAACCACTTCTCTAAAATTTGGTAAAGTCACAGCATATTTTATAGAGAAATGGAAAAGTAAATAAAAATAAATGTAGAAGATGAAATCTGGTTCAGGGCCAACTCTAGGCCCCCATTTTCCATCCCAGAACAACAGAAAGCAATAATCACACAGTATCATATGGTATTTTGAGCACCAAGTCTGCTCACTTATGGTACACTAAAAAATTAATTATTTTTGTTAAATGCTTGGTTGTTAGACATATAAAAAGAGAGATTTATTCATGTTTTCAGAATTCTCGGTATTTTTTTTTAATAAACTCCTGACCTAGCCTAAGCTTATCCTACTAAGTTATTCACTGTCCTGTAAATCTATGAACAGATTATTACCTCAGGACCTGGTGCACTATTAGATCTCTGGAAACGTAAAGCAAGGACATCAGAAATTTTCTTTCAAGTTTAAATTAAGCATTTGAAACGAGCAGTGTATCAAGGCAACAAAAGAAAGGCAGACAAACCTTTCTGCCAAAGTGATTTTACTTTAAAATGGTCTGGGCTCCCATGATTGTTTTCAGGTAAAGACTGAAAGTCAGGTAGAGGACAGAGCCTTTGAAGAGACCACCAGGGATGCTTCCAAATTTGGAGAGTTAATAAGCAGAAGCTTAAAAATGCATCTGAATGGTCTCTCCTGTTGCCTTCAAAACAGTCGCAGACAATGCCCGAGTTTCAGGCTGAAAAGACACCAGCGTGGAGGTTCCTATTACGGCGGCATGCTCAGTTTCTCACTGCTGTCGCTAACGGGGCGTTAGTATTATTGCTGTTGTTATTGTGCACATTATTCTATTAAAAATCACTGGGGGGGAAGGTCCAGAAAAAAAGAGATGGTGTGTCAGAGATTTGAAAGTGACGGATTCTCACAAATGCATTTCCTACCTCGAACTAGAAGGTTGTAGAATATTTAAAAGAATTCTTTTTTCAAGGATATCTATCTGGAAATTCTATGAAACCTTTCGTAGAAATCTTTAAGTAAGTGTTTCTTAGTAAAATCCTAACTGGGGAACATGACGTCCAATTTTGATTACGTAGAAAATCTCTTTCCCACACAACCCTTCCAGTTAATTACCGAATCCTCAGCTGAGGACTCTGAGCATTGGGGAAGTCTTTGGAAAATCTCTATATTATTTTTACAAAGCCCCATGTATTAGAAAGTAAGTCCTATGTTAAACATAGATCAGGTACCAGGTAAAGTCATTCAACTATTCATTTATTTTACACACATTGAGCACTGGGCTAGATGCTAGGAGTATTAAAACAAAAAAAATCAAGAAATAAAAGAATAGAGGCACATACTCCACCATTAAGGAGCTCACAATTTATTGGGGACTGGGGACAACAGAGAAACAAATATGTACTAATTACAGAATATGATTAAGAAGCTAATAAAATGGATTTTAGCTGAAATAGGAGTCAAAAGGTGGGAAACATGAATTACCACTTTGAGTATAGAGACAGAACACGTTTTAAAATTCAGACTTATATAAATGTATTAAAACCCAAAGATTTTCAGCCCTAGTACCTTACACAATAAAAAATAATAAACGCTTAGGAGTAATTTTACCAGCAGAAAGAGAGGGAGAGAACCTAACACAGTAACACTCAGCCAGCGGGACCTGGGAAGAGAAAGCAAGCAACGGGAAGGAAGTGGAGGGTTTGGATGTCACCGACAAGGCAAAGTGGGGAGCTGGCATTACCCAGGGAATTCTCACTAATTAGTGCGCAGTCTGATCTCCTGCTTTCCCTCCTAACTTAGAAGCCACAGAAACCCTCACTAAGGCAAAGAGAGTGAAACAGGGAAAGTGAACACACTGAAGAAGAAAACGAGCCAAATGGGTGGAACTGTACAGCCCATATATTAAATCCCGCATATTAAAGTTCACTTAGGGTCTAATAAATAGTATTGCATCATAGAGACTCTCCCGAAAGAACAGAGCTCACGCATTGCAACCAAGCCGATACTCTGCCCTTGTCGATGCTCGCCCAACACCGTCGGCCCACGATCACCTCATCCATTGAGCTTAGGTATAGAAAAGTTGATAAAACACATAAAAAGCTCTCATGAGCTGCTAAAACAAACCACACAGAAAAAAATCCACAAGACTATTATCATATAGAGTGTATGTCACGACTCTCAGTTTTATCAAAATAAATGGAATGTCCACAAAGAGTCACTCCAAAGTAATTAAGGTGAAAAATAAACTATATGACAAATCTACACCCAAGCTTAAAGCAAAGCACAGAATGGAAAAAGAAATGCACTGTGTAAATAAGTGAAAGAGCACAATCTGAAATAAAACCTTACTCACAACTCCTTAAAACTGCTACAGAGCATAGAAAAACTTGTTAAGAACTTGGATTAACTGAAGTGATACAATAGCCAAATGAAACAAAAAGGGAAGTTGTAGCTTGCAGGGAACACCCTAGAGAACAAATGTTTTCATTATGCAACTAACAAATTTTAAAATATGCAAACAACAGAACAGAGAGTCTAAGCCTAAACTACTGACACTGGAATAATCATAGTGAATGCAGATGAAAATGACAGGGTAAAACAATTAGAGATAAGTTAATAGATTTGGACAATGTCATGATTCCACAATAGGCAATTGGTACTTCTAAAGTAAAATATCTGCATAGAGAGTGGATAATTTATCTAATCATATGGTGCTTGGCTGAAAAGAAAGACTGATTGAGTGAAGAGACCCAAAGAACACATAGTGTTTTGTTTTGTTTTGTATTGATGATAAGCATGCAGACAGGTGTGGGGTGATACCTCATTGTGGTTTTAATTTGCATTTGTTTGATGATTAGTTATGTTGCGCATCTTTTCATCTGTCTATTGGCTAACTTCAAAAATTAAAAACAGAATTGCCTTACGACCAAGCAATTCCACTCCTGGGAATATATCTGAAGAAACTCAAAACACTGATTCAAAAGAATATATGCTCCCCTATGTTCATAGCAGCACTATTTACAAGAGCCACGATTTGGAAGCAGCCCAAATTCCCATCAGTAGATGAGTGGATTAAAAAGCTGTGGTACCTTTATGTAATGGAATACTACTCAGCTGTAAAAAAGAAGGAAATCTTACCCTTTGCGACAGCATAGATGGACCTGGATAGTATTATGCTAAGAGAAATAAGCCAGTCAGAGAAAGACAAGTACCATAGGATTTCACTTATATGTGGAATCTAATGAACAAAATAAACTAACAAACAAAATAGAAACAGACTCATAGATACAGAAGACAGACTGACAGCTGTCAGAGAGGATGTTTCTCTCTCTCTCCCCCTCTCCCTCTCTCTCTGTCTCCCTCTCCTTCCCTCCCTCCCTTCCACTCACTCTAAAAATCAATGGAAAAAATATACTACAGCGAGAATTAACCAAAACAAACAGAGATCCAAGACCGAGGTGCACTAAGTGGAAGCTACACTGACACTCTCCCAGGACCAATCTGGATTTACAACTAAAACACAGAAAAACCAACCTGAAACTCAACTGAAGATGAGCTGGGAAGCACCCTCATCACCAAGGAGGAAAAGTGGAGGCCGCACAGAGACTGGTAGGAAGGCGGATGCGAGAGGGCTGCTGGGCTCCCACAGGCCGCAGCTGAAGGGCCAGAGGGAGGTCTCAGCTGTGGGGGTTCCCACTGAGGACTCTGGGCCTAAACCCCAGGCTGGGCTCCCCAGCCCAGAGCAACAGAACTGAGAAAGGTGCCCACATAACATGTGGCTGTGAAAAGCAGCCGGGTTTCTGTCTGCCAGGGAGAGGCGGCTGGAAATCAGGCCCCACTTACAGAGCCAACGCAGAACGTTTCGTGTCAGCCACTCACCTTGGGCTCCAGCGGAGGGGGGCTGGAGTCGACTGGAGCAGTGTGGGGAGAGTCCAGGACTGTGGGCTCTGGAGAGTGAGATCAGGGGACGCCTGTCTGGATTCCTGTGCCAAGTCATTCTCCCAGACTGTGGAGGACATCTTTCTCTGGCAGCGAATTTTCGGCTTTTGCCTGAGGGGGGAAGCAATTGCCCCACCCTGCTGGAAAGCCTCTCGCCTAGTCCAGAGGAATTTCTACAGCCTGAGACTCATTAAGAGACTGATAACAACCAGCCGCCCCACCCTGTGGAGCATCTACAGCCTGAGGCTTATTAAGAGAATCAGATCAATCAGTCTGCAGGCGGAGGTAGACCTCAGGGTGCTTTGAGTCTTTGCCTGATCTGCTTCGGGACACAGGCCTTAGAAAAGCAGACTTTGGTGTGCGTCTTGGTCCTGTCCAAATACACCCAGCGCCAGCAGAGGAGACTGCAAGCCAAGGGTTGTTGATAGCTCCAAAAAGGGTACTCAGGGCCAGTCACAAACTGTGTCTGACACTGGCCTGTACCAGAAACCCTCCAAAAAGACTTAGAGTCCTAGCAGACCTACTTAACACTTAAAAACAAACCCAAAAAAGTAGCCCAAATGGGGATACCAAAAAACAAGCCCCAAATGAAAGGACAAGAGAAGTCTCCAGAAAAAGAGCTAAATGAAATGAAGATAAGCAATCTCTCAGATATAGAATTCAGAATACTGATTGTAAGGATGCTCAGCAGCATGAAAAAAAGATATGGAAACTATGAAAAATGACCAGTCAGAAATGAACAATGACATAGCAGAAATAAAGAATACATTGGAAACAATACACAGCAGATTAGAGGAAGCTGAGGATGGGATCAGCGAATTAGAAGACAGAGTAGAAAAAATCACTCAATCACAGACCCCAAAATAAAAAACAATTAAAAAACAGGAGAACAGTTTAAGGGAGCTGTGGGACAGCATGAAACATAACAATATTTGTAGTATAGGACTGCCAGAGGAGGTCAAAAGTAAGCAGGGATTAGAGAACCTGTTTGGTGAAATAATGCAGAAAACTTCCCTAATAAGGAAAAAGTCACACATGTTCAGGAGGCACAGAGAGTCCCAAGCAAGAAGAACCCAAAAAGGCCCACGCCCAGACACATCATAATTAAAACGCCAAGAATTCAAGACAAAGAGAGAATCTTAAAGGCAGCAAGAGAAAAACAACATGTTACCTACAAAGGAGCTCCCATAAGGTTGTCAGCTGACTTCTCATCAGAAATTCTACAGGCCAGAAGGGAATGGCATGAAGTATTCAAGGTAATGCAAAACAAGGATCTGAAACCAAGACTACTCTATTCAGCAAGATTATCAATCAAGATAGATGGTGAAATAAAGAACTTCCCAGACAAAAAAAGGCTAAAAGACTTTATCACTACAAAACCAGCATTATAGGAAATGTTACAGGGACTGCTATAATTAGAAGTAGAAATAAAGAGAATGAGAAACATAGGCATAAAGAAACAAAATGGCAGTAGATAAGAATCTTTCAATAATAACCTTAAATGTAAAAGGATTAAATGCCCCAATAAAAAGATATAGGGTGGCTGAATGGATAAGAAAACATGACCCAAATATATGCTGTCTACAACAGACCCACCTCAGAACAAAAGACTCACACAGGATGAGAGTGAAGGGATGGGAAAAAAATGTCCATGCAAATGGAAATGAAAAAAAAAGCTGGAGTAGCAAAACTCATATCAGACAAAACGGACTTCAAAATGAAGACCACAACAAGAGACAAGAAAGGTCATTACATAATACTAAAGGGATCAATCCAACAAGAGGATATAACCCTGATAAATATATATGCACCCAATATAGGAGCACCTAAATTTATAAAAATACTTCTAGAGGACTTTAAGGGAGAGATTGACAGCAATACAGTCATACTAGGGGACTTTAACACCCCACTGACTTCACTGGATAGGTCTTCCAGACAAAAAATCAACAAGGAAACAGTGACCCTAAATTACACACTAGATCAGATGGATTTAATTGACATTTACAGAACATTCCACCCCAAAGCTGCAGAATACACATTCCTCTCAAGTGCACAAGGGACATTCTCAAAGATAGACTACATGTTATGACACAAAACAAGTCTCTACAAGTTCAAGAACACTGAAATCACATCAAGCATACAAATGGCTAAGAAACATGAAAAAATGCTCAAAGTCACTAGTCATCAGAGCGATGCAAATTAAAACCACTACGACATATCACTTCACACCTGTCAGAATGGCTGCCAACAACAAATCAACGAACTACAAGTGCTGGTGAGGGTGTGGAGAAAAGGCCACCCTAGGATACTGCTGGTGGGGATACAGACTGCTGTAGCCACTATGGAAGGCAGTATGGAGTTTCCTCACAAGATTAAAAATTGACCTGCCATTTGACCCAGTGATCCCACTTCTAGGAATATATCCTAAGGAACCTGAAACACCAATCACCATGAATTTATGCATCCCTATGTTCATAGCAGAATAATTTACAATAGCTAAGATCTGGAAACAGCCCAAGTGCCCATCAGTAGATAAGTGGATAAAAAAGCTGTGCCACATTTACATCATGGAATACTATGCAGCTGTAAAAAAAAGAAGGATCTTTTATTCTTTGGCACAGCATGGAGGAAACTAGAAAGTATTATGCTAAGTGAAATAAGCCAGTCAGAGAAAGATAAATACAACATGATCTCACTTATATGTGGAATATAATAAACAAAATAAACTGATGAACAAAATGGATCCAGAGACATAGAAGCATGGAGCAGACTGAGGGATCTCAGAGGGAAGGTGGTGTAGGGGGAGTGGGTGGGTAGAGATTAATCAAAGAGCTTATATGCTTATAAGCTTAACTCACAGACACAGACATTGGTATGGGGAAAGCCTGGGAGTGGGATGGATTCGGGGTGGAGGAGATCAATGGGGATAAAAAGGGGACATTTGTAATATTTTCAACAATAAAGATAAACTTAAAAAGAAATTAAAAAATAAAGTTCAAAGAATGACATATCAAAAATTAAAAAAAGTTATTGGGGGAAAAAAATCAATGGAAAAAATATCCTCTAGTGAGAATTAACCAAACCAAACCAAACAAACAAATAAAACCTTGGCCTTGAAATCAATTCATTATGATCGTCCTTCAAATTGGTTGCTGTCAATTTATTTGAACTTTCTGAGATTCAGTTTCTCATTTCTCAAAGGCATTTTAATTTCCAAATATTACTGGTTTCTTATGAAGAGTAAGCTAATTTACGTAGATAAAATACTTGCTATCCTCATTTGCTCATTTAACAAATATTTATTTAGTACCTACTATCTACAAGGTAAGGTGAACAAAAACATACACACTATTTGAAGTCTTATCACAAAGGGGATCCAGACATTCATTAGTGTAACAACTTGACTTCTATTATTTACAAACAGAGATGACTACTTAGGAAGGAAGGAGGCCTGGCTTAGAAAGAGGAGGACTGGGCAAGGCTGCTTTCAGGAATTTACATCCCTTCTCTCTTTGAACCAGTTTTCTTATCTGGAAATCAAGTGACTATAACATCAAAGATATTTTTAAATGTCAGTGGCAGAGTTGGGAATACAGCTCAACTTTCCTGATTTCCCAGTCTTCAGCTCTTTCAGAATCCAGCGAGGTAGCTCCTAGGCTTCGGTTCCCATCGGCGAAATGAGGAAGACGGGGGGTGGGGGAGAAGGCGATCTCTATAGCAACCTAGAGTCTATACATCTTTGAACCTATCACTGTTACAAAGTGAAATTTGTAGGGAAACCCCAGGAGAGGAATTTACTTATTTTATCCCCAAGCATCTCTGGTCTGCACACAGATGCCACCATATGGGACACGTTTAGAACATTCATTAGCAGAAGAATAATTAGTCAGAGAGGAGAGAGAACAGACCCAGAGGATAAATGCTTTAAAACCGAAGTAAAAGACTTTTGAAATAAATCTGCCAAAGACAAATTGAGGGGAAATAAACAGGAGCTCATTTGAAGAAAAAAAATGAAACAAACAATGAATTCACCTGTAACGCCGCACAGGCACTTGTGTGTTAGCAGAGGAGGGCGCTCCGGGTCGCGGTGGGGGGGAGGGGACAGCAATCATACGCTGAACAGAAGCGCTCGGGGAGGATTCCTCTTTAGTACAGCAAGGAAGAGAATGGCAGGCGTAAAGAACTCAGACTCCTGCAAACGGTGGTTCATCCTCAATTCTGATCACTGTAATTTTGCCATGAAGCACCAGATGCACATAAAAAGCTTACAGGGACCCTGAATATTCGGCTAGAGTTTTAGGGGAACTGCAAAACCATGGGAGAAAAGTGAGAAGGGATGGGAATGGAGAAGAAAAGGCATCGGGAGGAGAAAAGGGGGAGGTGTGGAGATAGGCCACTAGGGGACAGATCACTCATTCATTAATTCAGCAAGTTCCATAGGCTCTGTCTTCTTAAGAGGCCCAGCGTCTGCACACTTTTCAGCACTACCTTGAACAGGAAAGACTGTGAATATGTGCATTTGTGGGCATGTATAGTTTCCTCTGCAGATGGCTAGACTCACAGACATGGAATGCAGTCCAAGAAGTCAGATTAAGAACTAAGGACATTAACCAACTATCACTGAAAAAATAAACTAAAAAAAAATAAGGACATTCTCTGCTAATAGGAAGCAATATATCAAGAAAAAAATTCCATGTCTACTAGTGAAGCCACAGGTTGCAGGACATAAACTCTGACTGCTCCTTTCCCTTACCATTTCTCTTCCAGCACTCTCCTCAGCCAACACAAGTCTTCTCTGAGTAGGAAGCAGCCATTACAAGGGATAAAGCCTGTGCTGGGTGGTACATGAGGAAGTAGAAATATATAAAAGACAACTTCAACAATGAAAGGGCTAAATTCTCATCACACAAGACATGTTCAAATAGTTTGAATCTCTTGCATCAAGAAATATGAGTGTCTTTTATTTATTTATTTATTTTAAATATATCTTTGTTGATTTCAGAGAGAGAGGAAGGGAGAGAGAGATAGAAACATCAATGATGAGAGAGAGTCATTGATCGGCTGCCTCCCGCACGCCCCCAACTGGGGATTGAGCCTGCAACTTGGGCATGTGCCCTGACCGGGAATCGAACCGTGATCTCCTGGATCCTAGGTCAATGCTCAACTGCTGAGCTACGCCCAGACGGGCAAGAAATATGAGTGTCTTTTAAAAAAATAAAAGAAGCTGCTCATTGACATCATGGTCAAACAATAAAGGTTTTTTTACCAGAATATCTTTGCTGATACAAGAAAAGATGCTTCATATAGCTGTAGTTAGAACTTCTAGAGAGGTTTATGGCTCCTTTAAACACGCAGAAGTTGTTATTCTACACTTGTATTTCTAGGGTGACAGCTACTTAAAATAAGGTGACTCGCCCTCAGAATATACCAAGTAATTACCTGGCTTCCCCTACCATAGCAAGGTGTTAATTATAGAAGCTAATTAGTGACCTGTTTGAAAAAGATCTAATAACACGCGTTTTCATTTATAGGTGCTTCTGTTCTCCATAGACCCTGTGTAGAGAACCTTCTAGCAACTGTGATTATTACCATTATATTATTTTTATTGCTTTTCCCATTCAAAGGAAGAACAGCGAAAGTCAACAATGTAGTTCATTTGCTCCAGCAAACTGGAAAATACAAGATCATATGATTTCCTTACCAGTTAGAAGCTACTGAAGAACATAACTACAGGTTCTAAAAGTTTAAGGTGGCATCTAAACAGTAATCCCTGTTTTGCACATCTCACCTTCCCTATTTCATGTGAAAACCCATATTAAGTGGATAACACAGTCAAAAGTTAAGGCAGGTGGTATAAAATTCTGTCAAACCAGATCCTTGTAAACTTTGTCTAACATCTCCACAGTTCACTTTGGAATTTGAGTGAACGGCCAACACTTTTTTTCCTGGCTCATCACTGGAGGAAAACACATTAGTTTTTAAAGAAATGATAGATTAGCCATCTCTCACTCACTCCTTTCCCAAGTCAGAAATTCCAATTTTTTACTAATGAGAACATGTTCTAAGTGTCCCTTTTTGATGCAGTTATTAGTCTTGATATGACTACAATATATTATATCTCCCTGGACTGGCTTTATCACTAACTCTTTTCTCTATATCAAAATATAAACTGCTAATTGCCAAAAATAATAGGGCATAATACAGGGGAAGATGGATGGTAGCTCATCATATTGGGAAGTAGAAAATCAGCAAGTAAATTGTAGATAGACAATGGATAGCTCTGGTAAAAATTAAGACAGGATTTTTACTTTTCATATATTCTCGGTTGAACAGTTTAGAGAATCAGCGTCCAAGAAGTCACTATGTCTAGAATGTGCCTGTTTTGTTTTTATTTTGTTGTTGTGGTCGTTACTGGAATAATTCTTACCTATGGGACATTTTCCTGGGGTATCTGTTAACAGCTTAATAAACTGAAGGTTTATTTGAGACGAGTTCACTTTCTCTCCTTCATTTTTAAGACGCAATGGAGCCACGACTTTTGTCAACCATCAATTTTCACACCTTAAGTCCTTAACCCTACCAGCTGATAATTAATTTCGCAGCTACAGCATGGCTCTGTCAGCTTCCGATGAAAGAACTGGAACATCTCTAACTCGAAGTTGACAAGAGGTAAGGCAATAGTAATCATTATTTCACAGGTGTTTGCATTTTTCTATTTTCTTGAGCCTTGTGAATGTATTTACATGACAATTTGAAAATTATGTCTGCGCCATAATGGCTCTGGACTGAGAAATCCAGGAGGGGCCTGGGGACTTGCAGAGCTGGTCATGGGAAACCCGGCTGAGCTAACCTTTTGGCACTGGCTCCTTCTCAGGAGAGACAAACAGAGACGAGGGACTGAAAGGAAGCTGTCACTAGGATACAAAACCAAAGGAAACCCACAAAAAGGACCGAAAAAACAAAGGAGTAAACTAACAAAAAGGTGACACCGGACACTTGCAAACACAAATGGGCAGAACAATATCAAGGACTAGGAGGATTTAAGTGAGGCAGCAAGTGTGGGAATCCCGTCCCAATATTGCCAAAGATAAGGCCATCTTATCACCAGGGAGAACCGCCAAGGAAAAGCCGCCAGTGGGCTCCGTGCTCCAAGCCCGCGGCAGCTGTGAAACACGCCTGGGGCCTCACGGGCTCCCCTTCGACCTTCCCGTCAGGCCCAAGCCCCTCTGCATGTCTTGTCCCCGTATTAAAGTCATGCCCGTGACAGCGATCTGCCTTAAAGCAATAGAGATATTGGAGACTGTCAGCCCTTCGTCTCCGGCTCGTCCTTCTTTGTGGAAGTTTCTCCGCCGAATGACATCGTTTCTTGAGCAACGCCTCGGAGCTGCGCTCTGCACGTGTCTCCGCATTAAGTCCTCGGGACACAGCGCCAGGCTGGCGGGCTCATCTCCCTTCCGGGGAGAGCAGGGGCTCCTGCGGCTGATCAGCGTGGCTTGTCCCGACTGCCCGCGCAGGGAAGGGGCCGAGAGGGAGCGTGGCCTCTCATCCTGGCCAGTAAGGAGGCGCAGTAAGGGGCGCCTTGCTCTGGGAGGCAGAGGGGCCGCCTCACTAAAGGTGCCTTCGATTACACAGCTCCTCAGGGATACGTCTGAGGAAACCCTGTGTTTGTCAGGCTGTTGCAAGGGCTGATCTCAGAGGCTCTTTCAATGGAAAGATTTTTTTATTCTAAAAAAACACCCAGCACTTAATTGCTACACTTTTACTTTCCATTCATAAGGCTGGTTAATACCTAATTGCACACACACACACACACACTCATTTCTCCTAACTTTCCCCTGAAATTGAGAAGCAGTTTGACCTGACAACTCAAAAACTAATAATGTCTCTCCTTCCAGGCAGAGCAGAATTACTGAAAATAACAATGGTAGGAAAACGTGACCGTATTTGAAGAGCGGTGGTATTTCACGCGCCTCCCCGATGTTTGGAACCTGTTGTCAATGCCCTCTTCTGGTCTCTGCTATAATTATCACGGTCAGATGCTCTATCATGTGGCAGGCACCTTTCGGAGTGCATTTTCTATATTAATTATTTATACTTTACAACTCTATAATGCCCACCCCATTACTGTCTGCATTTCACATGAGAAAACAGAGGCGCAGAGTTGTTCAAGTTCTTTCCAGAGTCACACAGCTAGTAACCAGCGGGGCAGTTTATACGAATGAAGACTCTATACTCGGGACTATGACGCCAGTGTTTCTAAAGCTTCAGCAGCCATCAGAATTGCCTAGGGAGCTGTTTTAAAACATGGAGCGCTCAATCCCAACTCCAGAGTCTCTGATTCAATAGGTCTGGAGTGGGAGTCAAGAATTTGCTTTTCTGCTATGAACACAGGGTGCATAAGTTCTTTCTGATCAGCGCAATCTACAATAGCTAAGATCTGGAAACAGCCCAAGTGACCATCGGCAGATGATGGATAGAAAAGCTGTGGGACATTTACATGACGGAATACTACGCAGCTCTAAAGAAGAAGGATCTCGTACCCTTTGGGGCAGCATGGAGGGAACTGGAGAGTATTATGCTAAGTGAAGTAAGCCAGGCAGAGAAGAACAAGTCTCACATGATCTCACTCATATGTGGAATTTAATGAACAAAATAAACTAATGAACAAAATGAATCCAGAGACATAGAAGCACGGAACAGACTGAGGGATCTCAGGGGGAAGGCAGGGGTGGGGGAGTGGGTGGGGAGAGATCAATCAAAGAACTTACGTGCATAAAGGCATACCCCAAGGACACAGGTAATATATGGGGAAGGCCTGGGGGTGGGGCGGATGAGGGGTGGAGGGGATCAATGGGAGGAAAAAAAGGGACATCTGTAATACTTCCAACAATAAAGATAAATTTAAAAAAAAAAAAAGAATTTGCTTTTCTAACAAGTTCCCAGGAGATGTCGCGGCCTCTGATCCAGAGACACACCTGCAGACCCAGTGTGCTATATAACATACCGCCTCTTTTACTTAATTTCTCTTGCATTCCCTTGAAGGCGACAGAGAGGCACTAGAGGAAAAACTGGAACTAGAGGTAAGGAGGTCTGTGACGGCAGGGGAGACAGCAAAATACTGAACTGGGCTTCCAGGGAAAGCTGTTCAATTGTTTTTCTTAAAAGAGTTGAGAAGGGTCTTTAAAAAAATACTAGATTTTCACCTGTGCATTGTGTCTGCAGCACTGTGTCTAGGGCAATGTGACAGACAGGCTGGGCAATCCTTCAGGATCTTGTGTTGCCTGGCACTGGACTGAGGCCATAACCTGGAGCTGGTGTAAAGACTGTTTTACACAGACACACTCCGATTGGAAAGAAGCTGAGTCCGTAGAGAGAGCAAAGGGTCTAAGGAGGAATCCGGGTTCTAGGGCAAGGGCCACCGTTTAAAATGTGTGATAAATCCACGTGTTCACAAACGTGTCCACTCAAACCACGACAGAGCCGGTGGAAGTGAAACAAAGGTACAAATTCAAAGCATGTGTCCTACACTACTGGTCTAACGGGCCTTTAAGGTGGGTGCAATATTTTGGGGGTAAAAAACAATCTATAAATGTATGGGTACTTTAGTGAGAAAACACAATAAAAAATGACAGGGCGAAAGGCTGTGTAATAGGTACCTGCAGAGGATGCTACAAAGTAGAGCAGCGTCCCCTAAACCAGAGGATGACCAGGGAAGCTTCTCAGAGGATACGATACTCAAATAAGACTTTGCAGGGAAAGGGAGAGTTAGACCAAAAAGGTACGGAGGGAAAATCACTTCAGACAGACGGACTAGGTTTAAAACACTAAGCACGACAGAATTTGGCTGATTTTCATGTTTTGCTAGAAGCTGTGGACCATGGAATATTAGCTGCTATGTGAATTTATAATGCCATAGTCAAGTTATCGTAGACAAAGTTGACTTTTAAGTTAATTAAGCTTTCAATTGAAGTGATTTAGATACCTTTCATGTGCAAACATGAAGCAAATAGACTCTTGAGGTGTAGCGTGCAATATTTCCAAGTTGTGTTTGGCCATGGCAATTTTTTTCTTCTTCTTGAGCATCGCTCTGTTCCAGTGACTACAAATGCCACCGTGGGAGAATCTGCATTAGATAAACCCCTGACATACAGGTCCTCCTCTTAAACTCAGGTGTCCCGAGGTCCCAGACGTCCTGGGCTGGGCGTCACAACATCTGGATTTTAGTCTGCAAATCATCGGCTAATGCCAAATGTGAGTCTTTAGGCATCCTTCCTCTGAGATCTGTTTCATCACTGAAAATCGGACAATTTCTAAGGGCTTTTCTAAATGAGTGTATCGCAAGGAAAGCCTCTACTTCTCCACACAATCATTTCTAGGCGTTTGGCAATCTTCCCAATCAGAAAATCCTCCCTACCTACTAGTTGACAATGTCTATATTAATAACAACTTCACTGTTACATTTAAGGCATAGTTTTAAATAGGACTTTTTGAAGAGTGTCACTCTAATTTATGACTTTTTCAAACGTTAACCAATTTCAAATAAAATGCATTAACAAATTCATTGGTTTTTAGCTTTTGAGTCAAATTATGAAGCCAGGTACAATATTATTATCTGCTGTTCTCAAGGATAATTTTAAATGAGATGTCATATTGAAGTAATGTCATGCTTCTGAGAAGAGGAACTAATTTCAATAATGCAATAGCATAAGAAGTCATTCACAGAGGGCAGAGGGCAGTCTTATTCCAGTATCTTAGACACTTTTATTTCTGATGCTTTACTTACAGAAGGCACTGGGGGAATAACCCAGCTCCTGCATCCCTTTCATGTCTATCTATAAATCATCATAATATATGACCAACAGCATGCACAGTTTCAAACCAAACAAGATTGTGAGTGAGTGGCCAGTGTGCCTTTTCATTTAAAGCAGGGTTTCTCAGCTCAGTACTACTGACATCTTGGGCCAGATAATGCTTTTATAAAATTTATTTTGGAGTGAGGATTGGGATCTCAACTAGAGTGTATTTGCCTCTCCAGCTTAGATGCCAGTAACACCTCCCCAGTTGTAAAAACCAAAAATGTCTCCAGACTTTAAACAATGACCCCAAGGGAGCAAAACTGCCCCTAGTTGAGAACCACTGATTCAAAATATGCTCATTACATCTCCATTATATAATCTCTCTCTCCCTCTCTCCCTCTCTCCCTTTCTCTCTCTCTCTCTCTCGTTTGGCAAACTTTCATGTTTGGTTTTTACTATGATTATTGTAAATTTTTTTTCTGTTTTATGAAACTCTTCCATCAGAGGACACATTTTCAGAATACAGTCATGAAACGGGCATGACTGAGATGAAAGAGTTTACTGATTACTTTCCTCTCCTCACCCATCCTGAACGCAGGAGTTAATAAAATGCTTCTTTTTCCAGGTGTCCTTCCAACCCCAGATTGATGGCTTTCAGTGATGAGGGAGTTGCTGCCTGATCGAGGTGACTTACTACAGTTTTTGAAAGCTCTAGTTATCCTAGAGCTCTATCTTATATTGAACTGAAGTGTGTCCACATATCACTTTAAATTATGACCTCTGAAGACAGACTCTAAGCCGCTACTTCCACATTTTACGTATGCTCTCCCTGTGCTCTGTCCCCCGCTGTGCCTGTCACAATAGTCTAAACCTTTACTGAGAAGCAAACGAAACAGAACAGAAACTTGCCCCTTGATGACTGCAGTGCTTTCCTAACTGGTTCCATCGGCTCGATTCTTTGCACCTCCCAATCTATTGTCCGCCCACATGTCCAGTTCGTCTTTTTTAATGATATAATTTTCATCTCCTGCTACAAACCTCCTAAAGCTCTCTCTCGCTCTTCAGAGAGAAGCTCACGCTCTCCATCAGAATAATCAGCAACCTGGGACAGACTTGTGTGAGTCCAGTGGGCTCCCAGTAAGCCCCTTTTAACTCTCCGGCCCGTCTCACAAGGCAGGTTTCCTTTCTGCTCACTGCCCTCTCTCTGTCTTTGTCATTCTGAGCATTCTGCACTGACAACTGTGTTCCGATGCTCAGTCTATTCTTGTAAGACGGTGCTAACTGGAAATCTAAGCCTATCTGCTTCATAAACATCCTCTGGACTACAGTCCCTAACATCTATTCTGATTTCCCACTTTTCCCCAGCATCCACGTAAACCTGATGCCTTTATTTTGCTCATGGACAAGTCTTGTCTCTCACACTTCCTTTCCCCTCCCCTCTTCTTTTCATTCCCCTGCACACAACCAGTTACACAGTAATTGTAGAGTCAACGTTGCCTGGTTTAAAATCACCACACCATTCAAATGCCTGGACCCGACGGAAGTCAGAGAGAGGAACAGCATTTGCTTTTCCTGAAAACCAGAAGTGGAAAATTAGAACTTGAAGACCGCTGTTATTTCTAAGGCCCCTTCGAGAATTCTCGCTGTTCATTCATGTGTACAAACTTATATAGCTGTTGCTTTATCAACATAAACATATGTTGAAAAAATGGGTTGCTTTGTTTATTTATAGGCACATTTGTTTGTTTGGGGGCTTTTGGAAGAATGACATTATACTGTTCAACTACTGGCTTGTCATGTGACCTTGTGCGAGTCCTTTAAACTATCTGGACTTTAAATTCTTCATTTGTTTGGAGCAAAAAAAGTGACTATAAGATTCCTGAAACTATGTTAAATTGGAAAGCTCTACTTTTTATTGGTCTTACAAAATAATTGTTTAGCAAGCAGTGGTGACCTTCTACTCACCCTCCCTCTTCTTCCTTCAAAAGAGAACTCCAGGTTTGTTCAAGCATCTGTCCCTTACCTTTGGGATTTGGGGGTCATGACCTAGCTCAGCAGTTAACACTGACTGTTCTAAGTAATGATGGTGCTCTGGTTCTCTTTATGGATCCATTAATAGTTATGTGACCCTGTGATCATCTGCTGAAGGATTGCTGGGTAGGATTAAGTCATTCCTGATATAAAATCCTAGAAAAAAGAATAGTCCCTTTTGCCCCATAGTATCTCATAGCTAGACTGGGAACTTGGATCAGCTGTGGCCTTCTTGGGACAGTGAGGGGAAGTGACATAAGGGGAAATTCACACATTGTTGATGGTAGAAAAGGGCAAAGGAATGAAGTTGACATCACTGAGTTGCTGAGTCAACCACATGGAACCTGCCTGTGGCTGGTGCTACTAATTCTCCTGACCACCCATCCCCACTAGTGTCCACCCTTCCTTTGTCTTTTAGGTACAACATTTACTTCAGTTGCACCAAGCCAGCCACTTTCACTGTGAGTATGACCTTGAGAATGAATCCTTGAAGATGCAATGTGAACAGGCCTGACCGGTTTCCAGCTCTCCTGCTACCCCTTTAAAAGGAAATTACCTGTTTTGTATTTCCTGCTCCCCTCACCGATGGGCCAGCACATCCATGTGGGCCCCCCGAGCCAGAAGCCAATGGGCGAATGATGGCAGCATTATATGGGATGCTGCAGGAGCGAGGCAGAAAGGGCCTCGGGGGACGCCTTCATAGAGCACAGCCACACCCCCGCTCTGATCGGTCCACCTACACATGGTCCATCTACGTCTTGAGAAATAGATTTCTGACCTTGTTTAACCATTGCATTTGGGGGTCTCATTTTTACAACAGCTTAAATTATACCCACCTAATATACCATGCTTCAACAAGACTCTTTGCTTTGTGAGGTAATATATTCCTCTTTCATTTAAGTCAATTTGAATAGTGAACTTCTGCTTCTAGCTGCCAAAGTCTTTTTAATTGGTACAGCCAAAGTTCACATCTGTGGCCTGTCTATGAACAAATGCAAAATACGGCCTTTACAAGACAACTATTGAAAATGAATGTCTAGAGGGCATTTCAAGGTGGGTTTAGTCCAAATATGCTCAGGAATTGAGAATTTTTTTAAAAATGCATTGGGCTCACATTTTGAGATTTTCTAACTGCTCGCATGCCATCATGAATAATGGAAATAAGAGTGAGTGTAAATGTAGTAAAAAAAAAAAAAACCACCAAAAAACCTAAGAAGAATTTAGAAAAACTTGAACAGTTCTTCAAAGGGGTAAGTACTGTGGGAAAGTCATTATGATTCAGAATTCAAGATCCAGGGAGATTACAGGAGTCCTTTGAATCACCGTTGAGACAGCCCAATGAGACACATGAAATAACCAAATTAAATTGTCAAGATAAGAGCTAAATGGCTCTTTCAAGCAATGAGGGTGAACTAGCTATGTGCTGTCACTGGGCCCGATGGGTAAAACAATCTCAGCGCCTCCATCTCCTCCCCCGAAAAGTAGGATGGCCTCTGTGACTCCCCAGCTCACCATCCACGGCCCCCTGGCCCACCTGTGCTGGCCCGTCAGCAAACTGAAGACCTTCAGGGCTGACTGTTCTACAGAGCAGACAGCTCGCTATTTGTGAGAAGAGAAACTTCAGCAGTGATCAATCTGAGTAAGTGGCACGTATTGAGATAGTTAACATATGTATCACACCCACATATGGAGACAAAAAAATGAACTATATTTAGATTATAAATATGAATGCCTGCTGGTACAGTTAATTATCACTATAGATTTTATATACTACAGTACAAAAAAGAAAGTTCCTGATTAGCAGCTGAACCAATGTTGAGAAACTGTGAGAAACAGATAAAATCATGTTGTAGCAAGAAAACACCCACAACTCCCCTACACACACAACATAATTCTGCTCTAAATGCCCAGAGTCTAACTTGCTCAATTTGATGAGTCATAAAATTCCAGAAGAAGAAGAATGTAAATTGGTTGGTGGTGTTAGTTTTCTACACAGTTTTACCTAAACCTTCTGGGAAATGACAATGCATTTAACATTCTAAATCTAGAATATGAATAAAACTGTGCATTATTGTGTCCTAACTTGTTTGAAATTTTAAACATTAAAAATGGTAAGCATCAGGCCCAGCTGGCATGGCTCAGTGGTTGAGCATCCGCCTATGAACCAGGAGGTCACGGTTCAATTCTCTGTCAGAGGCCGTGGCTGGGTTTCAGGCTCAATCCCCAGTAGGGGGCGTGCAGGAGGGGGCCTATCGGTGATTCTCTCTCTTCGTCGATGTTTCTCTCTCTCTCCCTCTCCTTTCCTCTCTCTAAAATGAATTAAAAAAAAACATTTTAAAAAATGGCAAACATCAGATTGCAGGACATGTTCCAGAAACATACCTAAATGTTTTATATGTATTATCTACTGTAACAAGCCCCACTGTTACTATCCTTATTTAACACATGATTTCTAAACAGTCTGAGGAAGTCGCTCTGGCATAAGTAGTGACCTGGAAGTAAAATCCAGATCAACTGTCTTCAGAGCATTAGCTCTTAACTTGTGCCTACCGGGTATTGCAATATTATGCCATACTCGTTAATAAATATCAGCAATAAACCAACTAAGATAACATTACTAAGTGAGCATTTACCCATGCTAACAAAAGAGAAAGGGAAATATATCACTTTATGCTTAACAGCGTCATAATAAAAGTCTACTAAAGAGAAACCCTCCAAAATGACAATAGTTGTGCCAAAATATTATGGGTTTTTCTTTCTATGTATTGCTCTAGTTTCCTGTAATACGCATATACCAAATTTAATATTCCAAAAAATATATAAATGTCAAAAATTATAAATTGTTGGCCAGTAAAAAAATTATGACCCATATAATATGCCCCTTTCCGCGGAAGAAACGTTAATATAGTAGAAAGGCGATAATGACCAAATTAAGACAAAATGAAAACTATCAGTTAACACAGAGCTCACTGTTTTGCTTTTGTTTGGTTTTTGTAAAGAACCTAAGAATCTCAAGTAAGAAAAAACTTCGTAGGATGTGATCATACGCCAAAGTAACTACAGAAATGGTGGTCAGAAATGGAAGAGCGAGCAGTCAGTAAAAAGTGCAGCGCAGGCAGGGAGGTCGCCCTAATCGTCTCTCCCAAAACCACCGCAACCGTAGAATAAAAGAGTAACCATCTTAAGAGATTTGTGGACCTGAGAAATAGTGAGAAAGCAGAAGGAAAGGCTTCCAGGTAAGAGCTGTGAGACACAAGAAGGGATGAGGGGGAAAGTAAGTTGCAGACGTGTTAGCAAATGTAAGCAAACGGAAAACAGTAACAATCTGGAAACCAGTTGACTAATCAAAGAAAGAGAATAATAAACTAGAATAACAGGCTGCAGAAATGACGCTCAAGTTCCCCAGCCTCGCGATGTTGGCTTGAGAAGGGGCGAGTTCCTCTCTCCTTCCTGGCATGTTCGGGTGAGGGTCCGATTCACACCCTGTGCCTTTGTTCTTACCATTCCCTCAGCCTAGTTCCCTGTCCTTCCTTCCAATCTCCAGTAACTAAAATAATGGCTCAGGATGCATTGAGAGGACATAGCCTTTCAAAATGTCCAAAACGCCCTCTTCCCACTCTCAGAATCTTCTGTATTAAACTTGATTTTAACATGGATTGGTCCTGTTTTATACTGTTTGCAGGAACTATTTTGGATTCATGTTAATATGTCTCAAAATGCTTAATATTTCTCATGGGAGTGAATACATCCATGTACAAATGGTTGGATGTGCATTTACAAATAAATCTTTGATCCAAATGCATTTCAGTAGTATAAAAGTGTATCATAGACGCCTGCTAGAGGCCGTGCTGGTATCTCATCAGGTAAATTCACACACGTAAAAATTCCACACTTAAATACTTGTGTCCAAATCTTTTATAAACTTAATTACTGCAAAAAAACCCATGTAGCAGGCAATAATAAGGCACTGGAAGTGTTTTTTATATAGGGGTTCTAGGAACAAAGAGATTTTATGGCTTCCAAAATAAAAATCAGGCAATATAGGACAGAGCAAACCTACCATCTTCTCAGTAAACTTTCTGGAAACCCAAACAATAGGATTTATTTTGGATTTGCTTTCAGATGAGTGCTTAGGCTGGCTTTTGTGTCATTCAATGTCCTTGCTTACTCCTAATGGAAGTTTAGAAAATGTCCATTTTTGTCCGTGTTATGTCTTAGTCTTTTTAACTTTTGAGTAGAGGCTAAAGAGAGTGAACACTAAAATCTCAAAGCCATAAACAGCAGTTCCAGCTACAAGTCAAACTCTACAAGTCAAGTTAGAGTAATTACTCTAAACACCAAATCCCAGCTGATGAGGTCATATGGAATGATGCACCTGGCTGTTTCAGTCTAATTTGTAAAACAGACGGTTAATAAGAAAAATACAATAAAAATTAACCAAAGTGAAAGAGTGACTTAAGGATCTCCTGCAGGCTTCCTTCAAGAATGATTTTCTGAAAAGGTCTGAAACCTCTGGAATGGAGAGTGACAAAAGACGGGAGCCTAGCGGAGGTGAAAGTTATTACAGAGGCTGCTGGCCAAAGGGAAGATGAATAATCTCTACTAAATTAATGATATTCTAGAATATCATGCGGCCAAGGCTGACAGGAAGGGGTCAGGGAAGAACGTCTTCCTTTGGTCTCACTGGAAGTGCCGCCTGCCTGGGCCACATTCTGAGTGCAGTCACCAGAGAGAGTTTTCAGAGGATTCAAATATTAATTGGGTTATTACTTAGCTCAAAAAATACATATATAACACAGTACACTTAGCACTACAAGATAACGACCCGAGATGATCCTCTTAAGAACAGTTTCCTTTCCAATTAAACCTCTGAATCCTTACAATAAGTACTTCATTTGTAAATTGCTACTTTTTAGACATGCCCTGCTAAAATATGTCTGAGCCTCCTCCAAATGGCTCAGCATATGTTGAGACATGGGGAAAAGCTAACCTGTGGAGTCATAGAGGGGTTTTTAATTAATCGATGTTGAAAATAAAGTAGTATTCGCCATCGTAGTTCTGTTTTCTGCCTGTCGTGCACGCCTGCAATACAGAGGGCTGCCTGAAACGCACGAAAATGACGGCTATAAACGGGTCCCCGACCAACATTCTCAGTTCTACAAAACAGCATACAGAATAACAACGATGACATGTTAACAGCGATGTCATTATCTTTTAATAGTAATTATTACCATCATTGTTATTATGTTAAAATCAGATTATTACTTACTGGATTCTAATTCTTTCTATCACCTTATTACACCTTCTACAAATTACTTTCTTTTTTTTTTTTTAGGTTCTTTCTTTTTCTTTTTATTGTTCAAAATATCACAGATGTCTCTTAAAATACTTTTAATTTTTTTTTGCCATAAATCTTGTGATGCCTTATTCATGGGTAAGTGGTGAAAATTTTATGTCCAGTGAGACAATTTTTGAAATTTCTTCATTCAACACACATAGTGACAACTAAAAGATTGTCACTAAGTGGGCTCAAAAGACAGTGAATTTGAAATTTCTCCAGGGATGGAAAAACCACAACCATTTCCCTAATAACTAGATATTAATAGATCCTTCTCTAAACCAAAACACCGTAACACCCTCAGTATGTATTTGTGATACATAAACTATGAAATGCTTAAAAAGGAAACAAAAATAGTAAACTTTTCCAAGCCAAGGGGCACAGGCTGACATGACGGTTCAGAAACCCTAGGCTCCGCAAGCTGCTTTTCTTCTCCAAATCTCAGGTTTTAGCTTCCCCTGAGAGCCTCTCATGATGTGGCCCACGACGTTGCTCATGATGGCGCCGGGGTAACAGCTAAATGCTAAACATGGCATTAGCTCCTTCTAGAAATGTCCTCGGCACAACAATGCCCAAGCCAGATCTGAAGACTTACTTTCCTGTCTCCTGGAAACAGAATCGACACGATGCTAACAACCAGGGCAAATCAACCACAACCATTGCAACTACCTCCACCGCACGAACGGCATGCGGGATAGGCCAGACGCTCTACACAAACACTTTCCAGTTGCATTGTAATTCTCCTCCTTCCATCATTTTGTCTCCTTTCTTTTTCCCTTTCTCCCTTCATTCTACAGCCGTGGATCTAAGGCTACGAGTATTGCAGCGAGCCTGAGTCCCTGCTCTCAGGAAACTTACATCTCTCTGTGGAGAGCGAGACACGGCAGCAGACAGTAATCAATGAACACATTGACAAAGGAACACATAAATCGGTACACAGGCTTCGTTAGTGTACCAGGGCTGTTCAGCCAACACAACTTGCAATGCACCAGGAGGCACCTGTTGTAAAGGTAGGTGAGAAGGAGGGTGGTTTTCCAGACAGGGTTGCCGAGAAGTGTCTTCCCGCGGACACATTATTTTCGGTGCATTCAATATCCGGCAAAGGACCAAGCCACCCAGAGAAAGCAACTTCCAGGAAGAAGGAGCAGCAGGTGAGAACCTCTGAGGTGAAACAAACCTGACGTGTGAAGCAGAAAGTAAGACCAGGGTGACAAGACCCACGTGTTGGGAGCAATAGTCAGGAGACATGTTATAGAGAATTGTGAAGACCAACGGTCCAAGTTCACATTTTACTGTCAAACGGGCATATGAAATCTACAATCTTTTAAATCAAAGTTACTAAGGATACTTCTGCGTTAACTTTAATATTTATTGCAATAATATTCCTAATGGTATCTTAAAATTTATAAAATTTAGGCATAAATGTTGTATCATTTGGTCTTCAAGACAGACCTGGGAATAATCTCTAATCTGTACATGGGGAAACAGAGTTTGAAAGACTAGCCTAAGTTTAAGAAGCTACTGAAGTTTAAACCTAGGACAAAAACCTAGGTTTCTGGACTGCTTACATTCATCCCACTATACAAAGTTGACCTAAAATATGGGTTTGGAATTGATTTAAACTCAGGGGACTAAAATATATTATTTCATCAGTTTTACAAACATGAATATGCTTATAACATTGATTTAAAACCAGTTGATCAATGTCTAGAAAATTTTTATCTCCACAAACTCAATACCCAATACAAATTATGGATAAAAATTATTATTGGGATAAAATATTGTACCAGTCTTTTTTTTTTTTTGCACATATTGTAATTCAAAGAAGATGCCAGATTGCTTGGAACTTCGAGAATTGATGTTTTAATGAGTACATAGACTGTTTTCTCTAGTGGAGTACATCCAATTAAATTTGGCATTCACTCATTTGCTAAAGGGACAGTCTGCAGCCTCTCAATGAGTGCACTTCTCCTTTGCTTTCCACCCCCTTGCTCCCCATTTATAGATGCCAGTTTGATGACTTGTTTGTTTTTCTAAGAAGCACTGAACCTCTCACTGGAATACATACTCATGGAAGAGGAGTGGAGGGTGGATCTTGTTTAGCAGCTCTCCTGGTTTTTCTCAGATCTTCCTGGCCCTTCTTTTTTATTTACCTTTCTTCCCAGGGTTTTAAAAGTTCAAATTCCTTAGGACTCAGCTTTTACTTCTTACTGTTCCATTCATTTGGTCATTAGGTCATTAATCAATCAAATAATCAGATGCCCATCATGTTCTAAGCACTATGCTAGGAAACAGTGAACACTGGGAATGAGGCAAAAATCCCCATCTTCCTGGAATTTTATAATTTATTATAAAGAAATATGGATAAAAATGTAAATAAAATATACATAAAGAGGTCACTGCTATGAGGTAAAAAAAAAACACACACAAAAAAACAACAAACATAAACCATGAAATGCTTAAAGGAAACAAATACATTTTGGAATTTTCAATATCAAGGGTAATATATTAACTTAATGATTCAGAAATCCGAGGTTTTAAAATTAATTTTCTTCTTCAAATTTTAGGTATTAGGGAATACGACACATGGAGCAGGGGGCAGTCATTTGGGTAAGGTGATTGCAGAGGCATTTGTGCGAGGATCACATCTGCACAGAGGCCTGAGTGAATGAGAGGGAAGACACGGGAAGGTGCTGAGAGTGTTCCAAGTAGACGTGACAGAGCGCACACTGCTATGACCCAGAGGAGGTGAGCAGGTCCTAGCGAGGACAGAAAGACCCGCTGTATCTGGAGAAGGGCAGGCAAAGAGCGGAGGGCTGCGGGTGAGGTCCAGAAGACAGGGAGGGCAAGAAGGTAACGGAGGTGGGCAGGCACCAGGCCACGGTCTGAGAGTTATCCTCTCGCCAGCCCACTAGAGGGTTTTGAATAGGAGACTGATACGGTCTGATTTTCAATTTTAAAAGATCGCTTTGACTTCCAGGTAGAGAATGCACTACAAACATACAAGAGGGGAGCGATTTCAGTAATTAATCCAGGAGAGAAATTAGTGTTGTTTGGACTAGGGCATTTAATCTGAAGCTGGAATATTTGGCGTGTGTGAGGTCGATTTTTATGTTAGAGTGTAGATGGCTCAATTTTGGACTGGATGAAGTATCTGTGACAGGGTGATGGAAGATGACTTGTGTGTTCTTGGCCCAAGAAATGGTGATGTTATTTATTTTGGACTAGATAAACCTCTCAAGAAATAGGATTCTGACTTATAGAGGTAGGAACAGTCCTTTGTGCAGAAATCAAGATATTTTCATTCTTTTTGAACTGGTCAAAATCCAGATGTGTATTTGATATTTACACGGGAATGTGGGAAAGGCAATGGATATTCCAAATTGGTGCTCAGCGGCGAGGACCCTTCCCCCTCCAATCCTACTCTGCCTCACTCCTACGGCTTCTTCAGGCTCACTTCTTTTTCAGTGGCCAAAGGCTTGGGTGCTTAGGTTAGGACATTCTAAGAGCCTGGCTTTACATTTAAAAAATGTTTTCAGCCGATGAAACATTCAGGACAGCCCCCTAAACTGAAAAGGAATAGGGAGGGGACTCTTCCTGAGTTTTGAATCCCCAAAGTCATAATCTGATGGCAGACACAGGTGACCCCATCAAGTCCGATCGAATGACTCCCTGATCAAAGATGTTTGTTCATGCTGTCTTTCCTCATTTCCTCAGAAATCGCAGACTAACTTATAGAGAAATTAACCAGAGTTCACACCAAAACCTCCACATGTCTGTCTTCCAAACATTCATGAGAATGTTTCTCCGTCCTAAAGAATTTCTTATTCAAGATGTCATAGGTAAGGATAAAAAAATAATACAATAAAAGTAACTAAACTTGTTAGTCATTTCTTTTTATTTTTGTTTTTCTGTGACTCCTCAGCCAAGGATATTTTTTCCATTGATTTTTAGAGAGAGTGGAAGAGAGGGAGGGAGCAGAGGGCAGAAGGAGAGAGAGAAAGAGAGAGAGAGAGAGAAATATCAATGTGAGAGAGACACCAAAGTCGGTTGCCTCCTGCATGCAACCTGGAGCCGGGATCGAGCCTGCAACGCAGGGATGTGCCCTTGACTGGAACTGAACCCGAGACCCTTTGGTGAGCGGGCCGATGCCCTAACCCCTGGGCCACAGCGGCCAGGGCTTTCTCCTTATTTAAGTTTGTTTGTTTTATGTAAATATATACTTGGGTTTGGAGCATCTTTCAAATATATTTACCGCAGCCAACTTAATGCCCTTAAAGCCTAAAAATGAAAAGTAATATGAGTTGGAAGGTGTGGGGGAGCTAAGTGGGGGCGGGCTCTCTAGGTGACTGCGAGTAGGACACACACACAAAAAAAGCAAAAAAAATAAAGCGCAGCTTTTGTAGATCAAAAGCACTTCCGAAGTCTGATGTGTTTTGAAAGCTTCCTGCAAAGCGGTTTAATACAACCCGGCAGTAGTATAATTACAGGAGAACCTCCAGCACAATAAAATAACCCTATAAACCTTAATCCATTTCCACACAAGTGCCCCCCCGACGAGACCGCGGAAGAGGAGGACGAGCCGGGTGCCCTGGCAGGCCGCGCTCACAGAAAGGTTTCGGCTCCGCACAAGTTCTCCGCAGGTCTCGAAAATATTATGCCATTTATGCTATTACAATCAGCTACCATTCCGAGGGGTTGAAGGCCCCGGCAAAATAAATGGAGATACCGCTTCAGTAAAGGCGGCTCAATCAACCTGGAAATGTTTCCGCCTGCTCGCGAGGATGGCATCCTCTCGTCCGCAGAGCAGACAATGGGGTTTCATTAGAAATCCTGATTCTGCCGCTCACTACGTGATCGTCACATCAGCGCACCTGGCCCGGTCCTGACGCTGCGAGCTTTGTGGTTCTCCGGGGTGGCAGGCACTGTGTCCCTCCCACCGGGAAAGGGAGCCACCGCCAGCCTTTCGTGTTTGTTCTTAGAGGAGGGGCTGGGAATATGGTAAAGAATTAAAATTTTCTGATCCAAATGATGGTTCTGTCAGGAAATGCCAGCATTCAAATCAGGGCCAACAGGGGCGATGGATGCACAGCAAAAGGAGACAAACCCACACAAATAATGAGGGCCCCAGTCTCGATTTCATCGCGTGTTATTACAAATACCACTTAAAACGCATCGCATCCTATCTTAAAGGTGTGAGCGTCCCCAATCTGGCTCCGACCGGAGCCCAAATCCTGTTATGCTAGCTTGGCCAGGCAAAAATACTTCAGTTCACACCGAGGTGCATAATCAATAAAAATATCCACCTATGTGTTCTAACGTTAAGTGGCTCCCAGAAAAGGAGTTTGGGTCCCTGGGGAGTTATGTCTTTGGCAGCTGCCCAGTTCCCACTCACAAGGTAAGATTAAACAGAGAGAGAAAGTAAGCAAGAGGCCTGCTAAAATAAGCCCGATGCTTTCCAGGGCGGCCGAGGTTGTACGTAGCTGGGAAATAGGATTAAATAAGTCTGAATATTGAGGCAGCACTTAAAGGGGAAAACAATGATTGGTAAGTAGAAATGGACAAAGTCGGGATGGAAAGTAGTATAAAAATGAATTCCAGCAAAGCAGTCAGACCCAATGCTATTATTTTCCCATTTATGCCACCCAGGGCAGGACAGAAATAGCGGCGGAAGGTGATTATGCAGAACGTGTCCACAATTGAACATAATCCTACATACAAGACAAGCCCCTTTGTGAAAGCAGCTCTCATGGTATTTACAGAGTGACCAAAAAGGGGCAGGGAGCCCGGCCAGCGTGGCTCAGAGGTTGAGCACTGACCTAGGATCCAGGAGACCTCAGGTCGATTCCCGGTCAGGGCACATGCCCGAGTTGCGGGCTCGATCCCCAGTGGGGGGCATGCTGGAGGCAGCCGATCAATGACTCATCTTTGGCGTGTCTATCTCTCTCTCTCTCTCCCTCTCCCTTCCTCTCTCTGAAATCAATAGACATATTTTTTAAAAAGGGGTGACGGGGCAGGGATTTATTCAGGAGACATACATTTCCATGGAACATGCAAGCTTGGAAAGATGAAAATGATGGCTTAGAACCTGGACATTCAGGATAAGAAAGCAGCACAGAAACTAAGGTTAAGGAGTAGAGGTCTCCTCTGCCACAGGCGGGTCCCTGTGCTCATTCTGATGGCCTCTCTTTATCTTTAATAATTGCCCAGGCACCTGAAGGTCTGTTTGCTATGCAATGTCCATGATACCAAGGATATGCTCTCCCATCTTGCTTATTGCACAGAACTATTTTTCCCCTTTTAAAAATTATTCCAGCATTAGCTCCCAACTCCCCCCACCTTGACTACTATGAGGGGGAAAATCATAATTTTAGAATGGTTGCTGTTTACAATGTATATCTTTGAGATGCTTATATATGCTGGTGACTTCACCAGAGTTGCTCCTTAGTCTGGTTTCTGTCTTATCTTTGTCTGCTCAGCACTTAGCATTGTTTAGGAAGTTAGAGGATTCTCAGGAAACATATAAAATGTATTTTGAATTGGACCTCATGATACACATACTGATCACTTTAAAATCCCATTTCTTTTTTTTAAAAAAATGTTTTTATTGATTTTAGAGAGAGAGGAAGGGAGAGGGAGAGAAAGAGAGAGAAATATTGATCAGCTGCCTACTGCACACCCCCTACTGGGGATCAAGTCTGAAACCCAGCCATGTGCCCTGACCAGGAATCAAACCAGCCACCTTTCGGTGCATGAAATGGTGCTCAACTAACTGAGCCACACCAGCCAATGCTAAAATCCCACTTCTGATATTCACAAGGTTACAAAGACCAAACTGCATTTTTGATCAATAAACTAGGCAAGCTCATTGACTTTATATCTGATCATCTTAACCATTCCCAGTTAGAGAGCATGCATTTGTGATTCTATCTTTTCCCTAGTGCACGCTTACCGGGTGACTCCCTGGCATGCCTCACTTTCACCTTTGTCCTCTCCCTATCCCTTTTCCCCTGGAAAAGTCTCAGAAATAAAAAAAGGTGTTAAGAATATCATAAAAAATAAAATATCACATTACATTCCTAAGAATTTTTTATTACTGTGATATGACAGGCCTATTCTCTTTCCTACATGAAATCTTGTCTCCTTTTATGGATATTTTCAGAAATGTCAATTTGACTATTAACATTTTATGTTAGAAGTATGCTATACCAAATAAATATGGCAACGGTAATAATAATAATACTAATAACACACAGTTAAGCTCCTGGAGTTATTCAGTTCAAATGCAAAAATGAAACAAACAAACAAAAACCAGTTGTAAGGTCAATTGGTGAGAAGTGAATTTTCAACTTGGCGAGCCCCAGGGGTTCAACGCTTCCCTAGAAGCAAGTTTGCTATTGAGATACTCTATGATGTAAACTGAGAATCCAGAGAGATGTTAGGTGGCCAGGCTTCTATACATAACCCTTCATTCAAAATGCAAAGGCATATGCCTCCTGAGAGACCTTCTGTGCCAGGAGAGTCGAAGATGTTTTTGTGACCATCCTTAAAATAAGGAGTTTGGCTTAATACCATGTAGTGTTTTCTAACATTAACACTGTTATGGTTCTAAACTGTGGCGCATAATGTACTTAACTGAGTGACTGGTATATGGAAATCAGACTTGCCCTAAAGTGTTTATTATCTAACACTGCCAACTGGAAGACCTCTTATCTGTATCAACAGTTAGACACATCGTTTTAATTTTTACATGAAGTCTGTTCTTTCCTTTAAATGCTACATTTTCCTTTTCAGAAGGATGGGTAATATTACAAATAATGACCAACGACGTTAGAAGGCTGCCCTTAAAGACCACTGAAAATTAGCCTGCACATGGAATTCCTTCCCACAAGCTGTACTTACGGTTCCTGCACAGCAAGGTAACAGTAAGCAGCCTAGAAAACTTGGTGTCCCGGCAACAACTCTGTCAGTGCTAAGAGCAGAGCCATCCACAAGCGAGCAAGTTCGATTTTGGCAAAGCATCTCTCTCTCTCTTTTCTAAAAATTTATCTTTCTTTTTGAAAGTATTACAGATAACCCCCCTTTTCTTCCCCATTAATCCCTCCACCCCGAACCCTGCATATGTGTGCACACATTTCCTAAGGCTGCACTGCTGCTGTGTAATTATGTCGTGGGATGTTTTGCAGTCATTTAACCTGAGTTTGATCCCACAACTCCATCCTTAATAAACATCCTTTGCTTAAATAATCAACTTTGGGAGCTAGTAGGACACGTGGGATATAAGAATGGCTACCCAGCGTTGTTTTGTCTGGGAAAAGCCCTTTACGTACCTTGTGATGCTTCACGGTTTGCACTTACGATGGGAACCACCTCTCTTCAGTATCACCAATGCGCACGCGCTTTCTCATTTAGCATCTTTTCTTTGCGAAGCTCCTCGCACGAACATTAGAAACTTCTCCTATTTCTGCGCTGATGTGTTGTCTGTTCACCACTTTGTTTGCTCTGGCAGAAAGGAAATCCCTGTTATTGACCAACCAGGGTCACTAAAAACAGTTCCTTCTGCCATACCTAAGCATTCTTGATCCATTTAGGGAGCTTTATAAAAACTGCCTAAAAATTGAAGAGCACATGAATGATGCCGGCGAGAAAGCCAGCTGCCCATTTCTCACTACATCATAAGCATAACGCAGAATATCCAGGAAATTAACTTGACAACAAAAGGACTTAAATGTATAATGCTCAGCAGTTTACAGTGTATTTTAAAAAACAGCTAAGGCCTTTACCCAAGAGTAGATAACTTTTGATGAGGGCAACCTAGGATCTGCTTAAAACCCATAATGTCTGCCACTTTACTCTTCGAATATGAAGTCTGCAAATGCAGAACAATCAGTAAACGTCCCATCAGTTGCGTGTGACTATAGACTAGATGATGCACTAAATCTACCCCCCCCCCCCCCAAGTCCCTGGAACAACTCACTTGAGCATGAAAGTCAATTTACATTTTTTTTCAATCCAAGAAATGGAATTTTCATTTTGTGTCATACTCACACACAAAAAAACTCATATATAACTCAGCAGGGTACTCACATGTGCTTAGAAACAATATTAGGTATGGGAATTACCTTTTGTACTATAAAGACAAAATTACTCACTGAGAAATAAGATTTTAAAGGATCGTCAGGAAGCAAAGGAGGGAAAAAAAAGATACAGAAATTCATCGGAGACTGAAACTGTTGTATCACTCAACTGCAGACTCATCCCTCCCGCATCCATTTTACATCTCTGCTTAGGTTCTCTCCTCTCCCAGGACCGCGAAGGCTGTTAGGTTTTAATGAAGATGTGTCAGGGAGGGAGCCTTGGGGCTAGAAATAGGAGTTCGAATCCTGAAAACTGTTTCTCGGAAACAAAGTTATGGAAGGTTTGGTATGAAGGGATTATGGATACAGGTGCAGTTAAAGCAAAGTAAATTTACTTAATATGATACCATCAGCATTTTCTATGGTATTATTACAACTTCAAAATTATAATTCAGATGACTGCATAATATTTTACACAGTAGATGCACCACAGGCTGCTTAACTAATTCCCAGTTGAAGACATTCCCATTTTCTCCCCTATTTTGTACTGTAGTAAAACATGTTACAATAAACTCCTCTGCACGTCATTATTTCCCCTTTCCCCACACCCTTTATGTATGCAGAATATTTTCTTGGTTTATATTCGCTAAGTATATTTACGTGAAATACAGTACAGTGTGGGGCAAAAGTAGGTTTACAGTTTGAGTATGAGAAACAGAGTTTATTCTTGTTATTACTTATTACTTATTGTATTATTTTTCATACAAACAACTGTAAACTTATTTTTGCACTACCCAGTACTTTTAAGCTCTTGCTTATAAAATGCAAGTTGCTTACCAAATAGATTATTAAATTGTAGTTTCATAAAAGAGAATTGATTTCACTCTATCTTCGCAAGCACTGGCTATCATTTTTTTTTAAGCTGAAGTTAAGCTAAATTGTCAACAACATGATTGGTATTTATGGGGGGTGATACTGTGGAAACAGACCTGAAGTCTGGACTTCTCAGTGATTCATTCACCTCTTCTGAAATGGTCAGAGTAGAAAAAATAATCTTTTAAAAATTTATTTATTTATTTTCCCTTTCCCTTTCTTTATTATTGAATTTACTGGGGTGACTTCGTGTAACACAGTTTGAAAAAAATAATCCTGAAAGAGTGTCAACCAAATTTCTAGGACTTTTTTCATTTGCTTTATTGAGATATAACTGACGAATTATAATATATTTAAAATGTACAATGTGATAATTTGATATGCTTATGCATTGTGAAATGAGTCCCTTTTTCATTATAGCTTAAGACCGAAGCACATAATGAGGTCAAATGTCTACAGGATCATTGGATCATTGGTGACTGCCTTTGCCTTTTAGACATGTTTTTCCTAATGCAACGAAGCATTACCATAAAGAATGTTAGACACTGGATACAATGCAAGAAGCATTTCTGAATTTGTCAGGGATTGATGAAATATGTGCAACTTGATTTTTAAAAAAACTTGAAAATCAGTTATCTGTAAAATTGTCGTGTGCTTATGCAGTGTTGTAGTTCATATAGCCCCTAAAGTCTATCATATATAGCCATGAAGTGTCAATCCATGACAACCAAATATCTGCTTAAACATCAATATTACACACATACCCAAAGTCAGCACAATTTGGTGGAATAAACACAAGCTTTGGAATTTATTTATACAAGTCTGAATTCAAAATACGGTTCTGCTACATACTAGCTTTCTAATTTGAAATTTTCTAGGACATGGTAGGTGCACAATAAAAGAAGATAAAGCATGAAGAGTGGGCTAGATAATCCACCAGCACGTCTTATAGTTACTGAGTGACCACTGCACTCCAGATGACAGAACTGTACCATTGGGTCAGTACAGGTATAGCTATGGGATTAGATTCAACACAGTGGTCATGACGCATCTCTGAACTTAGATGTCACAGAGGTAGGAAATGCAAGTGCTAACAGCCCTGGAATTAACATGGAAAGCAACATAATTAGCAGCCCTTCCAAATGGAGTTCCACAGCTGCCATGCCACGTATTTCTGGGGACTACTTCAGCTACGAAAAATGAGATCATTGAAACCTTCTTTGGACAAACTGGCAGGTGAGTCTGACAAATATAATTACATTGGGAGTGTAAGATCTCAATTCTCAAGGAAGGTATTTCAGAGAGTTTCATGCTAGGAGAAGAGAAACTGGTTCAGCTAAAGGGAGCGACGGGGAAATGGAATTAATATGGTGAAGATGTCATTCATTCATTCATTCATTCATTCATTCATTCATTCATTCATTCATTCATATACCCTGTCATTTTCAAAGTCTAGGGGTTGCCTGGGTCCAGAAATCTCCAGCTGTGGTATATGAGTTTGATATGTTTCACACACAAACGTCTTCCTTTCTAGAAGAGAAGACATAGTCATAAGTAGCAAGGCATTATTTTCTTGTAGGATGAGATAAAAACAAACGAGGAAACATATAGATAGAAGATGAAGCAGTCTTTTTCTGCTAGCCTAAATGCACTACCTAAAATTAAAAAATACAATAAAGAGGAACTGACAATGAACTATCCAAGTGTATTCAACTCATGACTCCAGGCAGAGGTTAGGGGATCTTCATTCATTCATTCATTCATTCATTCATTCACCCTTCATTGAAGGGATACTGTGTTCCTGGTGTTAATAATTCAGAGATGGTATCTGATCCTTAAGGAATCTCATGGTCTGGTGTAGGAGACCAACAAGTGAGAAAGAAGCCCTATGCAGTGAAAGGAATGCTGTAATGGATCGTTTTACAAAATGTCCATGGAAGTAGTTTGGTAACTCATTGGACTTCCACTTTATGTTCAACCAAAAAAAAAAAATTTTAATCAACATTTACTGAGCCCCTAGTATATGGAAGAAAAATAGAATTTTTCTGCTGCAGAAAGAAACCATCCCCACACCCAAGAAGTCTGTCTGTACACATGATGGAAAGAGAGAAGTAGTGGATTAATTATTAAAACATTTTTTATATTATATTGCACAGACATACACAAACCATGCATTCAAGGAAGAGAATTCCTTCCACTTTTCTTCACTGGACATTGTGTGCCATCATGTCATAATTCTGGTTTTTCTCTGTCACACTTGGCTCCATTTGCCAAGGACATTGTTCAAATATTGTGTTCAGAACTGAAAGTTTTACAGAAGTTGGTGTCCCCGTGTGCAAAGGAGATGTGGTGGAATAGAATTAATGACAACAGGTTGAAAACAACCCAGCATAAGTTGACCTAGACTAAGTCGTCGTGCTTTTTTTCAGCTTTTGGATATGCTGCCTGTAAGTAAAGGGTGACTAAGAATCTTCCTCGAAGACTCAAGTGGCTTTAGGGGACATTCTACAATGCAATTAATTTCGTGTGTTCTAAAGATACGTGCAAGCAAGGCCCTCGCGGCTTTTCTCCGTCTTACAGGAATTAAACTCACAACATGCACCTTCAGCTGCCCATTCTTTCCTCTTCTTTAAAACCTCAGCAGCCTGCAGAGGCTCGGGCAGGACGCTGCCATGGGAGCTGCCCCACTAACCTCTCCTCACCTGTCTTCTCAGGCCCTGCCTCTCCCTGCTCCTGCATCGCTCAGATGCCACCCTCACTGGCACTGTTTCTAAGGACTGCCCTCAAATCTCTAGCCTAGAAAGTGTTGCTGGTGTCCTGAGGCCTTTGCAAGGACTGTCTCTCAATTTCAATAAAACATTATTGTATTTCTGTCCACCGGAACGCCAGGGCCTCTGCACATGACGCTCTCCTGAATCTCTGCTCAGGAAGGGAAGGCGGCTCCTGCAGCCGTCCTTGTTGCCCTGTGTGAGCTCCATCTCCCTGGTTGCCCTCTCTGGTCTGGCAGGAATAAACTGACTTCCACAGGGCCCACTGCTAGACGGTCCCTCATGCCCCCTTGTCTTTGCTCTGATCAGATGGATGAGAAAAATTGCAGATCTCCAAAGCTAGTTAGACAGGGAAAATTCCATTTTTATGAGCTCTTGCCAGGGCTAATATGGGATTTCATGGCTATTATGGTATATCTCGCCCACCTGCAGAGACTGGCAATGCTAGAGGCACAGCCATGGGCAGGAGGCGGAGTGGCCATTGGAACAGTAAAGTCAATGGGATTACATCAGGGTTTGGTACAATCGTGTCCCAATCAAACAGTGGCAGAAAAATCTTACATCCTCTCTGGCTGAACTTTTAGTTGTACAGAAGAAGGGTGAGAGTCCTACTCCACTTTTAAGCAATCAGCATCCTCCCTGGGCTATTTATCATATACACTGTGGGATTCACAGAGCAACACTGGCTCACTGATGTCAGGTCCAGCACTGAGATACTAGACTATCAAGAAGTGACTTCACACGATACTGTATAAAGATAAACTGAAGGAGCTGAAAATCAGCCTGGAGAAGATAAGTCTCAGAGAAGATGCAGTGGCTCAGTGGTTGTCTTCAAATATTGAAAGGTTTGAGGTTGGCAAAAAAAAAAAAAAGAAAAAAAGAAGTACTTACTTGGTGTCCTCGGTGGAAGACGGAAGAATCTAATTCTTTCTCCAAATAAAAAAAAGTTTTCTAACAAGTATTTATATATTTATTTTATTATGATCTTATGAATTATTTTTATCCCATGGGTTTTAACCATTGGTTCATTATGGGATGCTGAAATTCATTCAGATTTGGCCAGTAGGGCCCCCTTTAAGCTGGCATCTGTGTTGTTTTTATATGCCCGTCACTCTGACTTTCTGGCATACTGTCTGGCTTGTTATTTCCTGCTTCGGCCTTGGATTTAGCCATTTTTTCCCAAGGAGCCCTAACTCCATTTAGGAGAGTGGAAGGAAGGGAGAGAGAGAGAAAGAGAGAGAGAGAGAGACATTGATGTAAGGGACACATCGATTGGTTGCCTCCTGCACGCCCCAACCGGGGCCAGGGATTGAGCCTGCAACCAAGGTATGTGCCCTTGACTGAAACTGAACCCACAACCCTTCAGTCCGAGGGCCGACACTCTAACTGCTGAGCCAAACTGGCCACGGCTAAACACTGCAATTGATAAACAGTAATCAAATTTGTTCTGAATACATAGTTCCAGAATTATGCTCTTACGTTCCTGCTTTTCAGCAACTATGAATGTTTCAGTTCATTAAAAAAAGAAAGAAAAGAAAGCCTGCAAATGGTACTTCTATGAACTTAGTAGTGAAATAGCACGGCTTCTAAATCAGTCGCACTTGACACTGATGCAAAGCTTGCAGTAAATTGTAAAGGGCTGTGCAAATACAAGGTATTGTTTCTATTCAATAGATTACATACTAAACCCTCTAGCTCACGTGGTCCTTACCACAATGGTGCAAAGTAGGTAGCGGAGATTATTCAATTCTCAGCTTTTCAAGCCAATTGGGCTCCAGAATCCAGACGCAGTTCCTTAGAAATGACACCCTGCACAGCTCTTTAGATTCCAAGTGGTCTAACCCTGCAGTATTTTAAACCTCAGCAAGCTACCCAGACTCTCCTTATATTATTACAGTTCTGTAAGAAATGAAAACTCCACAAATAAGAAACTGCCAATACCAAAAAGAATCAAGTGCCTAAGAAATACCTGCCATGAAAGAAAAAACATTATAAATATTCATATTTTATAGAGCAATCAAGATGTTGATGTTAATATTAGAGCAATAACTTTAATTGTATTTCAGCAAACAGATGCCAATTAAGAAACAAATTATCTCATAGAAGCATATCTTGCACACAGTTGTGCCCTGAAGGTAAGCTGAGGGCTATGCCAGCTTCCTGAATTTAAATGCACAAGTAAACACCTCCAAAATTATTAAAATTAAAAATAAGCATTTAAAGGGCTTTAAACTACGCCCCCAAAATAAATGACAGCTGCCCGCTTGCTGGTAAAGGCAGGGTATTCTGTCCCACAGATGGGGAAAGATCAGTTCTAAGACAAAGTAAAGGAGGGCTATCTAGGCTGTCCCTTTAGTGATGGATTTGCGACACCCATTTCGTTTCTGATCAAGCTCTCAGGATTGTAAATTGCCATGCAAACCTCATTTGAACTTTCTAAACTCTTTTAAAACTCCCCATCTCGGGAATAAGCTGCTTTTACTTCAGCTTTCTCAGGGCCTAATTGCAAATGTTCTGCGGTGAAGATCCACCAGGATGAGACAGGCATTAAGAGATGACTGCTCGAAGGGATCCTGGGCAGGCTGCGAAAGAGCTGATTTTTCGTAGTCCCCAGAGACCCGAATGCATCTGATTCTGCTGTAATATCTCCCAGAAGTGAAGGCTCATGTGGCTGGTGTTTGGCTATCGTGGTCCCCCTGTAAGGCTGGGAGCGCCTCAGAAATATGCCTCATGGTCGTAAGCTTTGCCGTGTGTTTAGAGAGGCTCAGTAGGGGTAACGCAGGCAGGTGATAGCTGGGGTCTCCCTGGCTCCTTGGCCTTTAGGAAGTTACCTGGAATACCCATGTTCACGACAAGAAGTCTACAGCCCCCTTCCATACAGGGAAGTTCCTAGGAGCTTCTTTCTCCAAGGGCCCTTTTGTTTTTGAGTTCCCACCTCTGGACATGTTATATAGACCCCAACTCAATACTCTGTTTCAACACGCATTTTTTTCTGTGAGTAGAGCAGACTTTACTGAGCTAACGTTGTGTTTGGACACCCGACTGAATTAAAATCTCATCTTAGACATTCCTGCCTGAAAATAACCTTGCCAAAATCCCAATCAAGGGTTTTACTTACATACTCCCCTGGTCTCTCTCCTTTTTTCTTTCCCCTTGTTCCCTTTACTCCCAACACCCACATTTGGGAACAACAAATTTATCTCTATACCATTCCTTTATTTTTTTCTATCTTCATTTTTTTTCTAATAAGCTTACCCTGCCTATTAACTCTGAACACAGTTATCAGCTATTTTAATTTTACCGAAGACTGTTCTTACTTCTCAGCTGGTGAAGAAAAAAAAAAATTGTTAATCTCATCTCATCTCTCAAGAGAGTTGAAACTCATATACAAAGGTTAGTCTACAGCAAGATGGTGGTGAGACTTAAAGCACTGGAAAATAAACAGCACCCTGGCCAGTGTGGCTCAGTTGGTTGGGCGCCGGCCCACGCACAGACACGCTGCTGGCTCAGTTCCTGGTCAGGGCACATTCCTGGGTTGTGGGCTCGATCCCCAGTAGGGGCATGAAGGAGGCAGCCGATCAATGTCTGTCTCTCTCATCAATGTTTCTCTCTTTCCCTCTCCCTTCCTCTCTCTCTAAAATCAATAAAAACCTATTTTTTTAAAAAAAAGAATAAAGAGATGAAATAATATATTGAGTGTATAGCCAGATAAATTCTAGGCTCTGTTTGCCCAGCTCGAATTTACATAATTGTACAATCATTGCTTATACTGTGGAAACACTCATCTGCATTTGAAATTAGAAGTCACAGACTTGTCCCTAGCTTGAGATCAATCCACCTCCAAGTCAGGACTTCCACATCCTAGAAGATGGGGAGGCTGCTGCTGAAGCCATTAAGCGAGACGATGCAGGGAACAGGGTGGAAGAGCAGTGAGGGTGACCAAGGCTAAAACTGTGAGACGAAAACAAACGCTGAAAATTTCCTCCACATCCATCTCCCTTTCTTCTTCCCCTCTGGCAGCGTAATGTTTATTTCTAGGTACCATACGTGTACGAGGAACTTTTGTTTTGTTATTAATTAATTCAGCTAGAGAGAAAGCCTTCTCCAGAATTTTGACTTGCTTTCAAAAACCCAATCTAGGGATTGCTGAGCAATCTTTGCAAAATTCTGAGTTGTAACTTCTAAAGCACCAGTGGATCAACCAAGAATGTCTTTGGCACATATACCAAAGACTTGAGATAAGCTGAAGTTCAAGCTCAGGATCTGACTAGCTTCCACCCTGATGGAGTTTTCAGTCCAGTTTCCACAATGAGATTGATGTTGGCTCCCAGTCGGTTTTTAAGACCCTTCCTTTGCAGGAGTACCTGCATTGAAACGACACTGTTGCAACTAACTCCTCAAAGAGGCCCCTCAAATTGCTGCAGAGGGGCAACCCAGCCTCCCGGGGGATTAATACACAGAGGCCCCGGGTCCATGCCTGTCCACCATGACCACACAATACCGACCAGGGCAGCAACTGCACGAACTGCTCAGCGTATTATAAGGGAAGATCCAAGGAGCTGCAACCTCATGCCTCTACTGATATTTTTCTTACACTGTAGCCCGCCTGCAACTCATCTGGATTTTTATGTCCTTCGAATTGTACTAAGATTGCCACCACGTTTATGGATTGTGCCAACTAGAAAAAATTTGGAGGCTTTAAAATTAGACCTACAATTCCAAGTCTGAGCTGTCTCCCCTGAAGAGAGCCAACTGCCAACTACCCTTTCACAGGCTCCCGCTGAGGCATAAAATTGAACGTACTGAGATGCTCAGTGCTTATATTTAGTTAATTGTGGGTGCAATCAGCCACTTGAGGAGGCAGACATTGCAATTAGCTGCTGTGGTCCAAATTATTAGAGAGAGGAAAAAACGGGAAGCCAAAGCCTCGTCAAAGGTGCAGATCTGTGGATGAAATCCTGATGAAAGCCATTCAGATGCATATTTCCGTGGAGCCAAAGAGAAAATGGGAAAACGGCATAAGCGAAAACTTATTGGTAGAGCGCTAGAATAACAGTATTATTTCACATGCGTATGTATAATACTTTTTTCTACACTTTACAAATCTGCTATCAAAGCTATCTTATCATAGGCTTACTTTACCTAACAGATGTCCAGTGACACTACCTGTTAGACATTGCAGTGTACAGTTTTGAAGCAAAAACAGAAACTAGTCTCTCCCACTAGCATAGACCATGTGCCAGAGGTCAAATGTTCCCTCTCTTACGACAATTCCACAATTTTATAAGGCAAAAAGAATTCATATTTACCAGTCACCTCCACTGTTCCAGGGCCTGTGGTGGACAGTTGATACTACCTGAAATCCTCAAAACAACTCCATGTGAGGGAAGTTGTCTCTCTTCTTACAGATGAAGAAAGTGAGCCTCAGTAAAGTTAATGATTTGACAAAGCTCAACACCACTGGTAATGGCAAGTTGAAGTCCATCCAACCTCAGACTCTATCCTCATAATTACGATCCTCCAAGCGTGTGGTTTAGTTTCTGTAAGATTTGAATAACAGCCAGTCTAACAATGGAAAACAAAGTTTGAATAGGGGTCTAAACCCCAGGAAAATGCCAATCACTCAATAAGTGTCAGTCTAAGACACTTAGAAAAGGATCACTTTACTTGGTGAAAGATCACATAGCTAATGAGTGACACTCTAATAACTGTTATTCTATGATATACGTTATCATAATGTTATATATATTTCACATTGCTGTGGTTCCTGAAGATAGGGTGGGGGGACCAGTTTAACGATTTGCCAGTGAGTTCTTCCAAAGAATTTTAATTTTGAATTATGTCTTTGTTTCAGCATTTAATTAAATTCTGCTTGGGAAATTCACCAAAATGGTTAAAAGAGGGGGAAAGATAAATGGTCATATGGAATTCAATGCTTTTTAATTACAGGAACCTATTCACTTCGAAATATCAGTGTAACAATTCCTTAATGAAATTGAATTATTTCTTTTAAAGTTGACTTAATTAATGATTTAATTTACATTAGATTGTTTTTATAATCCAATTTAACTATAATAATAAACTTCAGAGTTTCTTTAAAAAGAGAATTTTAAGAACTATTAAAATCAGAACTTCTTTGAAATAGTTTATATGGAAAAAAAGAGACTGGTTTAGTTAAGACACTCAGAATTTTACTACTCTATTTTGTTTAAGGACAAATGTAATAATTGTATATTATAATTAATTTAAGGGTTTTAAAAATCCAATTATTTCTTGAATAAGCTACTAAATGCATTTCCTTACGTAAGAAGTGAGTTGAATGGCTTTGGGAAAATGGCTCCATGGTATGTAATGGGGTTTTAGTTTGTTGGTGAATCCCAACACTTGCAACCTGCGAGGCTCGCAGAACTGCTCACCTTCAACCCACTTGCCATTCTGCCTAAACCCAGGCCCACGCCTTTGTATTGAAGACCTTCCTCATAATAACAGCTCACTAAATTGTTACAGAGAAGATTAAAGGGTTAATTCTCCTCCCCCATCTCTTATTGAGTCTCCCCAAGGAAGCATGTATTGACTATCGGTTGGCCATAATCTTCCAGAAACTTCAAAGGCTTGGAATACACCTGAAAATCTCTCAATAAGAAGAAAATCGGTGGCAAAAGGCTCATATATATTTTAAATGCCCTCACATTTAGGGAGGCCCTGCATTTACAAATAGAAGGCATATATTAGTTTATGACCAGTATGTGGAAATCAGAATAACTGTACAACATTGATTCATCTACCATTTATCATTAATTATCCCTGTATTCATTTCCAATTACTGCTGTAACACATTACCACGAATTCAGAGGCTTAAAAACAACACAAGTTTATTCCCTGACAGTTCTGGAGGTTAGGTGTCTCAAAGGAGTGGGCAAGGCTCATTCCTTACGGGAGCTTTAGGGAAGAATTGGTCTCCTCATCTTTTCCAGCTTCAAGAGGCTGCCCACATCCTGTGTGCACAGATGTGAGCATGGCAAACATTGGCTGGAGGTCCCTGGGACACACACACAGCAGCCAGAGCCCACCTCCTCTCCCAGGAGACGTTTGCCAGTTGCCGCCTGAGAGGTTAGCGGGGAGTTCCTGTTCTACTGGCTAACCAGCCCAGCGTCCACTTAGCCTACTTATTTTCAGAGAAGAAAAGGCAAAATGATACCATCCCCAAAGGGGATGTGCACATTTAAGTGCATATAGTGTGGTGAAGGCCCGGGGAGGGAGGGGTGGAGTGTAGGGTAGAGGTGGTCAATGGGGGAAAAAGGGGACATCTGTAATACTTTAAACAATAAAGATAAAATTTTTTAAAAAGAAAGAAGAAATTGTACCTCCAAGTAAACAAGGTGTTAAAAGCTACAGTAAATCCCCGTTTTTAACTGTTCATATTTGGATGGCTACTCACATGTAGTCAGCAATGTTTAAACTAAGTTTCAGGCTGATATTTTTATGCACACACTTCTGAACCCTGACTTACACAAAACTGCCTTCCATTAACTAACTGTGTATGAGAAATTTGGTTGCCCTTGACATTTTTGGTAACTTTAGCAATATTATTATCATAAAGTCCGTATTTTTAAAAAAGAGGCTGCCCATATCCTTCCAGCCCCTGCTTCCAATGTCCCATCTCATCTCAAGATCCTTCATTTATTCACACCTGCAAAATCCATATTGAGAGGCTTCAGGGATTAGGTGTGGACATCTCTGGGGAGCGACTGATTATTCAGCTTGTGGCAATTTCACACGGGAGCCATTTCAGGTTATCAACTGTTTCCACATGTGGAAAAGAGAAGAGGATGGGGAACATTTTTTAACCTCTGTTTTGTAACTGCTCCCCTATCCTCACATACCTAAGCCTCTATGTGCTTTTGCTTGTCAACACACACACACACACACACACACACACACAGGAACATACATACCTACACATTCATGTAAAGTTCCCAGTTCACTCTGGGAAACTGACAGTCTATTGTATTGTATTTTTTAAAATACTTTTCATCTTGCCCAGCTGGGCATGGCTCAGCAGTTGAGCATTGACCTAGGATCTAGGAGATCAGGGTTCGAGTCCCAGCCAGGGCACATACCTGGATTTCGGGCCTGATCCCCAGGCAGGGATGTGCAGGAGGCAGCTGATCAATGACTCTCTCATCATTGATGTTTCTCTCTCTCGCCCTCTCCCTTCCTCTCTCTTAAATCAATATATTTTTATTTTAAAAAATAAAAATAAAATAAAATACTTTTTGTCTTGAGAAAGAGGGAGAGGGAGAGAGAAACACCAGCTGGCTACCTCCTGAGCGCACCCTACTGGTGATCCAGTCTGCAACCTTTTGGTGCCCAGGACGACACTCAACCAACTGAGCCACACAAGCCAGGGCAAGTTGCAGTCTCTTTCAAAGGCTTGAGCTTTCTCCTGATCTTTAAGGAAGCACAGATATATTTGGAGAAAAAGAAAAGGTATCGATAGCATTTTATATACATAAAATGCCCCCCCCCCACACACACACCTTCCAAATAGCAAAATTCCACCCTGCCATCCCTTGTTATCGGAAGCTCCCCAGAACAACTTCAATTCTCTGTTAGTTTACAGGATTAAAGCTTTGAATTCCTGACTTAATTTACTTTGTGTATCGCCTGCTCCCTTTCCTTTCCAGTTAATCCCATGACTTCTAAAAGCAGCAAGGAAAGCAAGCACCAGCTTGTGTATTCTCTCTCTTACCGTGCTAACCAGAAAAATACTGTCTCTGAGGCCATTTAGTGGAGATGGTTCTCCCGGCCTTGAAAAAGAGATCCATCGTGGTGAAATATAACTACTACACAGACATGCTGCCACTAAAGTCCCCTTTCTCCCCTCCTCAGTTGTGGAGCGACTCACAGACCAATAGACAGATGGCAGTCAAAACCTAAACTCTGCTTCCAAAACAGTAGATTAGAAAATGAAGTTATTTTAAATCAGGGATGCTACCCCCTTACTTCTGAACTGAAACTTAAAGTCAGCTCGTAGCAGGCTGCCCTGACCTTGGGCCCAGCTCACCCTGAATATTAGCAGAAACGAGGGAGAGAAGGAGACTGATGTGGGGGTGCCTGGTTTCTCCCTGCAAGGTCACCAAGCACATGAATTGCTTTCTTCCCCAAAAGAACAGTTAGTGGGAATTTGTGAGAAGCAGGAATTACTTTCAGGTTCATGGGAAATTAAGTGGACGTAGCCCTCATTTTGGAAACAATACAGGTTGGGGGAAAAAGTATTTTCCTTCTTAAAACGAGGGGAATTTTCTTTCCAAAGGGAAGGAAGTGAGGGCTAAATACTCTCAACCAGGCCTATTAGCAAAAATGCCTTTCAAAGTCAACTACAATGGAACCATTTTAAATGGTTGCATTGCCAAGTAGGAAAAATACAGTGAAATGAGGTAACAAAAGGGTGACAAAGCAGGGTTTGGAAATATCCAGAAGATTAACTTATTTGGCAAAGGGATCAGTATGTTTTAGGTTAGTCAAGAGGGAAAAAAAAATTTCAACTTGACTGATAGATCCTAACCGGGCTCTAAATTCTTTAAGGGGAGAGATTGAGGATTATTCCATTTTCCATTTGTGTCTGTCTCTTGGAGGACTTTATACCTGTCATTTTTGTGAAAAGAAAATTCAGAGAGTTTTACTTGATATGAATCTTTTATTGAGTGAGAAACTAACTGTTTGCAAGCAGGGGGACCTCAAACCTCAGCCTGGTATGAAGTTAGGAGGCAGGACAGCTCCAGAAGGGCTTAGGAAGTGACGAGGTACTCGTCTGACCTGTACAATGACCTGTCTTTAAAGTCAGGGTTTCCAGAGTGGGGCAGGGGATCGGTTAAATGGGATTGTCTTACACCATTTTAGGAAGAGCACTTAGGTTTGTTTATGATTATCGGAAGCAAGAAATCAGCTGAGTTAAGTTTCACTTCCGTTCATGAAATAAACTAAATTTAGTTTTGCTTGTGTGGCTTCGATGGTTTTGACTGTTCAGGGGATTTTCAAGCCTAATCTTCATTTTATGTTACTGCAGCAGTTCGTTGACAGGCTTTAAATATTGCCTTCGCCTGCTGCGGTCTCAGTTTCCTGTTTTGTATATAGTATATAAATCCCCAAAAGCCCTATCATCTCTAAAACAATTTTTAAGTGACTCTTCCCTTTTCTCTCCCTGACCAGATCCTGCAACAAATGATTTTGCCTTCTTCTGGATAGTATCCCAACATGCAATATTTTTAAATGGCTTTAACCTCGTTAACCAGCTCCCAATGAGCCCTTTAATACACCACTTTGCTGCCCAAATTCCCCGAGTTCCGGGAGAGAAAATGCTTCGGAAGGAAACCCCGGGCCGGGTTTCAGGTATCCTTAATCCTGCCTCCACGAGAAGCAATAGTCAGATAATTTCAAAAGCATACGCCTGTAGGTTTCAAGCTGTTAATGTTTGCACACCAGACAACCACCCTTAATACCACTGCTGGTTTATTGACACAAACCCTTCGCTTCCCACGGCTTGTAATTGAATCCCCCCACTGCTTAATTGGAACCAGAATGACTCCACCACCAGATTCGAAACATCTTCTGAAGCTGGTAGGAACATCAGCACCGCCTTTTAAAAATAAAAATTATATCATTAACTGTGTTAAGTGAAGATTGGTGTTCTGCTGAATATCAGGAAATGAGTGCACCCCAGGACTGTCTGATACAGGGCAATTAGGATGCCTTTGGTTTTACCATGTGAGCGCACAAGGCCTCCCTCCTCACACAAGCACAACAGCTAATGCTGGGTTACTCTGTACCTTGCAAAAATTCTAATATTTGCACTATTCCGATCCCTTTTAAAAATGTTTTCTCTTACACGTACTCATATCCTTTGACCAGACACTGCATCCAGGATCTCATTCAACAAGTTACTGGGCCCTTATTACAAGCCAGGCATTGACCTAGGCATGGGAGACAAGTAATATAGGAGGGACAAAGAAGAAAAAAAAAAGAAGGTAAATTATATGTTGTTTATATAACATAAATGGGTGTGTACACATATTTCAATTATATCAAACTACACAGAGAAAATAAATTCATCTTTGATTAATAATAATAAAAATTAAATGATTATAAAAGGAAATGGGCAAAATAAATTATGATTACGTATGGGAAAGTATTGCACAGACAATAAAATAATAATTTCAAAGCATATCTAATGCCACGGGAGTGTGTAAGTAGAGGAACACAGTACAACTTAGATATTTTATTTTAAATATAATAGATCACAGAAAGATTATGGAAATCATCCATCAGTATGTTCAGAGGGTGTATCTATACCTAAAAGCACTGTAAGTTCATATAAATTTTCCTCTATTAATTTGCTTTAAATGATTATTTGTATATTTTTGAGGAAATATTTTTATGATAGAATTTGTTAATATTGTATGTTAACACGTGGTTGCTTGCTGCAGGTGCCCCCCAGTCCTGCCCAGCAAGCACCCTGCACACCACCCCTCCGTTCATGATGGGTGTCGCATGGCATTATTGGGTACGAGCCCAGGCTCCAAAGTCAGTCCACTTGGTTTCATATTCTGCCTCAGGCACTTACTAACTGTATAAACTAGGGGAAGCTATTTAATATGCATAGCCTAATTACTCTATTAGCGAGAAAATTATCTCCATTGTACACATATGGAAAATAGTTGTGGCATTTATTATTTTTAAAAAGTTTAGCAGAGCCCAGCTGGCAAGACTCAGGGGTTGAGCATCGACGTAGGATCCAGGAGATTGTGGTTCGATTCCCGGTCAGGGCACACGCCTGGGTTTTGGGATCGATCCCCAGTAGGGGGCAGGCAGGAGGCAGCCGACCAATGACTCTCTCATCATTGATGTTTCTCTCTCTCTCTCTCCCTCTCCCTCTCCCTTCCTCTCTCTGAAATCAACAAAGACTTTTTTTTTTAAGTAACAAAAAAAGATTAGCTGGTTGCCCGGTGTTTTCATGATAAGCACTGGCCTGTATTGAGCAGGTACGATTTCCTGGTTTCTCTCCTCCCCACATTAGGTCACAGTCCTCTCCCTCACCTGGCCTCCTCACTTGGACGCTTGGGTTGGGTGCCCTCTCCAGTCCTGTCAACATGTCAATGCCAAGTCCCAGATGTTCTACACCAAGACCCCACATGCTGAGTCTGCAATGTGGAGACACGAAGGCAGTCATTTACTGTTTACCGACTTCTCGCCACCAGAGGCGTCAAGTGCATCCTGGTGCCCGCCTGGCTCTCCAACAGCCGCTGGCCCTGCCCTCCGGTCTGCGCACGGACAGGGCCCAGGACCAGGGCGCTGCCCCGAGGCACAGCTGCAGGACCCTCCCGGCCTCTCAGCCTTTCCCGCTGCTGCGCCCTCTGCCTGAGGACCCTTCTCCGTCCTATCTGAATGGCCCCTTCTTCTGTACTCACAGGTGCCAGATCTAACGCTACCTCTTCGGGGGTGCCTCCCATGAACACACTATTCAAAAGAGAGGGGGGCGGTGCCTCATTACCACGTTTTCCTTCCATCACAGCTCTAACTGCTCATTTAAATGACAGTATTTACTGGGGGAGGCAGGCACTACACAGGCTCAATCAATGCTAGTTAATCAATTAACCAATTAATTAGGGTGGACACCCCGCACGCTTAAGAAGTGCTACCACAAAATCCACTGTACCCTGAGGAATGTGTTCAAATTCTAGTCAGTCACACAGTGAAAGGTAAACTTTGCTGAAAGACCTTTTCTCTGCCACAAAGTAGCGCGTGTAGCCAGATGCTCAGGATGCTAAGGCTGGGAGATGATCATCTGCTGTGCGACATCGTGTACATTTGCGAGAGTGGTGATGGGGTGGCCCATGTAGCTGGAGGAGCACCCATGAGGTCAAACTGCCCGTGAAAGAGACCCGGCAGGTCTTCCCTGAGGAGACTATGGAGCTGAGATATGAAGGGTAAGAGAGGGCAACCAGGCATGGAAAGGGGGGAGGAGACTGCAGCTTCCAGGGAAGGGGCAGCTTTCCTGGGCAGAAGAAAGAGGGATGTGTAAGCATCGGGTTGCTCTTAGATGCGAGTAAGAGGGACCCTGCTTTGAGACCCTATAAGGGTGAAGAGCTTATTCCAGTTTGGACCTGGTTTCTAATCCCTGAATTTCCTAAATCTGGGGAACCCCTCAGTCCTGGACTAACCAGGGCCTTAGGTCACCTTACCTGAGTTTACAGGATTTCCACTCTGGTCCCCCATCAGCTGTAACTCTCTCAACAGAATAAGGTGTGTCCAGGGCCAAGAGGACAGGCCCACCTGAAGGTGCCCCCTCCTAGACCTTGCTGCAGGTAAGAATTCCTTTCCCTAGAGGTCCCAAGCTTGCTTTAAGATCCTCTCTATGCCTCTTGCCCAAGGCTACCTTTCTGAAGATGAATTAAATCACCAGCATAAGCATCCCTTAGCCTGAGGGACAGCAGAAGTGCAGCTATTTGTAGGCGTTATGGACAGTGCTTGGAAATGCAGGCTGGAATTTTACACACATTCATATGGGCTCCTCAGGTTGTAGAAAAAAAGCCAGAAGTGGGATGGGTAAGTGAGCATGGGGACCGGCTCTCCCCACTCCGTTGTGGGACAGCACAGATTTCCAAGGAGTCTGAAATTTCTGAATTCCCACTTAGTGTTCCAGATCATTAAAAAGGTGTACCTTGCATAAGATATAGCACACACATATATCTAATTGTCTAGTAGCCTGCTGTTCGCTTTTTACATATTTAGACATACAGTATATGGTCCTCCATTGGAACTATTGCCCTGAGCTGCACAATATTAGTTTGTATGTCTGTGTGTAAGGAACTAAAAGATCAAAGAAAATAGTTCAAGATGAACAAAAGAACCAACGAATCATAAAAGCAATACTAATGCACAATCATTATCAAATGCTTCAGTAATACTTGACTGCATGTCCCAAACCTGCCTTCATGACCAGAGGACTCACTTATGACAGCTGCTTGGCGTATCCCTCTCTAGGAACTGCTTTGGGTGAAAGAGAGAGATGCCCCTCCCAAAAGACAGAAACTCACCCCAACTCAGGACAATTCAGGAGGGTCCTGCAGCTCTGCGCTCCCTTTGGGCTTGGTGGAGACCTTCTCACAACTGCTTTAGGGCCCAGCTCCTCACGCCACCCAGCCCAGTTTCCTGGCCCCTCTCCCCAGGCGCAGACCCCGAGACCATTTCCCAGTAGTCTCCCCTCATGCTAACCTCTGTCTCAGAATGAGCCTTTCTACAAACCCGCTGGTCACAACGCTTATTATTACTATTTTATTATTAGTCAGGCTCTCTGGCCATTTTCCGTAAATTGCTCCATTTAATCTCACAGTCCTCTGATGAAGTAGGTGCTTGTTTTAAAAACGGTGAAACAGAAGAAAGTGACTGGGGATCGGACAGTTAGAAGGCAGTGAGAACTTGCAGCGCCAGCCGGCTTCTAGACCTTCCCACAGCTACGGAAGGCGCTCTTTATAATTTTCATTCACCACTTAGTCACCTATCTTTTTTTATGGCAATTAACTTGGGGGGAGGGGTACTCATCTTGGATCCATTCAAGACTGTAGTTTGAGTATAGTGCCTAATCGACTTTTTTTGCCTATAAAAGTTCACATGACTATCGTTTTTGTAATATTTACAATGGAAAAGAAAGCAGGACAGGATGCTGGTGGTCTCTGGAAGAAAGAAGGAGTGAGGAGGCATGGTGCAACAGGTAGGAAACGGGCTCACTGGGTCCGGGCCTGTGATAAGCTCTGGAATGCAGGAGTCCTTGACACCCAAAAGCTGCCAGCTGGCAGAGGCTGGCAACAAGAGCCCACAGCGCTGATAAAGAGCCACGACCTCTCACAAGCAGCCAGCCAGTTCTGTCTGACGTTATTCTAAGCGAACGATCCTTTTAGCTTCCTAATAATCTCTTCGGCCACAAACTTTTTTTTTTTTTTTTTTTTGGTAGAAAATATTAGGTTGACAGTTTATGAAGGTTTCCAATGGGATGTGGCATTTTACGTGTGTTTCCATAAATTAGTAGAGGCGAGCGAAGTTCCTTGTTTGTGTGTTTAGCATCTTCTGCGCATTTCATGGCCCCTGAATCTCGCTTGAGACATTCTGTTTGGAAGCATTTTTAATCTCATGCTGATAATGCCAAGTCCTCCTAAAGAGGGGTGATGTTAAGCTAACTCTTGAAGGCTGCCTTCCTGGGGAGCCCCCCGTGGCCACCCTGCCAGGCGACTCATCTCCGCCTTCCGCAGGCCCTGCTGTGCCATTACTCGAGTCGCCGGGACAGAAGGGACAAATGCTGTTTCCCCCGTTTCACTCTCACATTGTGAAACCTTCCTGAGCCTCAGTCTCCCCATCCATAAAATGGGAAAACGCGCTCCTATCCTAAAGGGCAGCTGTCATTGTTTCTGTCACTTTGGCAAGTTCCCAGTCCTAGCAGATTCTTGTAAAATTTTAACTCTTTTCCTTCTTCACAGAATTAAAAACCCTTATTTATAGACTTGTGTGCGGGCGGGCTGGGGAGACGGACCCACCTTTCACAGGCCAATCCCTTCTCCTGTATCACCCGGGGAAGGTGGCCAAGCTCATTCCGTTTTGCCAAAAACCTGAGTCACATCCTTGCTTCTCTGCAGACAAAAGAGCAGCCTGAAGGATACCACCTGGTTAATCACAGCAGTTTTTCTGGGAGGGAGTTAATAGAGGCCTAGCCTAATGTTTTTGATAAGGAAGTCTGAGTTTTTACTGCCTTAGGAACCTGGCAATAAAAGGAGAGAGAGAGAGAGAGACACTAAAAATGAAGAATACAGGTTCTTCCAACCAGGTCTTTCTCATCCAAGAAAGATGCCCGGGCAGGCTGCTCCGACCACCTGGCTCCCTCCTGAAGTCTGGAAATTCCTCGCAGGTTCAAGATGTGCTGCTGGGTATTGGTCAGAGTCCAACACTTTGTCTTAAACCTCCTGGCTTTGCAGAGAGGGCTCACTGCACTTTGATGCCGTGGGGACTGCACTGAAAAACAGTAGCTTCAGACGCCAGAGAAGATGATGGACTATTCAACAACGGTCCTCTGTCACCTGCTTTGTGATCGGAAACGAGGTGGGGAGCAGTTTCCCAAATACCATATATTACAGAGCAGATGTATAAGAATCAAAGGGAAAGTGGTTGCCAGGGAGACAGGACACTCCTGCCAACTCTGTCGCAGACTAATCAGAAAATGTCTCCGGGGGGCATTGTATAGCCACAAGCGCAGACAGGAACACAGCCAAGCCAGGGATCCAGATGTTGCCCTTGGAACCGGGCACCCACTGCGGGGGCTGGCATCTGCCTTCTGCCAAACAGAGTGCGCGTGGCCGCATCTGCTCGCTACAGAAAGTTAACACGCACTGAAAGCACAGGAAAGGTTGCCATAAAATAGTGACTTGGCACCATGCGTGGCAAAGATATTAAATATTAGGTACCTCTTCTGTTAACCCTCAGCGCATTTCTGCATGGCTGTCTCCTAACTCACAGCTCGCCCATGTCCCATCTCTCGGCAATTTCCATTCTGCTCATCCGAGAGCAATCTTGTTTGCAAATAACACCTGAATAATTTACAGCCTGCTTGAGTGCCCATGACAGCAAAGGAGGAGAGTTGGAATGGACCAGCTTCTCCAAATGGTCCAAGAAAATACAGCTTTTACTTTATGGCTCCTAAAGAAGACATAATATACATTTGTATTTGAGACTCTGCCGCTCAACTATTGTCTCAGATTAAAAAAAAAAAGGATTGGATAACTAGGTAATTTTTAACTGTTTTTATGTTCACTTTCATTTATTCTCATTGGGAGTGATAAGACTTTTGAACAATAAGTTACGGTATTTTAAGATCTTGAGAACTTTTTTTATGACCAAAGTTCAATGAGGCATAATTGAAATGTGTGCCTTATCTGATTCTGTTTGTGTGTCCAGCATTTTCCCAGTGTCCAAGACTTCTTTACTTATTTTGTATGCAATTCTTACCCTATCGTTAGCAGTTGGTTAGAACATGTAGTGCTACTAATCTTTTTTTTTTGCAATAAGAGATGAGACTCCTACACATGTATTGCTAACTGGAAGTTCTTTATTCTCTGCATTAAAAAGACTAACCTCAGGTTCTGAGAAACAATGGTCAAAACTTCTTTCTTGCCCACACATGAATGGAAAGATTTTAGTTGGTTGTATGGAATTAGAACTTTCCTACTTGTACTAATTTCCTGTTGCTGTGTATCAAATCAACTACGAATTAACTAGCTTAAAACAACACCCATTTATTTATCGCACAGTTTCTGTGGGTCGTAGGTCCGGGCACAGCATGGCTGAGCTGGGTGCCCTACTGAGAATCTCACGAGGCAGAAATCCAGGTGTGAGCCAGGCTTCATTCTCGGGGCTCCAAACATGAGCTCCCTTCCAAGTTCTTTCTGATTGTTGGTGCAATCCAGTTCCTCAAAGGTGTAAGTCGCATTGGAGGACTCCATTTCCTCACTGGCTGTCAACTGGGGCCACCCCCGAGTCTTTGAGGCTGACACAGTCCTTCCCACAGGCCCCCTCCATGCTCCGAGCAGCACAGCACGTCCAACCCGTCAGGCCTCAGACGTCTCCGGCTCCTCTCCTGCCCGCCTCGTCTGCCCGTTAAAGGTCCCGGGAGATCAGCTCAGGCTCAGCTGAAGAACCTTCACGTCTTAAGGTCAACTGACTCGGAGCTTTAATTACAACTGAAAACTCCCTTCCCAGCGGTACCTAGATTGCTGTTTGGGTGAATAAACCAGCGTCCAAGCATCTTGGCTAGAGAGGGGCACCTTTTGAATTCTGCCTGACACACTCCTCAAAACGTGGTCCTCAGAACGGCAGCAGCAGCATCACCCAGGAGCTTGCTGAAAATGCAGAAGGTCAGGTCTCACCCCAGATCCACCGAAGCAGAAATTTATCAAATCACCAGATTCACATGCATATTAATATGTAGCACTTGCTTAGGCTGTAGTTATCGTTTTTTGTGGGTTTTTTTTTTTCTTTTTGTAGCAGACACTGGGGAGGAAGAAACCAGAAGCAGAGAGTTCTTCTGTTCTTTATTCCACCTTGATAGGATTTCTTCTCTCCCTTCCTGACATGGCAAAAGGGGTCAGAAAAGGCCAAAGGCAACTATCTGGATCCTGACCTGAGAGTATAAGCAGAGCTGTGTCCTGCTAAGCTGGGCTGAAGGAAAGGGATTTTTTTTTTTTTTGAGCATCTGCAATGGAGCCTTTGATGGTTTGTCCCTTCTTTACCATTAGCATTCTTTAGTGGCGCTTCTTTGCTGCTGAGAGTGGACAATCTTGAGAATATCATAGAATCTTTCAGTGTTTGTTTATGGCGCATGGCTGAAAAGTTTGAAACTTTAAATGAAAATAGATCCCTTTGCAGAGCAGGAATAATAGAAGACAAAAATCAATTTTGTTTTAGATGGAGGAAATTATGCACCATCCAATGGTTACAATACGCTGCTTTATTTAGAATGCATCTCACAGGGGCTGGCTTTCCAAGAGTGCGTATTGATTTCATGTCCACTTAGCTATAGACAGAGATGGGACCATAAGGAAATCCAAGGACTGTTGGTCAAGAGTTTTACACATAGGCTCAGCTCCCAGCGCTAATCAATCTTACCAGGACTGTGTGGAAACGACCGACTGAACCTCCACTTGGTGCCAGCATGCTCACAATGTGACAGTCCCTCAGTCCTGGGAATAATGTGGAATAATGTAAGGAAGGGGTGGCGAGATCAAATTCCACGTGGACTTTTGTAGCTAATGACAAAAGGAGCAGTTGCTGAGAAAAAAGGGAGAGTCTAGATCAGGAAGTGCTTAAATTTAGGATGTGACTGTGTGTGTCCACAGCAGAGGGGTAGAGGGAGGCATCGAATGCAGGAAGAAACCCCTGGCCCTCTTACCAGTTTAGATCCAGAAGTATCGATGACTCGTTACATAGGCTATGAAAGACTATACATTGCATTATTTTAAAACTGCACCATGATTCCTGTTACAGAGTAGGTGCGCTAGGACTTCTTTTCATGCTTTATATAAAGCATAATGGACATTTCTTCTTTACTTCTGATATTCTACCTAATGATAAATGTGTCCCAAACTGAAATAGGAATGCCTCGCTAATAGTAATAGTGCCAGTATCAATGGGCTAATACTTTTACATTTAACAAGCGTGTATTGAGTGCCATCTCTTTGGCAGATGGATGCCAGGTGTGTGAATACGAAAATAAGTCAGTCCTTACGACAAGAAGCCTGCTGTCTGGAGATGCAGACAGGCACGCAGACAGTTACAAGGTAATCTGAGGGGAGTACGGAGAGGTATGTAGAAGTCACTATGTGGCTACAGGGGAGGGAATGACCCAGTGTGGGAGGGGAGGGAATGACCCAGTGTGGGAGGGGAGGTGGGGGGAGTGAGACAGGCTTCCCAGAGAAGAGGATGGTCTGATGTGTTTTCAAGGACAGCAACAGAGTAGGAGAGGGACTCTGCAAAGTAAAATGAAGTTAAAAAAGAAGACATTCCAAAAATGAATTTGGGTATTGGTACAGATGAGCTTTCTAGATTAGAGGGCAGGTGGAAATACCTGTTTTATAAGAAGACAAATCAGAAAACAAAACAAATTATTGGATTATAATGTCTGAAAAATACTTCATAAATTCTAATCTGCAAATCGTCTGCTCACTGTCTCAGGACTGTGCCCCCCGTCCTCTTGGGATATAGCAAGTGGTATTATCCCCATTTTGCAGATGAAAAAGTAGAGGTCTATGGAGGTAAAACGACTTCTTAGACTTGTAGAGCAAGTCAGTGTCAGGGACTGTAAGTCTGCTATAGCTACTATAACAAATGACCTTCCGCAAAATGAAGTTCTTCATTCCACTTTCCTGGCTATTGCTTTCTGGTTAATTCCCACAGTTTCGACCCCGGATGCGTGAATGAACAAATGTAGAGTACAAGCATAGTACTTGTTCCTAGAAATCAATTAATTGATATAAGGTCCCTTTTGTTTTTTCTTCTAAGGAGTTACACTGCCACCACTCCCTCCCAATAAGCCCACCGCCTGTTAAACTGAGATACCATCAAAATCTCCACTCTATTCCCCTCGACCAGTTCCCTCCAAGCTAGATCTCTAAATCAATCATCCTCAGAAATGTCTTCACCAGTCCTCTGTTCTAAAATCTATGATGGTTTATTAGTAATAATGATTACTTACGAAAAGATAATGTGTGGCAACCCCTTGCTACCTGTTTTGCATGTATTATCTTGTTTAATATTAAACACAATCTCTATGAGGCAGGCAATCTTATCACCCCCCTCTTTAGGTAATGGAGTAAAAGTCAAGGAGTGGCAAGGTCAAGTATATTTACACAAAAAGAGGCAGGGTTCTGACCCCTGCCAGTCTATTTGCGGCGCACCTGCTCTCACCCCCTAAACTCATGCTACCTCCTGCAGCAAGCCACGGGCCAAACCAGTGGGAGTGAGAAGTATTTATTGACTATGCAGAATAGACATGACACAGACGGCTATAAACATTGCCTTTCTTGGTTTTGTTTTGGGCCAAGGAAGACAGAATTACATCCACTGAAAATGAATAAAATAACTTATTTCTTTTAATTTATTTTCCTTTTTTTCCCCTCTCTTTCCTGTCCTTTTTTGTTTTTCTTTTTTCAGTTTGGAAGCTCAGAAGCAATTGCTGGGCTAGAGTCACTTTAGGGAACCGGCATGATCTTCTCCATCATCACAGCAAATATGATCATTAGGCTTAAATTGCTGACATTCTTGGCCGTTTCTTGGTGCAGTCGGATTTAAACTTGGTTATTACATTACAAAATGGGATGTGTTAAGTTTGCTCAAGTTTAGCTCTGGAGTTTACGTCGGAGTGCTGTGATTATACAATATTTAGACTGAAGCTAAATCGACATTTTCTTAGACTATATAAAGATCAGATTAAACTTCTTCCCGAAATAAACAAAGACTAAGCAAACCCCAACCAGCTTTAAAGTCTGAAAACAGACCTTTGACGTCACAGGCAAAATTTATTATACATGTTACAGCTCCAAAACCCAATTCATAGCACAGCAAAGGCTGCCCAGTGATAAAATGTGGGGCCCAACTGTATCAGCCTGAAGTCCTTGGAGATGTTCACAGCTGGTGGACACTCAGCAATAGGCACCTGAGAGGCACAAGGGGGTGACTTTTTCCTACAGCAATCATCAGGCCCTGTTTTGCCATTTCTTGGCCTCCCTTATTTTGATTTTATATGTAAATTTAAAGTTCCATCAGTTGCAATTTATTTCCATAACACTATGATGCGGTGTAGTGGTTCTCAAAAGCCAATATTTAATGCACATACCCTACAGCCTCTTAAAGAGGGACACTGTAGCAGTCATCCCGCACAGCTGACAGCACCCAGAGCATCTAGCAGGTGGCTGGCCAGAGGAAAGGTGCCTCTTTGTGGGAGCAAGTCTCTAACCTCTCTCCAGGTTCCTGGCACACAGGTTTAAAGAACTGGAGGAGTTTTCCCATCAGCCATGGTTTGGGGGTGATAGACACATGAGAAAGGTGAGATGCCTAACAACTTCCCAGAGCCCCTCTCTGACTAGGACACCAGGAATAGGTCTAGCAGCTGACAGGAGGGGGCCTGTTACACAACATACCTGGGATGGTCCTCACTTGCTCAATGAGAATCTTTCTGCTCCGGAGGGCTCCCTCCTGTCTAAAGAGACACTCCCTCCCTCCTTCCAGCCTTCTGGAGCCTGGCTTATGTTGGTCTCTTCTCACAAGCTCAAGTCAAGGGACAAGCCATGTAGTAAAAGTGCACAATTTCACTAGTTCTGCAGAAGGGTTACTTGCTCTGCTATTTGCATTTAAAACTGTCATTGAACCATATAAAAATGAATGGTAAAATTCATGCATGCTAATAATTTAAGATTTTAATTCTTCTTTACTTAGAAAGGCTCTTCTAGAAAATTTTTTTAAAAAACAGAGAGGTTGCGAGGGCGAAACCACGAAAATAAGAAAAATCTTTACGTGTACCTTTAACATCATCTTGTCCTGTTTTCTGAACAAAGGACTCTATTTTTTTATTTTTCACAAGGACCTGGAAATTATGTAGCCAGCCCAGTTTTTACTTGAAACTGGCTTCCTTAAGGTTAGGGCCCTTTTCATCTTGTTATTCTTTATCTAACATAACATATGGCACTTATGAGGTATTCGAAATGCTTTTATAGATTATGTATAATAATTTAACTGGATTTGTTTTATATATATATATGTGTATGCGTATGTGCACGTACATGTAACTACATAACACCTGAATATCTACAAATTTATGTTCATACATTTATATCACATAAGTTAGCATAAATATATATTATAAATATATAATGATATAGGCAGTAGAATGTACAGGTACAAAATACTTAGAAAACTGATTTTCAATCATTTTGGTGTTTCGGTTATCATTCTGTATTAGGGACTACTGCTTCAGTCCCTCTGAATTTAAAAGGTAATTAATCCAAATGCTAATTTAGTCAATACTATATTTAAAAAACTATAAAAAGTAAATTAATATTAGGTAAGCAAATTCATTGCACTCTAAGCTTTCAGAATGTGCTGAGTGACAGCATATTTCTATGAGAAATGAGCCCTGTTCATACCCAGCAGAACTTATTTATGAAAATCTGGGACTGACTTCCCATCGTTGTTTATAATTTGATTCATTGTGAGAGCTAAGATGAATATAAACCCCCTTACAATTTTGGGTTTGTCTACTTTCCAAGTGCTTATCATTTTTTTAACACCTGTAGCTAAATGTAGACAAAGCAGAATTTGGTATAAGCAGATGTCTTTTAATATGAATTTTTCCGGAACATTGGGTGCTAAGTAGCTTATTTTTTCTGCAAGCAACACTTTCATTTATTTAACAAGTAGGAAATATGTTTAATGGTGAAAGTGCACAGACACACCAACAAACACAGTCACCTACACACACAGACACACAAATTCACACATACAAACACGCATACATATAGGCACATAGGGGCGCACAGGCATAGATACAGCTACACAGGCACACGAATGCATATGGATTAACGGAGACACACATATAGACATGTATACACACATGACCCAGACACACACATGCACACTCTTGAAACTCTTCTGCCATTTGCCTTTGCAGTTGAACAGAACAGTCTGGGGGGAGATGGATAAAAGCTAGACAGGGTGCTTCATCAACAGAGAGGAAAACAAAAGAAAACAAAGGAAAGGAAATAAAAAACACAGAATCGTTTCCTATGCAAAAAAAGCTACCACCCTTGCTCTCTGATAATTAAGTAACTTTAGTTAAGTGCTGAAATAAACGTTTCCTGTGCGCCCATGTGTTAGGTCCTGTCGAAGCGCCACAGTTCGCATGAAGCACACACAGTATTCACGAGGATGCGTGCGGGAGCCTTTGCTCTACCCCCTAACACATGCGGGCTTATCGCAGGACTGCGGAGGCCTGGGCTGTGTCAGTGGAGTTCAGAGCGCGCGCTAATAACCCTAAGAAGACAAGGCGTGCCCCACAAGCCCTGATTTACCCACCACACTCTATGTGTTGCTGCTGTTGTTTTTCAAATTTATAAAGACACGTGCCTTGAGAAATTGCCAAAAAAAAAAGCCTTCATCTGACTGTCTTCTTCCTGTATTCCCTTCTCCTTGCCTTCTGCCTCTTGAGCTGCTTGGTGGCCTAGTTCGTCGTGGGTGTCTGTGTGTGTGTCTGTGTGTGTGTGTGCATGTTTCTTCTTATTTTATTGTGTTTTGTTTTACACAGGCAACATTCAAGAAGAGAAGGTTAATATATTTTAGTAGGTGGGTGTCAAAGTCACAAGATAGTATTAATAAGAATGTGCAGAAAGGAGACCAATGAAAAAAACACAGGTGAAGGCCTGGGGAGGGGGTGGGAGCAGGGTGGAGGGGTCAGTGGGGGGAAAAAGGGACATCTGTAATACTTTCGACGATAAAGATACATTTTTTAAAAAGCACAGCAAAGAGTCCGTTGTCATCTCTTGGTTCTCCCCCACACCCCGCTTTGTAGTGCACGGGACCCGAGTTCAAGACGACAGGACGGCGCTGGGTTTGATAGAGGGTCATTACCATAATAACCTGGATTATGGTTTCTGCTACTCAGCCAAATACACTGTAAAATTCTTTAACCAATGGCATTCTCGGAGGCACACGAGGATAACTCAAGCTTGCACCATTTTACAGGATTTTGTTGTTGTTCTAAATAAGCATATCAGAGTGACCCTGATATTGTACTTCTTGCATCGGCTCCCTCCTTTTCAACTGAGGTTTTCTGTCCACTAAAAGGGAGCTGCTGTTGCGAGAAGGAGTCCCTGGTCTCATCATAATTCCCCACATGCCAGAGGAGCTTGTGATGAGGTCCTGGGTCACATGTAACACTGCTGACCTTTACCGACTCTATGCTGAACATTACAGGGATTGTCTACGAAATTAGAGCAACTCACAATAGAATTCCCTGCCTTTAGCTCCAACGTACATGTTGCAGGGTGGTTACAGTAGTATTTAATTTGCCATTTTCCTGCTTTCCTTCTGAAATAATGATTGCTTACTCATGTGAGTGCATAAATAAATTATTAAAAGGTAAAACGACATCTTTTTCTGTTTCTTGCCCAAACACTCACAAATCCTGAACCATGGCTCGAAATGCAATCTATTGTTTTTGGTTAAGATGGTATTAATATTGTATGGATTAACTGGGAGACATGAATTGGGGTCATGGATAAACTCATAATTATTTCCCGTTCAGTGTTCATATTTTGAAAAAAACACGTATTCAGGTAAATCAGCTTGCACCTCCAGGGTAGCCTTATGACCCAAGATGGCCAATAACTCATCCCCTACCTACAGGGGTTGGTTCAAACTACTGCATGAGGCTCGAGCCAGCCAATCATGTCCCATTCTTCCTGGGTAGAAAGAGGCTATCTGTGTAGCAGGGCAAAATGCTTCCCTCTCCACATGTGCTCTGGAGAGAAACTGAAGGCAAAAACCGAAAAAGAGGGAGAGGAGAACAGAGAATGGCAAAGTCATTGTTTTGATGTGCCTTGTGGACCTCCCCCACTCTTTCCTAGGTAATGTTAAACAGTAAGATCTCCCTTGATGGTCACAGTAGCAGAAGCCAAACTCCATGCAGCCCTGATGTCGCAAAACAGCATCTTGGAATTCTCCCTATTTCCCCTGCAATTGGTTCACCCAAACTTAGAAAATTAGAAGCAAAGCAGATACTAGGTGAGAAAATCCCTTACCTTGATAATTCATGGAAACGGACATGAGAACTTTTTCTAAAGCACTTTCTTTTCTGCAACCAGAGAGACTGCTGAATGGGTGGCCTGAATGACACAGCATATCCACTGTCAAGAGACGACACTTGTGCCGATGCCAAGTTCTTTAGCTGCAGAAAACAATAAAATGTAGTGGATCAGAGGGAGACTGCCACACCTGATCAGCTTCTGACAGTCTGGCAAGTAGGGTGTCCCCAGCAAGTGGGAACCAAGATAATTGCCTGATATACGCCACATTCATGGTAGACCTCCCAGGTATAGGATGAGTGCAATTTATCAAAGTAAACTTTATAGCATTTCTATTTGAAGGTGCCATGAAGTCCTTATGATTGGAAGGTTTTTATCAGCAGAACAATGATTTGAAGGGCAAATGAAAATTTAAAGCAATGGTTATCCTGGCATGCTATGGCATAAAGTGGACGCAGAGGGATGGAGGTTGTCTATCTATCTATCTATCTATCTATCTATCTATCTATCTATCTATCCATTCATTCATTCATTTATTTATTTGCAGTGCATCTGAACGGATCCTATACTGTAACACTTACCAACCAGCCCTGCACCATCAAAATTCACCACCTCCTCTGAATTATTCCTAAGCATTCCTATTCTTATTACAGACAATATCCCAGACAATTTCATCTTGCTCACCTTAGACCCCCATTTCCTGAAGTGTATATTATTGCCCTAGCTTCTGAATCCCTATTTTGTGTCACAATAATAGCCCTGTGTTTGTGTTTCTTTTGAACTTGGATATTGTGCCGCTAATACTGTTCTCAAAAAGCATTTTTAAGGCATGACTAAATTTCTGTTGTATTTTTCTTTGTTTATTCAAATATTTACCTTGTGCATACAAGATGCCACACATTGCTAGATGCTGAAAGATGGAAACATAACCTTCCTGCTCCTGTGCATGTAATTAAGTTGTATTTAATATGCATTACTGTGTAATGATGATACAATGGAGTGTTTCTATGGAGACATGGATTGCCTCTGGATACATTAAATAAAGGCCTCAAGAGACCGGCGCCTGCTCCAGGACCCTGCCTAAACATGAGCCTACTTCCCCCGGTTTTGCCTCACCTCTGTCCCCATGGCGTGCCTTTGTCATTAAGGCAACCCATCAGGCCCACCCGTGTCCTCCTCTAGCGCCACTTGCCTGCCTCTACTCATGAACTTGCAGAAGAGAAATCTGCAAAGTCCTGCCCTGTCTGTAACTCCCACCAGATACTGAGTGTCTCGATGGAAGTGCTTGCTCTCAATTCATCTTCATAACCCCGGTATCTAACACCGTGTCTTCCAATCAGAACTACTCAGCAAGTGTTGAACTCGCCGGCTCATTTGATAAATGCCAAACAAGCTTCAAGTGTCATTTTCTTCCAATGGAACTCAAAATATGATTAACTCTGTCATCCCTCAGAAATGAAGCCATTTCTAATATGCCTTCCATGAACGAGAAAGGGAGAGGGGAAAAAACACATTTTGCAAATTACAATAACCCGACAGCTGCTCGCTAAACAGTACCACGTTAATTTTCAGTGTGCCACACATGGCTGGACGGAGCTCCCTTAATCCCAGGTCCCATTTTATGCGTGCCTCATTGTCTCTGTCCCCTCACCGTATCACTTACAGAAATCACCAGTGGCTGTGTACTCTCTTTAAACCTTATTATTGCAGGAGAAGTCACAGACTAGGTTAATGCAGATCTGCTTCCCAGAGGTGTGTTCAATTGGATTTAAGTTCTTTATTTTGAGTGATTGACTTTGAGAAATCCCCTTCATTATCAGTTCCTACCAGAGAGAAAAAACTTCTCAGGAGTGACAGTGCACCAACCACAGATTCTTGAGTTTTTTGGGCATAATAACTTTTTAAAAGATCGAGATTAATTTGGCTGTTTATGAGGCAGTATAATCAGATGACCCTGTGTGCTGGGGCCACTGAGATAGCGTTAGAGGTTTACATTACAAGCTCCCAAACACCTGAATTTGGGGAACTTTTCTAAGCAAATTCTCTGAGCTTTAGTCATGCCACTGTGATTCTTTTGTTCTTAGCTTACCATTTCCAGCAAATGATTACCTTCAAAGGAAAGGGAAGGAAAAGTGTTTCTTGAAGAGGCTCTGATATTTTTTTTAAACACAAAACTGTTATCTTATTTTTGAAAACCTAATAACCTGTTTAGGAAAATTAAAGATATTTTCCTAATACAGAATATGAGTGGCACAAAATTCATATTAATAGGGAAGAGGCATGCTGACTGCAACTGAACTAGCATTTTGGTGAGAAGAGTGTTGCTTGATGTGCCCATTCTCATCTAAATGAAGGGACTGGAACAATTCATGTCTTTTGTTCTACAAAGCTACTTTTATGTATTTGTTTATTTTGGCTCCTTGACAGAAGTCAGATATCAATAGGCATTTTAGAAATCACTGACAGAGCCTAGCTAGAAATGACGATGTGAGCTGAGAAATCATGAGCTGAAAAAGGACACTCTGATAGCACACTTCCTGCAAAACCTAAACTGTCCTCCAACTCCCGAAGGTCTTTTTTCCTGGATACTCATTAAGCTTCAGAGCACAATTTATTTCAAGAAGCATGACATGACACAGAGGTGACAAAAGGGAAAACGGAGCTATGGTCCGTCTCAGGTCATTCACTGCATGTCACAATTTTTTTATTATTTTTTAATATGTTTTTATTGGTTTCAGAGAGAGGAAGGGAGCGAGAGAGATAGAAACATCAATGATAAGAGTTATTGATCGGCTGCCTCCTGCACACCCCCTACTGGCAATGGAGCCCGCAACCCGGGCCTGTGCCCCGAGCGGGAATCCAACCCTGACCTCCTGGTTCCTGGGTTGATGCTCAACTGCTGAGCCACACTGGCCAGGCTGTCATGATTTTTTGAATCCCATTGAGGTCATTCTTCATTAGAACTCAAAATAATAAAGAAAAATAAAAGAAACTCTTTTTTATTGTTCATTCAAGTTTATAGTACTGTACAAAACGAAATAAGAAAGAATAGAATCAGTCAGGAGGAACCAAAAGGTGCCTATTCCTGTGAGAGAAAACAACAAGCAATTTAAAGGGAAAGCAAAAAAGCATTATCAGGCTCACTCTTCTGAATGCATGTCATAATTGATAAAATTGTAGCTTGGAACTTGTACTTGAAAAACCTATAAATATAGGTATATATGCATTGTGTATGTATGTGCATATAGAGGGTGTCCCCCAAAAATGTATACACACTTTGAATAATTATAAAGGCAAAATATATTTCATTTTCCAAATATAACAGAATCTACAGCTATCAGATATTAAAGCATGCATACGGTTTTGTATATATGTGTATATATTTGGAAATTATCTCTAAATTATGTAGCTGTAATTTATACTTATGTAAACTTATAATATGCATGCATAATTTGAAGGGGCTCCAAAATGACAGCAAATAGGGACAAATATGTGCTTTCGTGTATTCCCCTTGTTGGTTCATGGTCTCACCCAGCCTACCTCAACTTTCCAGCCTTAACTGTCACTCTCCAAAATGAACCTTTGTATTTGATCCTTTGAGCCCCCAAACTAGTGCTTGTAACCACTATGCTGCTGCCTTTATGGACAGGGGGCCTTGAGGCAGATGTTAAGAGTATCATGGTAGAAAAGTAAGAGAAAGCAGAACTGTGTTCTCCAAGTTCATACTTATATTGTCCAGAAAAGCAAGAACTTGGATAAATAATGATTAATGACAGCCTCTTTTCATGAGAAAAATAACTAACCTCCTGAGAGCAGAGATTAGGCAACTGAGCAGCAGACAAGAGGATGCAACCTGAGAGATGGTAGCACCATAAAAGCCATTATATAGGATTGACCCTTTGCAAATAATGGGTATTCTTTGACGGTACATGGAGCGTGGCCTAATTGTATTTTGCTGAAAGAAGGAGATTCAGATGAGCAATGCTTTTGTTGTTGATGATGATGTTTTGGGCATGAGCAATAATTTCTGTGGCGTGCAATGAGAACATGATTTCAGCGAGCATCACTCTGACCACTTTTCTCAAGTGAGAGCAACTGATTTCTCTCTGTCTTTTATTTTATCTCAGAAGTTATCTTTCGGGCCTTCTTTCCTTCCTTTCTTCTTCTTTCCTTTATAATTAATTCTGTACAATAGTCATGAGGTGGGATGGAATAGGGAGGCTTGGGAGGGTCAGAGCCTGAGGGCTGTGAGGGGCGTGCACATGGAGGGGAGTGGGGCACAGCATGGGAGGAGGAAGGGGAAGGAGTGGCCGAGGTGTTCCTAGAACACACCATTGCCCTTCACCGGCATGCATAACTCTACCACTTCAGAGTGCTGCTTAAAGTTAAGTCCTTAACAGTTCCTGATCGCTAGCTATTCTCTTTCATAGGTCTCTATTTTTTATAGGATTTATTGAAATTTGGATCCCCCCCCTTTTTTATTGTTGCACCTGACCCTAGACAAAAATCTTCTTGAGCACAGTGTTTAGGGGCGATCCTGTTGTATCCACCATTGTGTACCCAGGATGTAGCACAGGGCCCAGCACATAGTAGGCTTTCTCCAAATAATTGTAGAATGAATTAATACATAAATGAACTAAGCATAACACCAGGCACTTGAGACTCATTGTATCAACTCCACAGCAACCTGTAATACTGACAGCACCACAGGTACTAATATCACTATTACCATCAATGCAATCTTGCTCTGTACCCCAGGCAAAAATAAATAATGTCACTTGATCTTGACAATTTTCAAAGAAAAATTAATTATTTTCAGGTATTAAACATCCAGACAACTGAGTAAAGGAGCCTCACCCAAATTAAGGAGGCAGTGCTGAATGCAAATTTTCAGTACCCACTAAAAAATGAATGATTACTTTGGAAGAAAATAATTGCTTTGGCACTAAATGCATCGTTATTTATGTCACATTATTCATAAGAATGATGTGCATATTTCTCCAGTCCGACTATAAATTAAAACAATTCAGGAACACATTATCCACAGGCACTCACAAGAAGATGTGTTTACAGTTGATACACTAATTCTAATAATAGGGACTTTTCTTAGAAATAAGGATATTTTACAGGGAAAAATGAACATATAGCCTCACCTTTGTCACACTGGAATAACAGCTAGCCAATGGCCAAGTTATATGGTATGAAGATATCATAATGATTTGATATCACTTAGCCTTAGTCACATGGTCTCAGATGAGAATAACATAAAGAATTGCAGATGGACATTTCAACCAGAAAACGTGGTTCAAACTCCAGCCTCTTGTGTATCAGCCCTAAAACTTGGGGCAGATTCACCGAAATAAGCTCAGCTTCCTCATCTATAAAATAATGACACCTTGTAAAGTTGTTTTAGGGATTAAATGAGCTAATGTATGTAGCATAGCATAATAACAGCTCTCTTAGTCTACCTGGGCTGCTATAACAAAATACTACAGACTGGGTGCCTTATAAACAATAAAAATTTACTCCTCCAAGTTTAGGGGGTTGGAAGTCTGAGATCGGGGCGCTACCAGGGTCAGGGTCTGGTGAAGTCTCTCTTCTGGGTGGCAGACTACTGACTTCTCATGTGCCCTCACAGGGAAGGAGCAGGGAGCCTGTGGGACCCCGTCTATAAGAGCATGAATCCCAATAATGAGCTCCACCTTCAGAGCCCAATCACCTCCCAAAGGCCCTGCCTCCAAACACCATGCTTTGGGTGAGGATTTCAATGTATCGGTTTTGTGAGGACACAAGCATTCAGGCCTTAGCAATGGCCATGCAGAAAGATTTGAAAGGTGATGATGATGATGATGATGATGATGATGATGTTGCTAAAGGAGGTATGTGATGTTTTTTTGGATGAAACCATTTAACTCTTCTTAATGAGATGACTGGTACAGTTATGAACAAAACTTAATGGAAGCGATTTCAACATATTGGCCCATTATTTAGTATTAAGAGGAAAGGAGATGCCTGGCCGGCATGGCTCAGCGGTTGAGCATCAACCCAGGAACCAGGAGGTCACCAGTTTGATTCCTGGTCAGGGCACATGCCCGGGTTGCAGGCTCAATCCCCAGCAGGGGGAGTGCAGGAAGCAGCTGATTGATGTTTCTCTCTGATCATTGATGTTTCTCTCTCCCCTTCTCCCTTCCTCTCTCTAAAATCAATGAAAACTTTTTTTAAAAGAAGAGGGTTTGATCTTACGTGGTGACTGCGATGCAGAACATAGTGAAAATGGAAGATGAAGATGGTGACACCAAGAGTACCATCTCAGTTCCATCTGGTTGTGGAAGAGACCTTCTCAGCAGGAGCTGGAGCAGAAGCCTGAACACCTCACCTACAAAAACCTGTGGTGGGCACCTGATGTGAGGATAGCATGAGAGAGCATGCAGCATCCCTGGTTATCTGATTTCATTATTGGCATCATTTTACTGATGAGGAAATTGATACTTAGAGCGATTCAGCAACTTACTTTTAAAAACTTAGAGCCAGTTCAATGATGAACCTAGACCACAGATTTAAGAAATCGCTCAATGGTTTCTTTCTCTGATAAACGACTGGGGCCAGGGACCAAGCCTGCAACTGAGGTAGGTGGCCTTGGCCAGAATCAAACCTGGGACCCTCAGTCCACAGGCCAACACTCTAACCACTGAGCAAAACCAGCTATTGCAATACCAACTTTTAAATGAGTTTAGTGATGTGCTTGCATGGAACAAGGTGCCTCTGGGTGGAAACATCTTCTCTGTGTATCCTCTGAAACAGAAACTCAAAATGACCCTGAAGAGCAAGTGTCTGTCTACACATCTCATCAGTAGCATGTGCCAGGCCTCACTGAACCAGCCAGAATCCAGACCTGGGTCCATCCACTATCTCTGCTTCATTGCCGCCCCTGCCTGGGGCCCCTCTGGAGGGCGCACTGCCTCTGTTTCACTTCTAAAGGAACAAATTCTCTCTTTCTATGATGGAAATGTCTTGGAGCAAGACTACAATAACAACAGTTATTATTACAATGCCACTGCTGCTCCTGAATGTTGAATATTTACGTGTCAGGCAGTCTGCTAGGTGCTTCAGATGCATTATCTCTAACCCTGAAAACAAACCCAGAAATGGGAATTATTATCCATATTTCACAGAGGTAAAGTCGATTGTCAGATGTCAGGGAGTTACGGGGATGAACCCACGGGGTTAATTTTGCTCTGACTCCAAACCTGTGCTTAACCAACTGAAGCACAACAGAGACAGGTGTAGAATTACCCTAATACTTTCTACTCCCGTTATTAGTAGGGCAGTTAAAAGCTAACAGATACTTGGGGATTCACAGTGGATCGTTATTCTGTTACTCTAACAGCACCTTAGGTTTACACTGTGCAATATAACACACAAGTGCTTTCTATGTGATTTACTTTGTTGGGCTTTACCCTAGTCCGGAAACTCTCATATGTAGCTTTTACCCCCATACTTGGACCATCTAAATGAATTTATAGTGGGAACTGAAATTGTTGGTGTTTATGTCTATTATATTTCACATATCAGGGTATTGTCTGATGGAAGCAATATCATATTTAACCTAACGAGGCCCAAGATAAAGAAGTAGAGAAGCTTAAATATATTCTTTCTTTTTCCCCATGTAAAGTTGCCCTTTCCCATAGCTGAATAACAATTAAGATCCCCTATTATAATCTCATTGAAGCCTCTGAGACAGCATCTGGAGTTTCCCGCACTCAAGGGGGTTATATGCCAATTTGGGGAACGGGCTTGTCCAGGTTTAACTAACAGATATTAAGGTATAGCTTTCTACTAGCCTATCCAACTTTCCTGTTGTCTCCTTAATATTAAAAAAAATAAAAAATTTGCCCTCTTCTGCTAACCAGCTAATGAGCAAAAACACTTTTCCATGCATTAGATCAAAACCAATCAAAAGATTTTAGGTGCAGTCTTAAAGCTGAGTTCTATCAGAGGGGTGACACCAGCTTGCCTGGTGTGGGAGCAAGAACAGAATGTGAAAAAATGCGCCCAATATCTGCCTAGGGAGAGGTGGCTGAAGAAGGGAGAAAGGTGACTCAGAGGTCATGAGCTGTTCACCGAAATTACTTAGAGACTATCCCATTAAAAACAAATAAATATCTGCCGGCCGGTATGGCTCAGCGGTTGAGCATCGACCTATAATCCGGGAGGTCTCGGTTCCATTCCCAGTCAGGGCACATGCCGGGGTTGCTGGCTCAATCCCCAGCAGGGGGCGTGCAGGAGGCAGCCGATCAATCAGTCTCTCATCATTGATGTTTCTCTCTCTCTCTCTCCGTCTTCCTTCCTCTCTCTGAAATCAATAAAATATATTTTTAAAAAAACAATCCAAATAAATATCATCTAACAGATAATGTCCATGATTATATGGTTCAAATGATCCACCTTTACTTTTTGCTACTCTTGATGTTTTAAACGATGGTGAAATGAAAGGAATGCAAACATTTGCATTACACAATCACGAGAATAAAACTGGACCCAGATCTGGATTCTTCGGTGAGATGGAGATGCTAATGAGCAGTCAGTGTCCACAAAAGCCTCCCCTCAGCATAATGAGAGATTAGTAAACTAGATTGCATCGCCCCTTGAAATTGTGTGTTTGAATCATCCCTCCCTGCCATGCAGCCCTTTCCGAGTGACACATTCTATAGCAGGCCAATAACTCATTTCTGCTTCCCTGAAGGTTTCTCTCCCTATCTCTCAACCCAAAAGGCATTACTCATAAATATTAACATTTTGTTAGTGCGGCATCTTGGGCCCATTTGAATTGTTGAGATTGGGATGTGATTTGACTTGAAAAGAGCAATGGAGTAACTGTGAGTCCAAGGAAAGAAATTAGTTTTGCAGAAGAAAATATCTGAAACTGTGCCTAAAATAAGTGGCAACCTTTGGTTTCTATACTATCCAAATAACGAAAGTCACAATGAAAATGTTAGGCCCATTTTTACATCTCAAAATTGGATACTGACCCTTCAAGCTTATTTTTTTCTCCTCAAAAATCACAAGAATAGCCCTTTTAAAATAAATGTCTAACACATATTAGCTGTTCTTATTAACATCTCCACATGCATCACTTCAAAAATCTTCACAAAAACTAATTATTATTCTTACTCACTTTGATACTTAACTTTCCTACAAATTGCAGAGATGAGATTTGAACCCTGAGCTGTTGAGCTCCGGAGCTGGGGATCTTCGCCGCTGCTTAAAGTTAACGTGGTATGGGCACTAACAGCGGAGGGAAGACACCGTTCTGTCCCTTGCTTTGTAAATCTCTTCCTTGCTGTTCGGAGAATCATTTTGAATTCACATTTCCCCTAGTTTAATGATGGCACACATCATTAGGCTCAAATAGGGAAACTGAAACTATTTTTACATACATACTTTTTTTGGCAAAATAAGATGCTGTACTGGGCACCTTCAAGGCGGTATGTGCGAGCAGCGCGCATTTGATATCTCTAAGTGTATCTGTATTGATGGGCTCTTTGACTACGTAATGTTTTAAGGTAATTAAACCACAAAAACTCATCGGAATAATGTTTAGGGCTGACTTAAACCCTTAAAAGCCATTAGCTGCTGAATGCCAAGTTGCTCTGAGTCTCTGTCTGCATGAAATTGAATCATATTTGAAAGGTTTTGTAGGCTAGCAGCAAGATTCATAAAATCCCTACAGCTTTCCAGCTTTCATCACAAACCAGAAAATCAGAGGCAGGGAAGGAGAAGCGCTGGACTTGGGAGAGGAAACAGCACGCGATTTTTCATCCACTGTTTCCCTGGAATTTTCAGCTAATTAACCCCATTTTGCCTTTACATGGTAAAACTGCAAACACTCATTTACCATTTGTTTTGTTCAAATAAAAGAGTATGTGTGCTATACTTACAGGAATTGGTACAGGGGACAGAGAGACTGATAAGGCGCCAACCCTGCCCTCAAGCAGCTTCACAGTCACGAGAGAGGGGCAGGTGAAAAAATGAAACTGAGAGTGCCGGGGTGAGCACAGCAACGGAGGAGGACTGCAAGGGCAAAAAGGAGAGATTATGAGTGGGGTCAAGGAAGGCTTCAAGGGAGAGGTCATGACTGAGCTGAATTCAGAAGGCTGATGCAGTAATCAGGCAGAGGAAGTGTAGCAAAGTATTGCAGACTAAAAAATAAATAAATAAATAAAAAACACACTGGAACCCTAGCCAGTTTGGCTCAGTAGTTAGAGCGTCAGCCCGAGGACTGAAGGGTCCCAGGTTTGATTCTGGCCAAGGGCAGGTACCTGGGTTGCAGGCTCGATCCCCAATTCCGGCTGGGGCGCATGTGGGAAGCAACCAATCAATGTGTCTCTCTCACATCGATCTTTCTCTCTTTCTCTCTCTCCCCCTTCCACTCTCTAAAAAGCAATGGAAAAAAATATCATCAGGTGAAGATTTAAAAAACACACAAAAACGCACTGGAAAAAGTAATGGCATTTTTCATTCAGATTCAGATTTCAATCAGAGTACCTCACACACACACATACAGGTGCGCAAGCATGCATGCCCATGTGCGTTCATGCTTTTTTAAACACCTGGCATTCTGATAAAGATTATGCGACCACCTGCAGACTCTGCTCATAGATGTGTCTATATGGATTAAATGCTTCTGTCATGGAAGATCATGGCATGCTCAGAGCCCCATTCCTCCTGGCCACTACCCCGGTCCACTCCACCACCAGGGCTGCCGATGCGAACCTTCCTACCGTGTCTTCCTTCCCCTCCTCAGCCCAGCTCTCTCCCAACATGGACACTCCTGCAACCCCCTCCTCTGATCACTGTGTACTAGACTGGGGTCTGGACCTCAGGTGAGCCAGGGGGGCCTCACAGTTTTCAGCTACCTACTCAGTTAGATGTGGGGAAGCCCATTTAAATTTCAAATGGATTCTACATCATTTCAGCTATAAAATAGAGTCATAGGCAGAGAACATAACCATTATATTCATGGTACTGGCTTGATGGAAAGCATATTAATTTCAATCAGTAGATGATAGGAACCTGGTATATATAAGGGACTGAGGTGTGCTAGGAAGCATGTACAGCTGGACTGAGACACAGGTTCCCCTAAATAGGTTCATATTTTTTCTCAGAGACTTAGCAGGTATTTCTTCAATGGTAAAGTAGACATATTGATGTTTACTTCTGGTGGTGGTTCTGTGCATTAATAAGATAATGTATATAAAGTTCCTATAATATACGCAATGTTTATAAGAGCTACACAGTAAACATTTCTCCCTTTAGTTAATGCTTTAAGTTATTAGATGGGCCAAATAATTCAATGGCTTCCCTTTGCCTAAAGAAAAAGTGACCAAAATGTATTACACAACTCCAATCTTCTACCTAATAACTTCTGACAACCGTCTGACCACATACTCCTCCACCAAATACGCTGCATCTCAGCAAAAGCGGCTGAGCTAACCTTTCCTGAGCATATGGTTGCGCCTTCTCTTATTCTGTTCCTCAATTCTGCTAAGAAATATTGAAGAAAGCATCAGACAAGTTGTTTCTGCCATTCGTACTACTGCACTTAACAAAGAAGTGAGCTCAAGGTGCTTTTGTTGTTCTGTTCTATGTACTTTTAATCCTTCCACCAACAGTCTATGATAGAAGCCTACCTTCTTTTTACTAAGATCCCTGAGCCTTAGAGGAAATCAACTCAGTAAGAATTTTCTGATGACGCTTTTCCGAGTTCAAATAAAAGTATATTCCAGGAATTTCCTGGGATCCTCAACGTTAAACAGGACCACCTTGGCTGCCCAGCCCAGAGCCACCATTGGCATTTATCTTAGGATGATGGTAGGCATGTGGAGTCCAGCTCCCAGCTATGTAAATTCCATCGCAACCCACCCTTTACCCTGGACTATATCACCCTCTTGATTACTGGTGGAATCCTCGCCGTAATAGACAATCACCAACTTTATGTACTGCTTGTTTCCCATCTGTTTCACATTCCAGCCTGTAAGTGCCTTGAAATCAGTGACCTTGTCAATATTGTCTAACATCTGAATTCTTACTTTGTTCCAGTTACTGTGCTTGGGAGAAGAGATTAATAAATAGTGGGTGAATGTATAAATGAGAATTAAATGGAATTATACATTTAAAATAATTTTTAAACTCCAAAATGCCACGAAATATCACATCCTTGTTGGTAATATCTCAGTTGCACAATGGCTCTCAAACTCTACATAGTGTCACTACGTCTGCTATTCCTAATCTCTAGCTATTATTTATCGAATACTTATTTATGCTTAATATGATACAGATATTACCACATTAATCCTCATAAACTGTTTATGATACAGTGTCATAATTCCCTCTCTCCCTTCCACTTACAGATAGAAGAGCTGAGGTGCATAGAGCTGAAGGGAATTTAAGAGGAGAGGCGATGAGAAACAGGTCTGGAGGAACTGAAGCTGGTAAGTGGCAATGAGGAAAAAAAAATAGTGATGGATTCAAGGCTACCACTGGAAACAGTGCATGCTGTGCTCTGAGACAATAAGAGTTATTAAGTTTAAAATAAAGATTTTATAATCCAATATGATTGGGAACACTATAGGTAAACAAAGGTGACGGCTTCTCAATCGCACCGTACTTGCCTTTCCGGATGATGTCAATATCTGATCCATGTATATTTCACTCTCCAAGGGAACATTTTTATTTATTTTTTTCATAGAGCATTTCATGGATAAAATGTTCTGAACAAAACACTTCGGCACATAATCATCTCGAGAAGCATTACGCAGACTACGGCCTGTGGACCGAGTCCAGGCTGCTGCCTGTTTTCGTCAATGAAGCTGTATCACGATACGGTCACTCCCAGTTGCTTGCGTGTCGTCCGTGGCTGCACTGGGACGACAGCAGCAGAGCTGGGAGGTTTCAACAGAGACCGTAGGGTCTGCAAAGCCGAAACATTTACTCTCTGGCTCTTCAAAAAAAGACGCGGCCGAGCCCTGATTCAGAAGGTGGAGTTGCCAGGACTAGCGGGTCAAGTACATGTAATGAGTAACATAAAGGAATGAAACGGGTTTCAAAACTGCAGCTGCTTGCGGGGCTGGACAGGGAGCACGGGGCGGGTGCAGCCAACCCATGGCCAATTTGTAAACTCGTCGAAAGAGAGCTCTAGGTTGCTGGCGTGTTGAGTTAGGTGGTGCTACTGCTTCTATGAAATGCAATTATGCTTTTAAACTGTCCAGCAGGTTCCTAATATTTGGGGTTTATTCTCCAAATGTGTAAACTACTACTCCTGCCACTACTAATGATGATAAGAACAGTAACCACCGCAGGTATAATTGCAGAGTATTTTGTTTGAGGATTGAGTAGGACATGGGAATAAATACTTAGTTAGGTTTATAATATAATGACACCTTAGACTAATAAAAGGAAACGGATTTTACAGCCATAAAATTGGGGGGAAATTGCCTAGGATTGGGGGACAAGGAAAGCTGGGTTTTCAAGCAAAATGAGTTGACTAGAAGAAAGTGTGGACGTTGGGGAAGGACTTTGGCCTGAAAATTTTGCAGTATGGGGAAAAAGGCAAAAGCAAAGCAAGCAAGAAAGACAATGTGACAAATAAATGGGAGAACATGATACATCTGAAACCATGATGGTAACCAAAGCTAAGAGCAGGGTATGGCCAGGCTTCCTCCAAAAAGAAAATAATTATTTCAATGAATGAGTGACCATTAAGACTTTAAAATGCCCAATTAAAAGTGCAAATAAATAAGAGCAAGGGACTCTACCCTTTCTAACGTTTGCTATTTTATTGGTAAAATATTTTGATTAGAATTAAAATGAAGGTGGTATCAGGAAGAAAAGATGCTTTCCAAACAAAGAATCTGCTCAACAATAGAGTTGAAGTATTTGAACACTACACACACACACACACACACACACACACACACACATATACTTATGTGTATGTTTTGCTTTTCAAGGAGACAGAAACACTCTCACTATGATGCACACAAGAAGTACATCAGCCAAGCAGAATGTTCTGGTTGAAATGAAACCTTTCTCCATAAACAACATTCAGTGAGTCCAGCTCTACCCATTGGAAAGCAGAGGATTTTGTCTACTTTAGAAACAGCTTTAGAAATGAAAATGACAGAGCCTTGGCCAACCACAGTTTGTTTTATCAGATTTCAAAATATCCACGGTAATTGCTGCAATCCAAGCGCGACCTGGCAGATGAGATGGAGGTGGTCCTGCAGTTCCAACTATCTGAGCTTTCACCCTGGGGTTGAGGGGTGGTATGAATTCTTAGAAATAATGATGTTGGCACTATATTCCCATGTTCATATTTTGACTGTCATATGGAAAGATGGCTGATATTTTTGCAATTCTACAATTTCTTTCTAACGAAAGTGATAGGTAATCTGATCACAAATTAAGCTCAGGCAGGTCACTCCGACCAGACAGCAGGCACGGTTTTACCCCTGGACCTGATCTCCACCAACACTAATAATACATCTGTTTTCTCCTTTATTTGAATAAAACCCAAATGTGTACAAACCTACAAATGTGATGAAAATGTTTAAAATGTAAATCATTTTAATAAAATCTGAATATAAGCCTCACAGGCAGGATGGATTTAAATGCGCATGTTACTGATGAACCTCGCCTTTCATTCTGCACCATCTCATTGCATTTTCACTGGGGACACCTCAGAATCTGCAATGATCATTGTTTCAGCTCTCGCACTATGTCAAGGTTGAACACGCCATTGTATCAAGACTATTACCTTGAAAATTGGGTTTTTAAAAGCTTTTGAAAACAAAGGTCTTCAGCGTGTATTGTAAAATTTTATCAAGTAACGAGTTTCAGAAATGCTTTTCCATTAGCGCATTTGTCCCCAGTGTGGCACTTTTCAAGAGAAGAAAATCCTATCATCACCACTAAATCCTTCTTAAAGTTCTCATTGATCATAGCCTTAGAACAAGATTATTAAAAAAAAAAAAATAGTCCTACACTGAGATAATATGTAAGAGATTTTGGAAAATCTCAACACTCCATTTTAGATTAAATCAAGCGCATGCATTTTCAGGCTCAAGTTCCATTCCATTGATAACGATGGATTATGAGTGTTTGCCTCTTAATTAAGGACAAACAATAACTATTGCTTCTTATAGCTGTAGCACAAATACCATAACCTTCCCTGTCTTTATTAAAAATCCTATACTTGACCAGTTTGTCATTTAGCTGAATAATACAACCATTGTGCCTTTAGAGAATCAAGTATTGACTTAGGAAGAAGCAGTCCGCCTAGGGGTAAGATTGTGTTTTTTATCACGATTGAGTTTAAAACTTGGCTACTATTGCCGCTAGTCCAGAACTAACAGAAGAGAGCAGCTGAATTTTAAGTTGGCTTCTGGTGGTGATCATGGATAAATGACTTTGTTTAATTAAGGTACTTTCAACTTGGGAAGAAAAAGCCAATTAGGAAGACATTCTATGCTTTATTCTAAAATGTTATAAGTGGTTCTGGATCAGAAGTGTTACTGATAGCAAATCTTCAATGGTAAGTTTTTGTGGTTGTTACGTTGCGATATTTTGGGATCCATGAGCCAAAAATTAAAGCAATATTTACTCTTTGATCAAGCAATATTTGTTCTTACATCAAGGAATAGCTTGCACGTGGAATAACCAGTTACTGCCAATACAATCCAACAATGAAATATAAGAAAGCATACATTAGTCTACACCAGAGAAAGCATTTGCCAGTCCTAGAATCACAAAAGTAAAGCAGTTAAGACAGTCATCTACTGCAATGCTGTCTTTTTCCAGTCTGGTGAGAACAGAGAGACGCGAGTGAACTGTCAAAAGATGTCAACTGGAGACGGAAATCCAGATGTTGGGGAATCTCTAAATTGCCTGGGGCTTCATTTGTTTTTGTTCTGTTCGTTTTGTTTGTTTGCTTTTGTTAGGAGCAGATGCCAGCAGAGGCTTAGCTTGCAAGAGGTTTACTAGGGAAAAGTCCTCTAAGAAAAAAAAAAAAAAAATGGGGAGGGGAGACTTGGCGCACCATTGGACCTCCACGCAGGCTAGCTCCTGCGGGGTGAAGAGTGAAGGGCTCCAGGCGGCCCAGCGGCAGGAGCGCTGGAAGGAGGCTGGGGGAGCCCAGCGAGAAGGCCTAGCGCCGAGGCTGCCAGCACAGGAGCCCGTGTCTCGCAGCCACCAGCGGCTCAGGGCCAGCTCCTGCGTGTAAGGCTGTGAAGGAACTGAGGGGGGCCGAGGCCACTGGCCAAGGGTGCTCCTGCGCTGCAGACCTGAGAGGGACGCCTTTGCGGCCACCTCAGTACCCTAGCCTACCGACCACTTTTCTCATGGACCTAAAGGTGTCCGCTAATGTTCTGCACCCATGGTAGAAATGTTTTTGTCCCCGAAAGCGAGGTTCGATTTGGGGCGTGGGTGACAATTCACTGCTGGAGAGGAACACAGGTCACATTATTAGGAGGCCTTGACGTGCTGAAGCGAAGAGAGCAACACCTGAGGCGGTGATGATGACAAATAACAGGACTGGCGATTACTGGGAAGTGCCTTCTGTTCACGTCATTCTAACAGCCATTTTATCAGAGTTGACGTGATGTTAAAGGTCTCATGAGATGGTAAGCCCACCAGGGGGTGATTTTCTTTCTTTGAAAAAGAGAATATGGGCCCAGGCTCTGTGCCAGGTCACGCACTCTGCTAGTAAGTGTCAAGTCCTTTAACTCCTCTAAACCCTGATCCTAATGTGCCCATCTGAAGGTAGATAACTACTACGCACAAGGGCCGTGAGGGTCGATGGAACTACAACTTGGGCTCAACGCCTCCGATACCTACCCGCTGCTGTCACATCCACCCATTAGATACTGTGGCACAGCCCCTCCTCCCTGCTCAGTATCTTCTGTGAGTCTCGGCTACTTGTGTATGAGTCTATCGTCGTCTTTGACTAAGGATCAATATTGCAGCAAAGAAGTTAAGAGATGTTAGACCCATAGCATCAAAAAACCTAATTCAACTTCCCTTTTTGACCTCTAATTAACCCCTCTAACTGAAACAAACTAGCTGTTGATGCTCCTACTTAATTTTTCTAAGCCTCAGTTTCCTTATTTCATATAAAGAGGACCAATAATCTTAATCCTCTAAGGTTCTTAGGATCAAATAAAGTAAATGAATGCAAATGCCTACATGGTAGGAAAATGGGGGCTATTACTGTAATTATTACTATTATTCCATCATTTTTTATAGCACAGCACTGAAGGGTGGTGCTCGGGTTTGCGGTCAACTAGACCCTGAATTCTCGCCTTGTCCTCTCTGTCTCTCTGGTGATAAAATCACTGCTGGTCAAGAAGGTCACCAGACAGGCAGGAGCTCCTCTCAGGCTAACTCATCAAAACAATCAGAAACTATCCTCATAAAGTCTCTTATTCTTGACATGGCTGATGTAATATGTCTTACTCTTTATTTGCTCAGTTCCTCATTTCAAAAAAATTAAAATACTTCCTGGAAATAAATTATAATAAAAATACCCAAGATGTACACATTAAACAAAAGGATGGTTAAAGAAAACTGGTAATCCAGACACTTAAAACCCACACGTTCAATCCATAAAATATGACTGATATCTGTGGCTCTCTCCATAACATGGCGTAAGGAGAGCAGTATCAATTTATTTGAAACAGAAAACTGGCTGCTTTGGAAATGTTTATCTTTTGCTGAAAAATCAAACAGGTTTATATTTTAAAAGGTTTTCTGACAACCTATTCTATTTGCTTTTACATAAAGGCATGAAATTTTGAATAGCTAAATAAAAATATAAGAAAACCAAGGCATAGCTAGAAATGTACAACCATAAACCCACTTGCTTTCCTTCCTGTACCCAATTTTAACACCATATAATGAGAATAAATATTGAAATGAGACCTGATGCCCCAAGTTCCTCCCATATTTGAGGGTGTTTTCCATTGCTTCAGTTGCCAATTCACATGGACTAAAAAAATACGTTCCCTAACAAAACAAACAACTCCTACTCCAACCTCACCCTTCTTTCATACTCTTTCTGTATAGCTTTAGTATTTTTATGATAGCGCTGATCATAAATCCTCATTTTTAATTTAATTTTTCTTTTATGTTCTTTCCTCAAATGTAAGTGCCAGGATGACAGAAACCATACGTCTCTTCTTTACTCCATGTCTAATGACACCAAGGAGATTGTCAAACACCCTCTGAGAGGAAGGAAGCAAAAGGAGGCGCCAGGCAAGAGAGGGAAGGGGGGAAGGAAGGAAAAGAGCAACGGCAGAGAGCAGAAAGGATCGGGAGAGGGGCGGAGAAGGGAAGAGCTGAGAGCGGGCAGGGGACCAGCTCGGCCCCCCACGTGCTGGGAGACGCGCCAGTCCTTCGGCGGCCCCACTGCCACCCGTCGCACCGCTGTCTGAACCGTCCTGACTCCTTTCTGAGCCCTGCCATCCTGTCTCAGCTGCCAGTCAAGTCACACCGCGGAAACCATCGTTTTCTCGTGTGCTGTTCCCTCCAGACTTTTGTGGCAGCAGAACTTACTGGAGGCTTTGCCGTGTCGGGGGGAACTCTTCAGGGCGGGAAACCCTCACATGAACATGAACATGAACATGAGACTCCCCCGCTCCTACCAACTGAGGGGCGTTTCCCACGCAGACCATTCGCCCCGAGCCAAGGTACTTTTTCTCTCCCTTTCCCAGCTCCTCGCATCTCCTTACTCTCTGTTCCCAGGACGTGCCACCTCACCCCCAGCCTGGCTTGTCACGCAGAGCAATTTAGATTTCCTTCCTCCCAGGCCTGCGTCCATACTCCTTTTCCTTCCCGCTGCAGAGATACTGCTTACTTACTGATAATTTATTTATATCTTACCTCATTCCACAGAGGCAGAATCACTTGCAATAAAAAAAAAAAAGTAAAAACAAAACTTTAAGTATAAGAAGAGCAAAAGATTATGACTAATCCAATTTTGTTCAACTGGAGTCAAAATGGCGGGGGGGGGGGGTGCAAAGCAAATGAGTTAAAATGAGATATTAACGCCAGACAAGGTATATCTTAGAGAAAAAAAAAGGGTGGCAGGTAGTAAAATGTAAAGGGGTCAAATACATGGTGACGGGAGAAGATCTGGCTTAGGGTGGTGGACACACAATGTGATCTACAGTTGATGTATCATAAAACTGTACATTTGAAACCTATATAATCCTATTAACCAATGTCACTCCAATACATTTAATTTAAAATATAAAATGAAAGTTTTTTTAAAAAGAATGTGACCTGTAGACTTGGGCTGAGTGATGAATGAAACACCTAAACAATGTAGTTAGGGTAAGTCTGTGGACTCCTGCTTAACCTGATCATTGGGCTCTGGGCTGCCAGGCAGCCAAAATTTAAAGGGAAACATGGCTAGTTTTATCATTCTTATTTTCCACATGCAGTAAACATAGCAGCTCCTTGAAGAAAAGAAAAGCTTTCCCTGACACTTAGCTCTAAAACACCATTTTATGTGCACAAATATTGAGAAATAATAAACAGAGGGCAGAGAAATGAGCTCGGAGGCAAGATTCTGGGCCTGTACTAATAAACTCAGGAGTAAGAGTGACTGGAGAGCTCACGGAAAGCAGGATGCCCTGGCTGGCATTAGAATGGGGCATCACAGGAAGGGGGTGTCTGCTGGGCACAGGGGTTTGGAGAAGAGGGCGGGAGAGTGAGAAGCCAACCTTCTTTTGCATCACTCCGGGCCCCTGCCTTTCCCATGCTTCAGCTTTATGGCCGGGTTTCCTCATATTTACATCCTCGAGATGGTTCCGACGCAGCCCCCTCACTGAGCCACAACCACATATATTGGAACCCGGGGCAGACAGAGCTCTGGGCTAGAACTTTAATGTGCCACTCACTGAAACAGCTATTTCCCTTAATGGTCTCTATCCAAAGAATAGCCCAGTGAAGGTGACATTGGCTATTAACCTATTCTGAGTGTGGGAGGCCCACACAAATGATGCCTGAATTGTTTCTCAAGAACAATTTGGGTGTGAACAGAAACTGCAAAATAGGCTCTGTCACCCACGAATAAAAGATCCCTCTCATACATGCAGAAGTTACCCTTCAAGATTCCCTAGTTAAGTGAGGAGGCTTATAACCACAAGCAGATATATAGATATGAGGACGATTTTTCAAGCCAGTGAAACAAAAGTAACAGGCTTTACCACTGATTGTGTTTATTAAATTGCTCAGCATGACATTGTTAATCGTCTCAGAAAAACAATTTGGGTGTGCAAAGTGACCCAGAATAGAGCCTATTATGATGCCTAAACTGTTTTTAAATTTCCGCTGAGTGTTTTTTATGAGTTGCCCTTCAAGGAAGGAGATTTTAAAGGCATGGGAGGTGGCTTTTCTCCTGCCTTCATCACAGGCTCATCTCAGGCTAATCATTGAGGTGTCCATGGCTTTCCAGTGAATATAGGTCAAGAAGACACATCTCAGTCTTGTCTTAGGTCTAGATTCCTGAGGGGAAAATATGTGTGTGTACAATATACTACATATCTGTGTATGATATATTTACATGCATACATCCTATAATATACACACACACATACATACTTATTTATGTATATACAATGTATGTGTGTATTTGCACCAAAAGCACCTTCATCTGGTTCTACAATGATTATTGGCTCAGCAAAGGGTTAAAAATGATGGCAGCATTTGGAAAAACATCTTTTGGTTAGGAATATTCTTAGTGAGTTAGACACAACCCACTGACATGATTGCCAGAGACAGTTTTAAGCAACATCATGTCAGGAAGCAGGAAATTCGTAGAAAGGGTAAGTGGGAGATGAAGGGAGAAAGATGATAATGTTTAGGAAATGGCAAGAAATATCACAGAGCAAAAGCTGCTGGGAAGTCCAGTGCCCTGTGTGAACCTGTGCTGAAGCACTCAGCCTTCTTAACGGGACACTCAGGGACAGAAGCACTGGGGAAGCTAGAAACAGGCCACATACTGGCAGGGGAAGCAAAGATGAAAACGAAATGAGCTCTTAATGTGCACTCAGGATACAACCAGGTGCTTGCTAGGCATTTCAAATGTATTACATCCTATAACATATCTATATCTATATCTATATAATGATAAACTTCCATTCTGAAGTCCCAAATCTCTTAATAATACATTTTTGTAACTTGTAAATGCAAAATTTGACCTGACCTACAACTCATTCTGTGGCAGGACCTGGCTTGAAAGGGTGTAAGTCAATTGTAGTATTTTAAAAAGTCTGTCTTAATATTCAAAACATGATTGAATTATTAATATATCAGTGCTATATAATTTGAAATATATACTCAATGTTATCTTTCTAAAATCGGAAACGTATTCTGAATTCTGAAATGTTGGACACCAAAGGTTTAGACTGGAGATTGTGGTCCTTTTCAGTAAAGGTAAACTCTCAATATGGGATATCTGCTTTTATGCCTTTTGAGTAATTGCTCATTTAGCCCTCAAGATGCCCCTTGAGGTAGATGTGATGATTCCTGTCCATAAATATATATAAGGATTATTGAGGGTTATTTACTGGTTCAAGTTTACTCAGTTTACAAACATTGAGAGAATGTCTTTCGAACTAAATGTCATTTAATGTGATACTTATTTGAAAAGTGTCTCTATAAGCATAATACAGGAGAAAAAAATCAAGAAAGATGTAAAAAAGTCTATTTCTCTGATGTCAGCTTTTAAGACCAAAAATCCAATCATCCCCAATCTGGTTTTATTTAAGGAGGACAAAAAATAATCAGCAACATTAGAGTATAAGGTACTTTTCAAGGTTTGGTTAAGTCACTCTCTCAGGAAGACTACAAGTTCAGGTTTGGGTTCCTGAATCAGTTTTGCAAAAATAGCGCCTCTCACTGCTCTCTGACCCACAAGTTCTCAACCCTGAATTAGAGCCAAATCAGTGATGGCTGAAACTCATTTGTTCCCACCTTCCCATAGATTCTGACAGATGTAAAATTATCAGCACCCTGGCTAAACCACCCCCATTCTCATTGAAAATATTCAATAAATACATATATTGAATGCAACAATGTTAATGAATTAACAAAGCACTTGTTTGGCTGTATTTTTAAAAAGTGAATCATCAAGCTTAAAACTTTACTGACTGCAGAACTCTTTACAAAGTGGTTGAAAAAGCCACTGGCTGCAGCCTATCACTTCCACACACGCCTCTCCAAGGATTCAATCACGACATGTGGGGGTAGCGGTCTCAAGGTCGCATCTCAACAAAAGGGTCTGGGGGTACAGAGGTAAACTGAGGCATATAAACAATTCTAAGAATTTACTGGAGTAAAAATCCATTGGAATGGGGCAGGATCAAACCAGAAGTGGTTAGGAACATTCTGCAGACAGGAGCCAGGGGAAAGACTTGTTTAGACAAGAGCAGAAGAAAAGACAGGAAACCATTTGGTTGGCTACAGCTTAAAGCCTGGCTGTGATTGATGGTCCTACGCATTTTCACTGGGTCTCCGTGAGGCGCCTGCAGGCTTAGGTTTTGGTTTGTTTACGAGGCTGCCACTGCACGAGAGCCACCTCTAATGGCCCCCGTGATTAATGAATTTAACAGGAAAAATACATTTTCTGTATCCAGAAATGAGTGACCACGTATGCACGTGCACAGAGAGGGAAGGAGAAGCAATCCATTTCTATTTTTAAGTAGAAATAAAATGGTACTGGTTTCTTCAGGAGGAAATCAAATGCTTAACAAGTTGATGTGTAGGCAGAACACCAAGCATTTGACAGTCATCAACTGTGCTAACTCTACGGCATTCAATTAATTGCAAGTTATGCAGCTTCTTTATACGATATATATTCAAATACTAAAAATGGGGACTTTCCCTTCTGGATTCCAATGGTTTGGTTGGCCATATAATCCAATTAAACACAGAACGTGCCGCCATCTCTGCCTAGAAAAGCACTCCCATTTAGTCATCTAAAATCTTATGGTTGTGGTGATCACCCTCCCACATACAGAGAGATGTGACAATTTAGAAAGACAATGGGCATTCTATACAATGGAGTTCCTAAGTTGGTAGCATTCGCAAGAATAAATAAAAGCATAAACTGCAGCTGCTGAGACAGATGAGGCAACAAGGGAACCAGTTATCCATTCATCCCTTGTTAGCACAGAGCAATTGCTTTGCCAGTGGGTTAGGTCTTTCTTTCTGTCTTACTTAAGTTGACTTGTGCAGTCTTGCCATTATTTTATCAGTGTATAGTGTAGACCATACATTAAGGGACAACTCTAATGAGTTATATGCAATTGGGACTTGTCACTCTGCCAAGGGAAATTTGCATGAGACTTTTAAAACGACTAAGGAAGGTGCCTGTGGTTCCCAAATTTCAGGAGCAGAAGCATTATCTTTTGCTTGAAGGCATGTCCATATGTTCTTACTGCAAACTTCTTTTACTTTTACATTAGAAAACTATTTTAAATTGTAAGTTGTAGGAGCCTGGCTGGCTTGGCTCAGCGGTTCAGCATTGACCTATGAACCCGGAGGTCACAGTTCGATTCTGAGTCAGGGCAAATGCCCGGGTTGGGCTCAATCCCCAGGAGGCAGCCGATCAATGACTCTCATCATCGATGTTTCTCTCTCCCTCTCCCTTCCTCCCTCTCTAAAAATTAATAAACTATTCTTTTAAAAAACACATCTTTGCATTAAAAAACAAAGAAGATGACAGAAACACAATGAGTTGAGGAAAGAGATCAGAATATGAGTGCTATTCAAATGCCTTCACACAGATGACATGACTTTATGAGCTCTGAGCCCCACCTATTTCTCCACCCTTCCCTGCCTGTGATAGTAAGTCATTGGAAAGGTTTAAGCAGTGTTTACACAACTGTATTACAGTTTTGAAAGTTTACTTTGGTTGCTTTATGAAGAATGAATTATAAGGGACAAGAGAGGAGTTAGCGAAATCAGCCTGGAGGTGCTTAAAGTGGCTCATGAGAGGGATGATGGTAGCACTGGAAACAGAGAGCGGGGGCATCTATGAAGTGTTTTTTGGAGGCAAATTTGCAGTGGAGTTTCTCAACCTTGGAACTATTGACATTTTGAGACAGATAATTCTTTGTGTGGGAAACTGTCCTGTGCATTGTTGAGAACCGCTGATGGCAAGATGAGGGGAAGGATGGTGTACAGGAGAGGGGAGAAGAGGGAGTCAGGATGACTCCTGGGTGTCTGGCTCTCCTAAGTGGAATTACATAATCTCTTTCCTATTGTTGTCAGTATGCTTGAAGCTGGCTTTTATATTAATCAGAAGACTAGTGACATTGAAGACTTTAAGAAGATCTAAAGGAGAACAGTGTGTAAGCAAAGCTTAAAACACTTTTTTAAAAAAATACTTTTTCTAACAAGAAAATGGCACACTTGACTCTCTGGAAGTAAAATTTTACAGGCCTCTTTCCTCAAACACAAAATAACCAGTTTGGGTTCTATTATGCATAAGGTGATTATATTTTTAACCTCCTATCTCTAAACTCCAAGTTCACTTTAGAGGGAACTCACTTGGATTCAATGACAGGAAGGGTGGATCTGAGAGGGAAACAGTCAAAATATATCTTTGCTAAAATTTATTAGATACAGAACATGAAAATCACAGTGAGCTGTGCTCCTGTGAAGCACAGGACTAATAAACACTTGTTTTGCCTTTAAATATTATTGATAATCATTTACTTACCATTATCTGACCTGTCACCATCACTTGCTTGGGGATTCCTCTCTGGCAGAGACCATATTTTACTCTCCTTTTTACCTACACTTCCTGGCACACAGGTAGTCTGTAGCCATTGATTTTTTATGCAAAACAGCTCAGACCCACCCGATCACCTTCGACTTATTTGAAATCCCCTTTCAATTCCTGTCGTTCTAGAGGAGCTTGCCAACCAAGGTGCCAAAGCTTCCTAGGCTCGGGATTGAGTCCATCCTCACCTTTTGACCAGCAGGTTTGGCCCAGCTTCCAGCACTTGTCTACCTACCCTTGGACCAATCAGCAGCCTTTCTTGGTTCTACTGCTTAAAATTATTATTTGTAATTTGAAGTTTGAATAGTATGAGCAGAAAGTATAGGACATCGAGCTCAAAGCCTTTGGATGCAGAATTCCCATCTTGTGAGAATGCTGATGGGAAGCGGCAGCTCACATTCCGAGAGAAGCAGGAGTTACGAGGCAGACCTTTTCTGAGGTCATGACTAAGACTAGGTCCTCTCTTGGTCAGGCAAGCCAACAAATTCCTCCTGGTTAAGTTTGTTTGTTTGAGTCAGGCTACTGTCCCTTGCCAAAAAAAAAAGAGTACTGCCTGATACAGTTGGTAGTTCAAAAAAGTTTATGGATGGTATCAGTAAGAGGTTTTTTTGGGTGTAACATGTGTTTTCCTCTCTTTCTGAACTGGAAGGAAAACAATGTAACACAATTATTTTTAAGCAACACCTCACAAAACATCTTATTTATAAGGACAACATAAAAAGGAATATTTTTAAAGGTGATATGACTTAGGAGATAAGAACAGGAGACTGAACGGGAGCAGACTGACTCTCTGGAGTTTACTGGGAATCCATTCATTCATTAGAATCTTGATGAATGGCTCCCTACAGAGAACAAAGCTGGCAAACAGTTTGAAGATATCAAAGCTAGAGAAGGGACATTGCCCTAACCATACAGAGCTTAGAGGATAATTGTTTATTGATTAAAAATTAAAATGCCATTCATTCATTCATTCAACAATTGCTTACGGAGTGCATACAATATGCTAAGAACTGTAACAGATGCTATGAACATGAAAATGAACAAAGAAAAAGTTCCTCTCTTCAAAGGGTCACAGGTCTCAGACATAAATCCTACAGAGGCAAGTCAGTAATAAAAACTGTGAATATGCCAGCCTTTTACAAGACAATAAGAAAAAGTGGCAGTTTAGGAGAATTTGTGAGCTGAGGTTCTTAAAATATGCAATATTAGCTTTGTTTGGTTATTTTATTTTATTTTTTAAAATACGTTTGGGGGCCAGATAGAGCCTGTTTAGCCTATGGGATCTCTGGTGTCCAAACTCTGGTCTTAGTAATTAAGCAAACAATTGACATCATGTAAAAGGCTCTACGGGAAAAGGAAACTGTGGAATACACTTATAAATGGCATCCTGGAAGAAGTGATATCTCAGTGCTAAACAGTGGCCATCATGGCTCAGTGGTTAGAGCCTCGGCCTGCACACTGAAGGGCTGTGGGTTCGATTCCCAGTCAAGAGGATGTATTTAGGATGCAGGTTCAACCTCCAGGGCCAGTCGGGGAGCAAATGGGATGCAACCAATCGATATCTCTCTCTCATATCAAAGCTTCTCTCTCTCTCTCCCCCTCCCCAACCTCTTTCACTCTCTCTAAAAAATCAAGGGGAAAAATATCCTCGAGTGAGGATTTTAAAAAAAATTTTAAATGAAAGAGTAGGCCTTACCCCAGTAAATGGAGAAGAGAATGCCAGAGAGATGGAACAGTAAGTTCTAAGGGCTGAAGTTAGGAGAGGTCTTGGAGCACCTCGACCATGCAAGAGCTTTCATATAGCTGGAAAACAGCCTCTGGGGGAATGAAAAATGACACTGCAGAGTTCAGCTTATTAGCAAGGTTGTGTCCAAACCTGTGTACTCTTTGTTGAAACCATTTAATCTTAAATCTAACACATTTAGCACTAAGAAAGAAAACAAAGAAAACCAAGGAACACCTTATACTGACTTTAGACTTGCACCGCACTGTTGTCTCAAGAGATTTTCTTCTGCCGGCTAAGCTGCTGATGTTTGGCACAAAACAACACTGTCAAATGTAAGCTGGATTCCAGCAAGAAAAATTAAGACACTCTAGTCCCAGTTATTTGCTAAAACTGTGCAGAAATCCAGGTACCTGCTTACCTGACAATACATACAGAGAATGCCCGTAGGTCTTTTCCTATAAATATAAATTTGGGCTAAGCACATTAATAGAACTGATAGAAGTTTAAAAAAAAAAAAAAAAAAAGGGCTAAATAGAGACAAGAGAAAAAAAAATGAGATATTCCCCAGACTAGGATTTTTTTCTTTTTACTTTCTGCTTATCTAAATCCTGATTTATATTCCATAGATCAGAAGCTTTTTGAGGCCAGAAACAATGTCCAATTCTTTTTTCTACTCTCAAGGTATTGAAAGTGGTACTTAAAGCCTACTCCTTATATGTGTTCAATCAATACTTAGGCAGTTAAACTGAACACTGTATTACTTATGTACTGCTACATGAAAATCAATAGTTTGAAACAATAAAATTTATTCTTGTGCAACTTTTGTAGGTTGGGAATTGGAGAGTGACTTGGCTGGCGGATCTGGGTCAGGATCTCCCATAAGGCATCAAAGTGTTGGCTGGGGCTATAGTCATCTCAAGTCTTAAGTAGAGGGGGGAACACATATCCAATTTCACTTATCTGGGCCTCTCCAACAGGACTGCCTTACAACCTCATAGCTGGCTTCCTTGGAGCAAGGAATCACAGAGAGAATGTGAGAGGACACCCACATGAAAGCCACAGTTCATCATTTCTGCCATAGTCTATTCATTACAACTATGGCAATAACTCCAGCCCACACTCAAGGGCAAGAGATTGCACAAGGGCATGAACACCAGGCAATGGGGTTCATGTTGGGCCATCTTTGAGACTGCCTACCACAAACATCTTAAAGAGGAGCTGAGAAACAGAGCACACTGCTACTCTGAATAAAACCGGGGTACTCTTACTGAGAAAGAAACTCATAGTGGATAAAGGAAAGTAAATTATTATATATTGAGCAACTGTGCAGAAGGTCATAGCCTGTGAAATGTGACTTTACCTCATGACTCCTGAGATCATCAGTAAAAGCAACCTCAAAATGGCTAGGGCACTAACAGGTTTTCATGGTGGGCATCAATGGGAACAACTGACTTTCATGCATACTTTTTTCATAGTATGAAAGCAAATCAGGTAAGAGAACACAGAATTGTAGAGGTAGAAGCAACAGTAAAGCAGCATATTCCAGGAACTCACAGAAATTTGGGGGAGATACAGGGAATCATACAGCTGCGGAATTAGAGCTGAAGTTCACTGTAGCCAGATCTGAGTAGCAAAGAAATTGTCAATGTTTCCTTAGGTGCACATTTACCTGTGAGATTCTACTTCAATGTCCATTTCTCCTGCTAGGCAGGAAGGAGGCTCTATGATGCAATGGGCTATAATTCACTAACCAATTAAGTGGAATTGAGAACTAGATTTTTGGAGAAGAAAAAAAAACACACTGAAATAATCAAGGACTTCCTTGCTTTTTCCAGTTCTCAGATCATTGCCTGATACAGAGCAGGTGCTCTTTATTTTATTTTATTTTTAGATTAAAAGGAGGAATGAAGAAATGTGTTTACAGGTCTTGTCTCTGCAATGAAGAGATCTATTGTTTTATGACTGCCCTCCCTTCTGAAGGAAGTAGCTGCAGGCTACGCGTTCAACACCATCACCTTCCACTGCCAAAACACACATTGCCTCCTGACAAATTGCACAGAAGCCTATAAGGGACTCGGCATAATAGGTTCCTTCAGAAGGATGATTTGCAGCCCAATCAGCCTCTCACAATAAGAGTTATACTGAGAAGCAATTAGCTGAAGTCAGCAAAGAATAGAAGTTGAAGAGACAGTGACTAAGCTGCCTTCATGTTGAAACACTAGAGTAGGTACTGCTAGGAGACCAGATGACAAAACCTTCAATTTTATGTAAATAATGATAAGAGGGACTATAATTTTGAGGAAGAGATCCTCCTTCTTAGTGAGAACTTACCATGGCTATCAAGGCTGTGTCATTTGTTCCTTCCTTTTTTTTTAAGCCTATGATCCTACTGAAATTAAATTCTCACTAAGCTAAAGGAGTGTGTCTCTGGCTCTTGACATTTTGTATATAAGTTAATATTATCGACACCCTAAGAGCAAAGGTCCTAATACATTCTCTGGGAGAACTTTCTTTAATGCTCTCGCCTCCCGGCAGGCTGTTCACAAGGGGCGTCCTCTGTACTCCACACTGGTGGCTCCCTCCACAGGGGAGGGAGCGCACTTGCCTGGTCCACGAACGTCTACTACACAGCACGACTCCCGGGCTAGAGTGGGTCTTAATAAATATTCACACGGTGACTGTGTAATGCATGGGCCTCATTTTCAAAGCCTCATTATAAACAAACAGGACATGAATGTTCATTCTCTCTTGCCTCGATGTAATATAATAGTTCAAATCCCTTTAATAAATCGGGCATCGTGTGAACAGTCCTGTCACTAAAGACAGAGACACCTCATGTTCTGTTTGCTTCTTGCTTTCTTTCAAGCTGTTGGTACTTTTCTGCTCAAACAGTGATGACGTCCAGAATGGTACTTTCCCTGAAAATTTCAATGGACTTGAGATTCAGAGTTTTGGAGAAGAAGAAAAAAAGAATACCGAAAAAAGCAAGAAAATTGTTCGTTTTTCAATTTTGTATCAGAGGAGAAAAGAGCTTACGTGACATGCTTAACCTTAACCTTAGAAGTGACATAACTTCCCTCTGCATGTAGACGAGCCAAATGCCCCTAGAGCCCCATCTTACGCCCTCTCCACCTCACTCTCACTGCTAATCCAGCCGCAGACGGAGCCCGATGGCACGCCTGCCCGGGTGGCATCACCTAACTCTCCACCTGCCCTAGGTCTTTTCAAAAAAGACAGCTTCACATATCTGCCAAGGACCTGGACAACTCCCAGTCTAGAAGAGAGTTCACACCCTGTTTTAGTCATGGCCCTCCAGAGAAAACAGAACCAATAGTGTGTGTGTGAATTTATTTATTCATTTACTTCTTTATTTATTATAAGGAATTGGATCAAATGACTATGGAGGCTGTCAAGTCCAAAATCTGCAGAGCTGATGCCCCAGTTTCAGTATGAAAGTCAGTAGCTGCTATACAACCGGGAGGAGCCGATGTCCCTGTTCTAAAGCCTCACGTCAGCTTTCCCTCGTGCCCTGTTTCCACTCTTTAATTTTTCCCTCTTCCCTACACAACCCTTGCCACTTTCTAAAATAAATTATTTACACTGACCATCGCAGGCTCTGCTTTCCTAGGGAGGGAGCAGTTTAACACGGTAAGATCATCAGATATTCTTTTTTTATTTTTCCCCCAGCCTTACTGAGGTATGATTGACAATAAAAATTGTATATATTTAGATTGTGGGGTTTTTTTAAGTAACTATGTGAGATGATGGATGTGTTAATTAACTTGATTGTAGTAATCATTTTGCAATGTGTATGTATATTAAATCATTGCATTGTACATCTTAAAAAACGTTTTCATATGTGTGCTAACAACACAAAAATCTCTTCGATATACAATACATTTTCGTCTCCCAAGTGCTCACTACCAGACAGTGTCTTTGGGACCCATTTTCAAACATCTGCAAAGGAAGATTGACACACAGAGGCGACGACTCCCACCGCTGGATCACACACACACACAACGTTAAGGAAGAGAGTATACAATTCTTCACTAGACTGTATGCTTCCTCAACACAGAGTGAGCATCTGTTTTGTTCAGAGCTCATCCCTGAATGTCCGACACACTGAATGAAAACAAGCTAGTAAAGGGAACTAGAGTCCTGGAAATCAGAATCTCCTGACCTGAAAGCCCAAGTTAACCCCCAGCTGCCTATATTGCTTCTGATACGTCCTAGAGGAAACTACCCCTTGGTGTATTTTGATTCTAACACTTAGGTTTTAGCCCATAAACCGAAGATTTAGATTAGATCCCCAATGCAGAATTATGATAAATACATACATTCGTCCTGTTAAAATTAATCAGACATATAAAACCAACCCTCAACTCTAAAATGGAAAGCAAAAATCATACGCTATGCTCTAAAATGGTTGAGAATTAATAATGACAAGCTATATTAAGTTACACTCAGACTCATAGTCTAATAAACAAATAACAATCACACTAAGTTAGCATATAAACCCTTCAGAGAGTTGTCTCCTATTTTTAGTTGTATCTTGTTGGTTGTACCTGTAGTGGGAGTATATTGCTTATTAGTACACAGACTAATCAGATTCAATTATCTCCAATAAATTTTCTTTAATTTTAACAAAAGCCAATCAGAGCCTATTAGAGACATTCAAAATTAGTGTCATAGCACCAAATTAATGTGATTGTTACTCAAATCAAAGACTTAAGACTTCAGAGAATTGTTAACAAATTTGACTAGATCTACTGAACTATTTTTTAAAAATAATGAGTCCTAATTATAGATTTATAAATATTTGAAGTCCAGGAGTTTTGTGTTTGGGAAGCTGACTATAAAGATTGTAGCCAATATGCTGAAAGAGTATATATATTCCTTTTGACAGATAGGACATGTTGAAAGAAGATAATTCTGAGATTAAAATTCCAGACGTTAGATTAATTGTCTCTATTTCCTCCTGTCCCACTTACTAAGGCCCCTGGTTATGGACCATCAAAGAGGCTGCACTGAACACTTATTAAAAATAAGGATTTTGTCCCAGCCAGTGTGGCTCAGTTGGTTACACATCAACCCATGCACCAGGAGGTCACTACTTCGATTCCCGGTCAGGGCACATGCCGGTGTTGGGGGCTCGATCCCCAGCAGGGGGTGAGCAAGAGGCAGCCAATCGATGTTTCTTTCTCATCATTGCTGTTTCTCTCTCTCTCCCTCACCCTTCCTCGCTCAGAAATCTATAAAAACATTTTAAAAAGAAAAAAGAATAAGGATTTTGGAGTCGGATTCTGTGGGTTTGCATATTGGTTTTCTTTCTTATTAGTTGTGTGGTCATGACTGAGATACGTAGCATCTCTCAACCATTTAAGGACTGAATGCCTGTGTTTCCCCTAAATTTAAATCTTGAAGCCTCAAACCAAATGTAATGGCATTTGGAGATGGGGCCTTGGGGCGGTAACTGGGGTTAGATGAGGGCATGGAAGCCGGGCCCTTGTGATGAGATTAGTGCCCTTACAAGAACAGACCCGGAGAGCCTGCTCTCTCTCTCCGAGTGCTCCACAAAAGGTCATGTGCACACTACCTGCAAACCAGCGGGAGAGCTCTCACCAGAAACCAACCTGATCTCAGACCTCCAGCCTCCAGGATGCTGAGGAAATAAATTTCTGTTGTTTAAGCCACACAGTCTGTAGTATTTTGTTATGGCAGCTCAAGCAGATCAAGACAGTATTTCAGATTCCTCATGTGCAAAATGAGGATAGCAATGGAGTGCTTTTAGTCTATGGTATTGATGAAAGAATCAATTAAGATAAGTGAGAACAGTTATTTAATATGAAGTGAAAGATAGAATATCAGCTGTGACTGTTGTTTTTTCTTTACTTAGTAATAGACTGGAGTTAATTCCTGCCTTTGAAATTTATATCCATCATAAAAGGGAGACAGTTTCAGAATTGGGGTATTTTAAAGACCCTTGTTTGTCATTGGCTTTTTTTCCAAATTCTGAAGGATCTGAGGATACTGAGGTCTATAAATAACACCCCTGGAGTTAAGGCTTCACATATGACTTCTAACTGGATTTCCCTATTTACTGTTCCAGCAGGTCAAACAAGTAATATTAAAAAAAAATTCCAATAACATTGAGGAGATGCAGTGAAATGGAGCAGACTGAAGATGATTTTTCTTGGCATTGTGTAGATTTTCAGATCAGAAATTAGAGCTGCACCATGCTTACCCCAAGCAAGAAAACACACCGGGAATTTATATGGTGTGAGTCAACTTATTCTGGAACCTCAAATCAGAAACTCCTGACAAAATGGTATCAGGCATTAAGTTATGCTCTTCTGGAGAGGGGATGACACTGCATAAACCTTGACAGCCCATCAGGTAAAGGGAATGTCATTTAGCGGTCTATTTCCCAATGAGTGGCATGCTAACATCTCAATAAAATAAGAATGCAGGCTGGGTGTCAATCATGCCGCACCTTCTCAGTTTCAAAGAGACTTGTCTCATCTTTAAGACCAATGTCACCCCAATAAATTCAATAAAATTTTTTAAAAAGGTAAGCCCTCCATTTAAAAAAAAAAGCTTATGAATTGTTTACTTCTGGAATTTTCCATTTGTATATTCTTACAATAAAGTAAGCTAGGAAAAAAGAAAATATTAAGAAAATCATAAGGTTCCCCTGCTATTTTTTTCAATTACAAATATCCCTCAAATTTTCCAATATACTTATTGAAAAAGATCCTCGAATAGGTGAACATACCCAGTTCAATCAAGTATTGTTGAAGGGTCAACTATACAGTTTATCATAATCATTTTATTGATCACCAACATTGTAAGAAGACTAAAACTATAAATGTGGTACATAACCTATAGCAGAGCAACTATTTCTTTTTACAAAAAAAAATGCTGATTTGAGAAGTAACCCCATTCCCTTACCCAATGGCTACAGAGTATATGGATACTAGAAGACACTCAATTCGCCCAGGTATGGGGGATTTCCTTAAACATGGGACTTCCTGTGCTAAAATCTGGATAGTCTCAGGAAAACCTGAACTGTTGGTCACCCTAGCAGAGATAAAATCAGGACTGGGGTTGGGATTAACCCATGAGTTCCTATCCTTAGGAATATGGCCACCCTAGAACTAAAGAAGGGTGAAAAATAACACTTCAGGGGTACCAGCCAGAAAAGAAACGAGAAAAGTGTGTAGAATTAGCAAATATGATGAACAGAGGGGCAGGGTCTGGGTCCTTCTTTGAACAATGTTAAGAGCTCAAACGAAACGCAGCAAACCCTGGGAGATCCTGAACCTCTGAAGACCTCGGTAGTTTCTTTTATGTTCTTTCCAGTGGGTGGCAGGTTTTCTCAAAGGGCTGAAGGTTTTCTATGTTTTTTTTAAGTTTTACAATAGAAAGAATATGAATCTTTTTTCCCATTCCTCTACTTTGATGTCTTAAGTCTCCCTATACATGAAAACAACTTTTACCTTCTGTAACATGCTGATAAGTGGGACTTCGTGAGGAAAAAATATCCACACATTTCAATTATTATGATATTTAAGGGAGCATTTTAACCTATTTTCAAAGGTTTACCTGCTGCAAATATGAGAGTGATTTTAATTCCCCTCTTTATTACAGTCTAGTGTTCATATCCTAATCCTTATTATATTGCCAGGAAATTACAAAAAGCATATCATAACAATTTGTGTTTATTCTAAATATACTAGATAAGCTGTTAGCATTAATGTGGCTGAGATTTTATTATATTTCTTCCCAGAAAGAATGGAAATGAGTTTACTTAATATGAGATGATGGTTTCATATAACTGTTAGGATTAGGCAATGTTGAAAATAAGAAATCTTAATAGAAAAAAAATTGCTAAATCTATATTCAGCTGAAATATGTGGACTTCAGTAATAAGGTTGGAGCAGCGGGCCTGGTCTAGGCTTCTGCAGCAATTAACTGATGGGCTGCTACAGTCTGTAATGATCCTCTCCAGACCCCACTTGCGTTTGTAACATGCGCAGTCTCCAACTATTCCTCCGGAATCTTATGCAGCCTTTCTGTAATTAAACTTGTTTAGCCTTTTCATTGGAGAATCTTAAAGCATATTATGTGTAATCTGACTGCAAATCTCTACTTATAGAGCCATTCAAATAAACAGATGACGAGAGACTCAGCATATGCTAACACCTCAAAAAATAATTTTCTTTATTCCTTGATCAAGCATAAAAAAAGAACTGCCCGGTTTTAAGTGACTTATGGGCTTTGAAATCAGAAACATCCAGGTTTGACTCCTTGCTCCATCCTTTAATTGTGGAGCCTTAGATGATTCTCCGACTTTCAGGGAAACGGACAGCGATGCCTCTCTTACTGTGTGGCTGGCCATCTGGTGAAATCTTCTGCATTCCCGAGGCCAAGACCCTTCCATTAGGAAACACTGCTTCAAACTAAAATGAACAGTATGATGCATAATAGCATTTTCCAAAGTAACAAAGGTGCAGTTTTGTGGTTTCTACCTCCTAGTCTTTCTGAGGACCCTGCAGCGGTCGGTCTTAATGAGACCAGTGATGGGATATGGTCGGGGTGGAGGAAGTGTGGTTATTAAACATCTTATCTTCCAATGTTGAAAGTGGAGGGGGGCTATGGTATAAAAAAGTTTTAACTTGAACACAGATAGCCCTCTGGGAAAGTACTCAATAGACAAATTCCACCCCAACCTTTGTTTTTTAATTTTTCTTTTTTCTCTTTTTTTTCTTCTTTTTCTCCCCGACTTACAGAAGTGTACACTGAGGCTTAGGGAGGGTAAGACGTGTGCCCCAGATCGCCGTCGGTAAGAGCTGCTGTGGGCATCTGAAGCGAGCCTTCCTTGCACCGACATCAGTGTGGGACAAAACACAGACCTAGTTCCCGCCCCAGATCTGCTCCTGGAACGCAAGAGTTTCAATTAGGCCCCATAACAGCTGAAGTTGTTCGTAAAACAACTTGGTTAGCCAGAGGAAGCCTTATTTCTATGTATCTAAAGAAACTTCCCCGTTCTCCCGGTGGCCCCGACGAGGGAAGGTTCAGGTGGATGCTGAGGCGTCATTTCTTCCCGGGCCATGGAGGTGGTAAGTGGGCCTCTCCTTGCCCCTCCGCACAGCCCAGCACGCATCCTGGCCCCCCACGACCAGCCCGTCTGAACCAGGCGGCCAGCTACTCTCGGAGAGGCCGCCAGAGCCTTGGGTGCCCTCCGGGGGCTGAGTTAGCACGCGTCTACACGTCCATGGTCCCCTCCCTCCTGCTCGGCCTGCCAATGAAATACTCTGTCCTGCTGCGCACGCTGTGCCACACATTCCGAACGGGAAACCGTTTGTGAAGAAAAGGAAAAGTTAAAGCGAAACCACACTTGAAAGAATAGCCCTCGGAGGTGGCCATTCGCCTTTCCCTTCCCCTGGACTCCACGATTTAATGCAGATTCGAGTGCTGCCAGGTACTGCAGGCTGGGCCAGGCACAGGCAGAGCTGGACTGATGACACCTGCTCTCGGGGAGCTTACTAAATCCTAAGGGAGCTCATCATTACGATTTGTGGCAATAATTTTTTTTATTTATTTTATATTGTGGCAAGCAGAGGGAAAGAGAAACACAGGTAGCTGAGAGAGCAATTAAGGGAAATCAGGCCTAGTCAGAGGGCACAAGATTTCCCTGAGGAAACTGCAAGGCAGGTAACTCCTTAAGGCTGTCAGAATAATATCAATCGCTGTTAGCTATCACTGGGTGCTCGCTCTGCGCCAGGCACAGCTCTAAACAACTGCACACAGGACCTCCATAGAGTTGTGAGGCCTGTAGTGTTATTTTCGCCATTTTATAGATGCGGATATGGAGCCAGGATTCAAACCAAGGCTGCCCGATTCTGGCCTATACACACTCAAACACAAAATAACCACACAACTCTGTTTTCCCCTCACTACCTACAATTCTCTCTCTCCAAAACTTGCTCACCGTTTCCCACTCATTCCTTTCTGAGATTACTGTTTTCATCTCCATGAACAGCAAGGTACCACAATATTACGTGATGGTTCCTTTTGCTTTTCCAAAATTACTTCTTATTGTTAAAGGTTCTTTTTTTCCTTTTTAAAAAGTTGCCCTGATTACTATTTTATTAAAACAGTTTGTTCCTTGATCCAAGCCCAGGTTAAAACGTTCTCTGTGCACAAATTGTTACTTGATGAACAAGCAAAAGTGACTTTTTAAAGACTGTATCAGTCATTAATATGCAGTAGGAGCTGTAGGACATGTTTTCTCCCAGCACTTCCATGGACATCTTTTAGCATCCCTGTCGCATAGGTGAGAAGCTTAGGTAAAGAGGTTAGTGGCTTGCCTGCTGTCACATGGGTAGAGAGCCTGGACGAGCTGGGGAGTGGGAGGCAGATGTGCCCATATTGCTACAAACACTGGCTGCCTCTTGGATTTTGTTGTTAGAGTTTGGTCCCAAAATAAGGCTGTGCAGATATTGGGAAACAGTGGCATTTCCACTTGCTAGGTATCCCCAACAATGCCTAGGACAGGCTCATGTTCATATGATAAAATAAATAAATTCTGATTAGATCAGTGGGATGATCCAAGAAACCCTTCTAGTTTTTTGGTTTTTCCCTTGATTATCAAATCACCAACCAACACTCTGATGACTAATTTTCCCTGTTATTTTGATTTAGGGAATGACTTGTCCTGACTGTCTGAAAAACATATTTAATTGGCTTGGTTGCATGCTCTGCACTGTAAATTTATATAATTACTTTCATATCCAGGGTAGTTTCCTGAGAATCTGGATGGGATGAGATTTCCAGAGACTTGATATGAGGGTGACTACACCCCTTCAATGTTTCCTTTCTTGTCATATTCCAAACCCTCTATTTTCCCTCAGTACTTAACACTTCTCTCTCTCCGAACCTTACTCCATTTTCCTACCCGTTCCTTTCTGAGGTTACCTTTTGATCTCGGGGACTGTAAGGTAAGCACAATAGTACACGACAATTCCTGTTCCGAACACTAGGCGCCGCTGTCCACGGGAGTGCCCTGGGGCCCCCAGCCCGCTGCGGATGCGGACGATGCGCCTGCAGCAGGCCATGCTGCCCTCCTGCCACCCCAAGCGGCCAGCTTCCACGGCCAGCCTCCAGGGAGGTTTTTCCAAAATGCAGGTAGCCCTGCTGGGGGCTGGGTTCTGGCTCCATGTCCTCGCACATCCTGCCTGTGCTTCCACAAAGTGTAATTTCAACTCCACAGATTCGCTCTTCAGTGTTCTATTTTGCTTGGCCTCACATCAGACCACCATCTAATCCAGCCCAGAGATTTCTCATTAGGCTTCATTATGGGCCGGTACAGTTTCCCCGCATTGCTGTGCCCTGCCCGGAGACTTTTTGCTCACACTATTTCGAAAAAATTAAGCGATCTGAAGAGCAGCAGTAGCAGCACCCACCACTGTGTCTGATTTTCAAGCCAAATAAAACGGAAGAAGTCATGTTTGGAATCCGGAGTGTGCCGGAAGGTCCAAAGACACTTCATTAAAATAATAACGATGATAATCATAATATTAAACAAGAGTGAAAACTATGGGTTTTGAAAAAAATTGATTTATGCATTCATTCAACACACACGTTGTCATGGGCCCTGTTATCACTGTAACCAGGATGCACAATGGTGAAGAGATATTTGAGGATCTCTGCCTAATCTGAGTATCAAAGAGCTATATATTCTTCTACGTAGAGAAAGGTAAGTGTGTACGTCTCTGGAGTGGCACGTACATAACTCAAACGGAATTTCACTAACTGGATCCCCTTGGTGACTCCAGTTCTCCCCTGTGGGTTCCTTGGAAGACGTCTCAGAATGTTTTCAGAGTCAGAGACCACAGACTCAATTCCAAAAGGAGTGCTGACTAACGCAAAACGTGAAAAAGTTTACCTGAGTAACAGAGAGATCCTATTACACATCACTCGTCAAGCGAAACTACCTAAATAGTCCATTTCACCCTGTCTTTTCCCTTCCTTTCCTCTCCTTAGCAGCTATGCTTTGGACTGTCTGTCGCTCATGCTTTCTCTGTCTCCGTCTCTTCCTCTCTCTCCGTCTTGCTTTCTTGCTCCCCACCCCCTCCCATACCTTCTCCACTCCCCTCCTTTCCCTCCCTCCCTCCTCTTCTCCCACTGCACCCCTCCTTTCTAGAGCTGTGCCACCGGGTCCGGGAGCCTCCTTCTTTATATAACACAGTGTGTTCCTCACCCCGCACCCCTGCTTAGCCTCCACGGCCCCGTGTAGCCTCCCATTCTGCACAGCCTCCCCATTTCTCCCGCTCCGACAGGCTCAGAAGGCAAAGAAGGGTAGTGGACACTGTTCTCTTCCCTTATTATTTCGTCTTGTTATATAGTTCCTTTTATCGCCTTTGTTTGAAAAAATAAAATTATATTGGTAAATCCACAGAATCCCATGAGTAACTATTCTTAAAGGTAGCAGCATAACTTTGAACATCATAGTGAGTGCACAATAAAATACGCAGGTGATGTATTTCAGAGTTGCACACCTGGAACCCGCATGGTTGCATCGACCAATGTCACCCCCAATAAATTCAATTAAAAAAAATACATAAACATCATAGTAAAGTAGAATAGTAAGTTGAAAACCTATGGTGCTCATTTATACAGGTTTAATTATGACTCACTAATGAGACTATCGTTTTAGAAACACGGGAGTGGATCTATAGAACTTTCTAGAGGGGCATGACTTAGCGTGTCCTGCCAAGAATGCAAGTGGATTTCTCTACAATGTTTGCCTGATCAGTGACAAGTTGATATTATTGCTAATAACAGCATCAATTCAGGAAGTGAGCACTGATTGCAAAAATACATTTTTTGTGAACTTCAAAGCTTGAAAATACCTGTTTTCCATTTACTTCAAAAGTAACAGCCCAAATTTTCCATTGGTTCTAAAGTCATCCTTGTAATTTCTGAAATAGTGCACACACTGTAACAGTCAGTTGCTAAGTTAACTCGTAGTAAATTGAACACTGTAGTCTAATACAACAAAGATCGTTTTTATTTCCCTAAAGGCATGCCTTTCTCATTCCTTAAGACATGTTTTGGGATTTAACAAACTTCTGGTGTGGAGAGAAACAACATGGTTTCACTGTACTGTAAAGAGGGGAAAAATTGTAAATAACTCTAAACCAAGCTGTGTGGTATTTTTTTTTTCCACAGCTGGAATACTAGTTTTTATTACAGCTCAACTGGCTTTGCAAATTAAAATGCATCTCTGTTTGTTAAACTGCTACTTAAAATGGCTTTTACCAACTGTTACAGTTGAATAGCTGTTGTCATTTGTGCGTTTAGTGGAAATGGTTAAATAGTATGAATATTTAAAAATAAGTACACAAAGTACTTTTCCTCCCATTGGCTTTCCATAGTGTACTCACTAAATTATATTTTGCGTTTTGGGTCAAACTTGGCTGAATTTTCACTGGTGATAAGGCAGCTGTTGACTGGATTCATTAAATAGTCTTTATAGATCCATTAGAGCCGTGGTTCCTGATTATAGGTAAACACCCTGCTTTGTTATCGCTTCTCTGTTACATTACCCTGCAGATTTGCCACTTACAGAAACCAACCTCCCTCACACAATAAGCTAACAAAAAAAAGAGGCCCCTTCCCTTCCTCTTTGAGCATTTTACATTTATTTTTATTGAGCACAAAAGCCTGCAGACTATTTTGAATGAATTACATATCCGGCATTTGAATATTTACTATGCTAAGGCTATGCGTGCTTACAACCATTTTTATTTTATGTATTAAAAAAACAAAACACAGAAAAGCACTCTTAGTATCATAATATCTGCATGCAAAATCAGCATATTAGTCCTTCCTCTAATACCGATAATCCTAATTACCTCCTTTGGGAACTCTTGACTGACACCCCAGACAGAGTAAATCATGCTCTGACCTGACTTATTCTGTATGTAGCTCCTGAATCAGTCTGTTGTTATTATTCCTACGATGGTTTTTAAACTTGTTGTTTATATGTCTATCAAAGAAGCAAGATCATAGGCTGTACCCTGCACTCCATTAAACCCAGAATCCTCAGCATAGTTTCCCTGCTTCAAAGGCTCCCCTCTCTACAGAAACGCTGAAGTCAGATTTTTTACTTGTGTGGACCCTAAGAAGAATAGTAAAAATGCCTCTGCATTACCCCAGCTCAAACTCCTTGTTCTTACCCAATCTTAAAGGGATGATGTAAGTTTATTTTCTATTTCCCACTTAAATAACCTCCCTTTTCCTAAGAAAAAGAACTCCCATCGATGAAAATTCATTAAAAATTACAGGTAATTTCGTGTCCCCTTTTTCTGGTGACTTTCACACATGAACTTCAGATGAAAAGGCAACAATAACTTATCAGGAACCCTCAACTGAAGAAAGGTACGTAGGTTCAAAGACATAGGTTCATCATTTTGCTTCAGAAAATAAAATTTAAAATATGGTTACAATTAACCAGTATTTTTGCAGGGTCATCAAAGTTGCAATTCGTTACTATTCTATAGAACACAGAACTTCTGCCTCGTTATGTAGATTATTTCTTTAAAAATCAGATACTTCCTAAGTATTTAACAGTGAGGATACAATATGCATCTCATTTATAACCCATTCATTCTTAAGTGTTTTATCCTAAGATACCAAAAAAAAAGTGACAAAAAAGGAGAAACCTTTGTGATAGTTTTATAGCCACCAGTAAAAAAAAAAAAAGTTAACCATTTTTTTAAAAAAAAAACAAACTTTCATTTTTTTAATCTTTGGAGAGAAAGGGAGGGAAAGGGATAGAGAGAGAGAAATGCCGGTAAGAGAGAAACATCATCAACTGCCCACCCCCGCACGCCCCCTACTGGGGATCGAACCCGCAACCCTGGACATGGACCCCCACCGGGAATCAAACCTGACCTCTTGGTTCCTGAGTGGATGCTCAACCACTGAGCCACGCTGGCCGGGCTACCTTTTCCTTTTTAAATATCTCGCTAGAACATTCTCACCTGGCATTTCTCCTCTTAGCTATCTTAGTCATATTGTACAGTGAATTCCAAGATAAATGCACATTTGGTATCCTCAGTCAAATGCCATCTGTCTGGCAACTGGCTTGCTTGCTATTTACTACTCAGGCCCTGGATAATGTGATGTAATATATTTGTCATACTGCTTGACATTAAGGAAACTGAGGAATACCAAAGTTATATGAAAAACAGAATTAAAAAAAAAAAAAAAAGCTGCAACATGTATTTTGATGACTCTGGACCCCTGATATTTGATAGAGCCAAGAAGTGAGCTTTAAGTTAATTTTCTAGAGAATGCTAATGTCCTTTATATTTCCTTTAGGTCACATTATTTATAAAGACTAATTATAGTCTATTAAGTAGACAAAGATGGCTAGCACTACCTATATTTCATTTTTTAAAAGAGTGATATATATTCCTTAAGTCTTGAACAAGTAAATTTTTCAGCATCAATATTTTTCTACTAGTAGGTAAATGCTTTCCCATCCATCATATTTCATTGAATAAAAAAAAAGTGGCAGTTTTACTGTTAACCAAGTGGGAAAGAGTGTGCCCAACCTGGAGGGCTCTTTTTCCTGCTCCGTACTTGTTAAGACTGAAATAAAGCATTCTGGGGAGTTAGCTGCAACTTTGTAACTTCATAGAGTCAGATAATTGTGTCATATCTGAAAGTTAAAAATAAAGAACATTCTGTAGTTGGGACAAAAGGAAAATTATTGCTTTATTAAGGAGTATAATAAGTGTAGTTGGAGTCCTAGGTGGGAGTTTCATGTGATTATCTTTAGGGTATATTAGATAAACATCTTCGAGTCTGTCCTTCGAAGTATCAGCTCTAATCTCGGTATGAGTTCCTAACAAGATTTCCACATCACTTTTTTAATGCTATTGAAAGAGACTGTGTGCCTACATAGAGAAGGCAGTGACACACACATAACACACAGATCTTTCTTATAAAAAGTGTAATGCCAAGTGCGGTGCCACCGCGGCGTGATTCTGGAACGGACGAGCCGCAGTGGTTGGACGTGAGGTCAAGGGCATTAAGCACTTACGGTGGCAGAACATACACCCCAATATATGTCACTGTGGCATAAGCATTACTTTGAGCTTAAGGCAACTGGAGGGGGGAAGGTAGACAGAAGGAAAGCTCTCTGCCCTCCATTTTGCTAAATGCTGAAAATACATTTTAAATGGTGTGCCCCTCTGCTCTCTACCAGGAAGGCCAAAAGTTCATCATTCGAGATCATTTTAGGCTTTTCTCAGCTGGGAGACAGCATCAACGGAATCTGCAAAATAAACTTTACTAACCAGCCTTTCTCCACCATTATTTCCTAGAGATTTGTCTTCTCATAATTTGCAGCCCTAAAAACTCAAAGTCCTTTTCCTTTGTCCTGTCGCATCTCTAAAAACTGTATTGTCTCTTTGCTGAGATGCTATAGACGCCCTGGTTCTACCCAAGGCTCTGTGTTACTCACCTCTGAGGATTCCCTTGTGTAATACACATGCTAATAAACTTCTACTTGTTTTTCTTTTCTCCATCTGACTTTGTCAGGCCATTTACAAGGCTTCAGAAAGAGAGCCTAGCAAGGTAGTAGGAAAAAGGCATTTCCCCCCTTTACAGCGTCACGTGATTAGGAGTATAAAGAGTTGCACTTAGAAATAAAATTGCAATGCCTTGTCTCTGGTCCAGCTCTCCCGTCACCTCCACATCCCATCTGGTGCTCAGCTGGCCTCTCCCCCCCATATCATCTGCCCTCCCCTCCACTCATGCAAAAATGTGCACTGAGTCTATGTGCTGTGACAGTGGAACTTAGGGCAGTGAAGGTTTGGCTACTAACACAAATCCACGTACATCTGCAAACTGTGGTAAGTTTAAAAGGCAGGAAGAGGGGTCTCGTGAAAGCAGAGAGGAAGATGTGACCCGGCATGAATGAGGAACCCAAGGAGGGGAAACAAAAGCCTGAGTTCCGTGCTCTGTGTTCTGTGCCACATGGTAGCCACCCACTACATGTGGTGGCTACTGAGCACTGGAAGTGTAGCCCGTGTTAAGAGAAGAAAGTGATTTTTAATTTTATTTATATTGAATTAACTTAAACAGCCATAGGTAGGCAGTACTGTTCTAGATATATGAAAATACTCACCTGGTCCCATACACACATGGTGCCCCCTGCTTACTGGTGTTATACATACTTATCTTTCCCCCAAATACAGAGATTTGCTAGGTTAAAAATATAGTCCAGGAAGCTGCTGATGAAAAAGGGAGGCAAAAATTATGACTTAAGACCAGCTAAGTCTTCCCATCTTACCATTTAAATGGAGGTATCTCAACTGCCACCTTAGAGAGAGAGTAAGGAGGCGGGAAAAGGGAAAGAAGAAAAATCAGAATCTTTATCTCCTGGTCGTTTTACAGACCCTTCTCTCCCACTCTGAGAAGGAGACCTAGTGAAGCAGACTATTTATCTAATTTATTTCATTTTTTAAATTTACTTAATTTTATCTAATTTTTATCTTGTCTCCATGTGCAATTTTAACTTAGAAATGAAGCCAGAGGATATAAAAAGTTACTGCCAGACTGATAATGTTGAATTTCAAGCAACTCTCCAGTATAAACTGTGAAGGTAGACTTTGCTAGGGATATAACTTTAATAAGTTATGATATTTGCCCAAATAATTTTATAATCTAAATGTCATTTTTCTCACAATATGGTCCATAGACAACCTTCATCAGAATCACGAGCTGATAAAACACACATTCCTAGACCCTAACTCAGACTTAATTAATCAATAACTTAGCAGAAGGGGGCAAAAATTGGAATCTTCAGGGGCCTACGGTATGTCTAATATATGCTAACTTTGAGAATAATGGTTCTAATGTGATGACAGAATTTGGGGGTAAAAATTGGGATGTACCAAAGTTGTTATAAGTGGTACTTAGAGAAAATAGGTAAATGGTAATTCTAATAACTGAAATTGAGATTAGAGATGGCTTCACCATTGGGAGAAGATAAAATATCCTGAAGTATTCTCAATTAGATGGATCCAGGAGGCTCTTGGAAATAGACACTGTCACTTAGGAAACTGGAAATAAATATTTGGGAGTCATCAGCACAGAGATGATCACTGAAACCATAGAGGCTGGTAATATCACTCATGAAGAATTTTCTTGAGTAAAGTAAGATTTAATTTTTAAAATAGTAAGGAAAATTCATATTCCAAAGCAAACCGAGAATTTAATTGGAAGCACGAAACAAAGGAAGCATTTCAAAATTACGTACATTAGCATTTGAAGAGGTGATCTGTCCTCAGCCCTGGTCAGATTAAGAAACTCTCGTGACGGCCTGGGGCAGGCTCCCCCATTGCCCATTCCACCATCTCTGTTGGCTCCCTTCTCTACCAGCTTCTCTTCTGCAGGTCCCACCGCCTGCCAACCTCACAGTCTCTCAGGTCCATTAGCTCTAGTGCATAGAGGAGCTACTCTCTCCCAGGGAGTAAATCAAGTTCTGCCCTATCCCATTAATCCAAGTGTGTCTCATGCCCATACATCAACAAATCACTAGGACCAGGGAAGTAAAATATGCTGATTGTCTTAAATCACTCAGAACTCATCTACGGGATCAGAGGTAGGGCCGACTCCCACCAACCACACCACTACAACCACCAGGTCATATGAATGACCTGAGATTCGAAAGGAGGCTAGACCTCAGAGAATATCTGTAATAGCCTTAGGAAGTAGAAACGGAGACTAAACAGTCAAAAAAGAATAAAAAAAGTCAGCTTCATTGGATATTAATGTCATGCTCACAGCTCACTGTTCAAAAAAATAGAACTTCCTTGTCTTTGTGAAAATCAGGATATCACTTTTCTGTCTTCAGTCTTCTGCTCCCTCTTTCACTCCCTATTATTCGTCAAAGATCAGTGGTTTGGCAATTTAATTTCCTACTTATTTCAGTACCCTGGGAAGTCGTAAATCCAGACTGGGGTCCTTGAACTCATTTAAGACCTCTATTTTGGTGCCATTATAACGTATACACACATCTGACTGTGAAATGCATTAAATATAACTACTCATTTCCATAATCTTTCAAAGTTTGCATTGTACTAAATAAGACTCACTGATTTTTTTTTTTAGCTTCTCTCTATGCTTTGTCCAGGGAAGAATAGTGTTTAAAGGGCAGCCTTAGATAATTCGCACGGAAAAGGTCATGATGTTGGGAAAGGAAGAGTGATGAGTTGCTCATAAAAGAAGCCAAGATATTAAGTTGAGGCTATTTGAGTGTAAGGAAATTGAATAATGGTAGGAAGAGAGAGAAAGTTGGACTGAAAAAAGTATATAGATATAGATAGAAAATATACACATATGTTCATATATATATATACACCTTAAATGTTGGGTGTTATAGAGTTATTAAAAATTAAACATTATAAAAGAAGAAAATCTATATACAGGGTTGGGCAAAAGTTGTGGATATGGAATATATTAATAAATAATAATACAAGAAAAAATTCTGTCTCTACATCACTCCATGTGCCCTTCTCGCCCATGACTACCTCTGGCAGTTTGCATTTCCCGGGGTGCATCTGTTGTTTCAGCTTCTATACCTTCCCACTACCTAATATCATGAGAGTGGACTTGATTTAGAAATAGATTACGATGCAGATTTGTCTGAGTTTAAGGAAGATTAAATGGGCCAAGGAGAATGGCTGTTTGTGTTCATTTTAGTTATTGCCTGCTACCCACAACAGTCACCCTGTCTGACAGAATCTTTCGATCAAAGATCTGGTCACGTAGATTATTGCTTGCTTGAAAATGGCCTGTGGTGCCCCGGGAATGAACTAGAGATAAAGCAGCCCACGGTACATGCATTATCAGACCTCACAATTCTATAGCTCAGCAATGTTCGAGGCAAAACTTTGCTAGATGGCTCTCAGAAATAAAACGTTTAATTTAAGCATTTGATTGTTATGATAATGAGACGATGGTACTGATTAACACAGGTTAAACTTTCCGTAGATGGGAGCTAAAACATCATTTCTGCGAGAAATAACAGGTGGGTTTTGTTTAGCTTGTTGGAAGGACATGATTTAGTAAGATATATTTATTATCTTTGTATCCTCTCTGATTCATAAAGAATTTAAATCTTTATAGATTCACTGTAAGATTCACATTTAAAGACTATCAAAATAAGATCGATTGTCTAGCCATCAGTTTTGAAGTAGAATTTCAATATGGGCTCCAAGGTCAATAAATACTGAGCACTCTCAGACTATGATTTCCTCAAAAAATAATTCAATTTAAATAAATACCTAGTTAACTAAAAGTTAACATTCATAGATCAGGGAATTATTTGTTGTTTGCAAACCCTATAGTCTATTTCTTTGAAATATTAAACTTAATTTTTGAACTAGGTCTATATATTTCCTTCCCAACGTGTCAAAAGTATAAAATAATGAAGTTTAGATGTTTAGCTCTGCAGGAGCCTTTCTCCTGAACGCTGAAACACAGAAGGCAGAGAAAGCATCACAGGATGAGTGTGTGCTGATTCACCCCTCCTGGGAAAGCCGAGGGTGGAGCGTTACTGAATAATGAGTTTGTATTAGAGACGAGAAGCTTCGATGATTTTAAACAATATGGGGATTGTTTATAGCTATGAAAAATCATTTAAAATGATGTATTAAAAAGAACAGTTATTATGCTAAGTGAAATAAGCCAGTCTGAGAAAGACAAATACCATAAGATCTCACTTATATGTGGAATATAATAAGCAAAATAAAGTGACGAACAAAATAGAACCAGAGACATGAATACCTGGAACAGACTGGCAGCTGTCAGAGGGGAGGGGGAGGGGAGAGGGAGGACTGATGAAGGAAGGTGAAGGGATTAGCCCAAAACATACGCACATAACACATAGATACAGACAACAGTAACTCGACAGCCAGAGGGAAAGAGGGGTGGGGCATAAGTGGAGATGGGAAAGGGGGTGGGGACCTCAAAAGACTTTGCTTGCGGTGATGGGCACACAAGGCAGTGTGCAGATGATGCTTTATTGAGTTGTACCCTTGAACCCTGTATGGTTTTGAAAACCGATGTCACCAAATAAAGTCAATTAAAAAAAAAAAAAAAGAACAGTAAAGGAGCAAGTTTCAAATTTCTAAGGAAGCAGTAAAATTCTTATTTCCCAGTATTGGTAAATTCGTATTTCCATAGGGAGGAATCTACTCTGCCAGCAAGTGTCACCAAACACTAAGAATCCCATTAAAGACCAATGAACTAGAAAATCCATTGCATCATATACTGCTCTGCTGTTTCTTTATGTACCCTTCGTATATCCCTTAAGATTCTGTATTCCTGGCTAATTAGCCAGGAACTTTCAGCTCTGCCAATCCTTAACCATAATGTTGCTATATCAGAAAAACAAGGGTTTAAAAAAAGACAAAATTACTACCAGAAATACTTCATTAGAAATCGCTTTAATTAGAAAAATTAAAATTAAAATTAAAATTTTACTAGAAGAAAGAGCTTCTCTTTCAGCAATGGCAGAGAAGCTGGTGTTAGACTAATCTCATAGATAAGTTATAAAACTTGAGGTAAAAAACCAACAAACAACTCTGTGAATGCACTGGAGGAAAAGAATAGTAGTCAGAAACTGAAGGAAAAAATAAAATTGCATGGAGTTAATTTCATGTTTATGTGTCCTGAGTGCACCTTCCAGTCCACCCAGGACCGTGTGGCCAGGATTCAAGCAGAGAGCCGTGGTCTTTGTACCTTGAGGAGTGATGGGGTCTGCACCTGCCAGTATGTGGAATTTGACAGAGAAATCTCAGAACAAAGGGAACCACCAAAGAGGATCTTCCACCCAAACCCATGGCTAAGTCCTGAAACTAGGCCTAATAAGCATGGAACACCCCAGGTTTTCCAGCAAAGCAGTCACTGGGAGACTGGGAGGAAAACAAACAAGCACGTGAACAAAAGCAACGACAAAACCACCTCGGATATTTCACCCTCTGCCTGCCTGCTTCCAAGAAGACAGAGTCTGGGCTTTGAGGACAGTCATGGAGCTTTTTCTTGACTGCTAGAGGAAAGTCAGAACTCTTCAAAACGAAAGAACAGAATCTAGAGCCTCTCTAAAATATATTACCTACAAAGTCTGGTAAACAATTTTGGAAAATAGTAAATTTTCACAGAACTTATATGCATATAAGCATAACCCCTGGACACAGACGACAGTGTACAGAAGGCCTGGGGGAATCGGATGCAGGGAGGAGGGGATCAATGGGGGGGGGGGGGGGAACATCTGTAATATTTTCAACAATAAAGATAAATTTTTAAAAAATAAAGGAAAAAATCTGGAAGGCATACAAAGACAATTCATAACCTGAGATAGTACTATATCAATATTAACTATTGAAAAAAGCAGACCTGATACTTCAATACAGGTTGGTAAGTAAACATAGTATGCCTCTCTCTGTCTCTCCGTCTCTCTCCTTTCTCCCTCCATCGAACACTAGCTGTAAGTCTGAATAAGTAACTTACCTTATTCCACAGTTCACTCATTAGCTTGTGCAGAGAATTATTTTGAATATTTAACAAGCAAATCATGTTAAACATCTGAGCACAGTGCATGCAACAGTATACTAATTAAACAAAGGGTTGTTACGTTGTTAGTTATTTAATCGTCATTATTATCAGTAACACCAGCAGAAGCAGCTGCTGTGTAGGAGACAACAGACACGATCAGCCAACTGGAGAAAACCTGTCTGAGAACGAGGGGGCCGGTGTGGCTGGGTATGGAGATAGACGGTTACACTTGACTAATAAGGACAACAAGAACCCAGATACAGAGGGTTCTCACTAATTCATCTTCTTCTTTTTTTAATCCCCACCCATGGATATTTTTTCCATTGCTTTTCAGAGAGGATGGGAGGGGGAGAGAGAGAGACCAGGGCTGGGGATCGAGCCTGCAACCGAGGCGCGTGCCCTTGACCGGAATGGAACCTGAGACCCTTCAGTCTGCAGGCTGACACTCTAGCCACTGAGCCACACTGGGCCTCACCAATTCTTTAAGAAATAAATATACATATCACACCATATAGTATTTGGACTTTATCATTTTCATATCATATGGTCAGATCCAGGTCGAGGATTTGCCATTTTCAGTCAGCAGACCACCCTTCTCTTCAAATCCTGGTGCTAGCCGAAAAAACTTAATTCTTCACCCAACAAAAGAATTACTCAAAACTGTTTTCTGAACATTTAGACCGTGTTCAGAATGAAACAGGTTTGAGGGGAAGCATACGAGTAATAATTACCTAAATTCCTATAAGCTCCAGGAACTCGTTTATCGCCTATTTAATCATCAGAGGTAGAAATGAGCATCCTTATTTTACAGATAAGAAAATCAGAAATCAGAGAGGTTCAGAATCTTGCCCAAGGCCACACAGCAATTAGGCAAAGGAATGAGAGGATAATTCCAGTCTGTGGAACCCATACTCTGATTTATACTCTAGCACCATTTCCTAACTAACCTGTAAGAGATGCCATAATTTCGATCTATAATGCAAAATTATTGAGTCATGTCGGTGGTTAAGTATTTAAACCTTTATAGCAAAGTTCACTGGATGCATAATTAACAGAGATCAGCTAATCAAAGTACTAATGATAACCTAATTGGTGCAGTGTTTTACTGCTTACAAAGCGCTTCCAGATAATTATATGATTTGATTCTTGAAATGATGATGTGTGGCGGAGATTTTCCTCCTAACCTGACAGGTGAAGAAATTAAGTCTCAAAGAAATTTATTGATTTTCTCCCAAATCATTAAACCTTTCAAGAAGTAAAGTTGGGAAATGAATGAATTTTAGCTCGATATCTTATATTCTCTAAATATAACATATGCTGATTTCCAACAGGGCAAGGTAGCCAAGAGCAGGGTTCCCAGGAGTCCTTCCTTGTTCAGAGATTACCTGAGGTGCATTCCTTTAGTGGATAACTACCCTCCCACTTGCAATCCTAGGTCCTAGTTATGATTCTGGTCTCTTCCCCATGGAAGACATTTTTGAAAGGCCATTGCATTCCCCTGAGAATACAGATTTGGGTCTGACATCCTTCATGCCATAGAGCAACCTGGGAACACTTTTGTGATCTTAAAGAAACCACTGAAAGCATTTTGTGCTATCCACTCCCATCCATGCTTTCTACAACATGCCATACATGAAACGGGTTATTTTTGTTTCAGTAAAAAGGCTGTGCACTTTAGCTTATTGAGCCATTTTACTCTATATAGTCCCCGCACTTTATAGTAGGCTTGTTCTGCTCCTTAACACAACACACACAGAACATGCATTAAAAAAAATAAGCATTTCATCTCCTAGTTTGAGTTCCAAGACTTGTTTCAAATAGCTGACATAATATTAAAATAATAGAGAATGCTAGGAGAGCCTCTGATAGAATTAAATCAAATAGCAAAGGGAACTGGATATCTACTTACCTGTGTTGTTTTACCTGGCAAAATAAAATTGCTAATTGGTGGATTTGAATTTTTAGGAACAGATAAGTCCTCGTTGAACAAAACAAGTCTTGTTTCAAAGAAAGATAGGAAGGAAGGAAGGAAGGAAGGAAGGAAGGAAGGAAGGAAGGAAGGAAGGAAGGAAGGAAGGAAGGAAGGAAGGAGGGAGGGAGGGAGGGAGGGAGGGAGGGAGGGAGGGAGGGAGGGAGGGAGGGAGGGAGGGAGGGAGGGAGGGAGGGAGGGAGGGAAGTAAGTTATAGAAATTTATTTAATTTTATTTAGAATTAGAATGCTGTTACATTTTGTATTTTAAAGACCATTCACAAAAAGATATCACCTAGTACCTTACTCTCTTGAGAATAGTAAATGTCAGAATAGATGAAATAGAGTGTTTCTTATCTGGGTTCTACATTAGCATGTATCTGATAAATTGGAAGAATTTGAATAAAATCATAAATGTTTGAAAACTTCAGTTGCTTATGTACAAGTGGAGGAAATCTCCCCTCCCCTTGTACTATTGTTGTCAAGATTAGATGTATTAAATGATAGATTCTGTTACTGACTAGATTACTCAGTACCTTCTCTAATTACTACGTGTAATGGGTAAGGAGTAATTATCTCCTTTGCAACGCATATAACAAAGGAAGAGTACTAGACTATATGAAGAATTTACACAGATAACTGATTTTTTTAATGTGCAAAATATATGATAGGCATTTAACAGAAAAAAATGCATGTACATAATATTCCCTCATTGGTAATCAAGTAAATTCAAACTATAATCATGATGAGAAGGTTTTTGTTTAGAGTTTGTGGATTCAGTACATGCATGAAGTTTCTCTTCCTCAGAAACTTGTAGAGTATAAAGGGAGGGGCAATGACAACGAAGGGCATACACTCCCAAGGCAGGGAGAGCAGACAGGAGAAACCAGTCAGTACTGACGGCGCGGGCTTGGGGAAGGCTGCATGGAATCCCAGCTGCTCTGGCAGCCTTCCCTAGGGCGCCCGGGCCCCCGCGGGGCCTCACCTGCCCCACCGGAGGACAGAGAGGCCTTCTCGGAGGAATCTGGTCGGCGCGAGGGAAAAAATTACAAGGACTAGCTAGCATTCCAAGTCCCCCGCCAGATCACCACGGTGTGGCCCACGCGACGGAACTCCCTGTCAGAGCTTCCCACAAGCTTTCCACTGCCCTGCTCGTCACAGGAGGACAAAGCCAACCACCACCAGGTGTGTGAAATGTTCCCAACATGAACAGCATAAGCCAACACATGCAAAACACACAAAGATCCACAGGATAGAGGTCACAGTGACATAAGCAACATGGAGGAAACAAGCTAAATGACCACGTCGTTTCTGAAGCTAGAGGTAACTCTCCCCATTACAATGAGCTGAAGGTTCTCCTTGCAACTCCACTACTTGGCCAAGAGAATGGTTAACATGGACAAAGGCAGAAGATAAATGAAGGGCACTTTCTAAGTTATGTTATAATGACTAGAAAGAAACACACACACACACGCACAAGTCTCTAGAATCTATACGCACAGGGAAGATAAAAAATGAAGGGAAAGCATAAGACAGTGACTACTGTGCTAGACACATTTTTCTCTATGATGTATGGTAAGAGGAGTGAGGACTTTGAGGTCAGAGAGAAATGGAACCAAATCCCGGCTCTGCCACTTGACTCCTGGGTGCACCTGGGCAAACCAACTTCACCAAACCATACTTTCTTATCCAGGAAGTAGAAAAATAAAATAGAGTCTATACAATTACGGTAAGTATTGAAGATAATGCTCCGCAAAGTTTGTAGTAAAGGGCTTGGTCCAAAGTAGAAATTAAATCAGTATCGGTTTTATTATTGTAGTAAAATATATGGAGTACTTATTCCCAGCAGTGGTTCAGCCATTCTCATCAAATATTTTTCCTGTTTCTACTACTTTGTTATTTAAATAACTTTCCCAGTTATCTATCTATATCTATTGATTGATAGATATCTATCTACATGGATATGTATATAAATATAGATACATATCTACATAGATATACAATGTTAGGTAGATGATAGATAGATAGATAGATAGATAGATAGATAGATAGATAGATAGATAGATAGATAGATAGATATCTACAAAGATATACAGGTATATCCACACAGGTATATCTATGTAGATGTAGTTACACATACATAGCTATATCTGTATATCTATGTAGCTGTAGCTACATATACATATACTGACTTATCACTTGATCAATAGATAGGTAGATAAAGTTTGCATGTGGAAGTCAAATTTCTGTTTCCAGGAACGAAAATAAATAGGCAAACAGCTCCCCTTATAGAGTTCTGGCTTCCTAATTCTTGATTCTAATTCTAACTTGTAATATCTCACAATTCAAAGGCTCTCTGTTTCTGTTTTTCTATCTAATATTTGTTAAATGGCCCTCAAGTTTGCACTCCTATTTTAGGATGTTTAAATGTTCGGTGTGTGATCTGAAGACCTAATAACTGACTGCGTGGGAAGAAAGGGTTTAAAGAGGAGGAAGAGGAACAGGATCATACACACAAAAACAGTCCAAGAGCGAAGACCGCTCTTCTGTGAACACTCGCTTCTACTTGAAATTTGCCAGGGAAAATGTGCCTGCATTTTACATGCTTCAAATGTACCCAGATTGCATTTTGAAAAATCAGATCTGTGGTTATAGTCGTTTGGTTTCTGGTGGATGTTGTCCTTTTTTTCATTCACCAGCCAGATATTTGAAGCCGGTGGCAAAGTCATAAACCACAAAGCTGAATGCAAAGGCATTTGGGCTACAGTCCAATTCACGTTTAATGGTGCCTGGAGCAATTAGGCCCGTTAACTATCACTTATCTATCGGAGAATGAAACTGGAATCTGTTCTCTCTCACTCCAGGAGCTCTAGACAAACTCTGAACTGGAGCGAGCGATCACCACAGCCTCCCTGTAAGCACTCGATGTCAAAACCTTTTGTTTGTTTTGTTTCATGGAAGCCTTCTGAGGCACTGATCCCTTTGAATCTTTGAGGATGAGAAAGAATCTTGCCTTCACCCAGGCAGTATTAACTTCTCTCAGTGAGGTTGCCCCTGGCTCCCGCAGAAATGAGAGTATAAACAGTGATAGCAAATGCTTACTGAAACCTACACTACGTGAAGAACCGTGTGAAAGCTTTGCATTGATTAGTACATCTCATGCTCACAACTCCATGAAGATGGCAGTCAACGCTTTATCATACAGATAGGAACAGTGAGGCCTGGAGAGGAGAAAAGAAATGACTTGCTCAGTTCCACAAAGGCAGGGTGGCCGAGGGCACGGGGAGTTCATCAAAATCCACTCTCTTCCTTCACAGGGTCCCAGCCTCTGTTTTCCAACGTTCCCTGCCATTAGATATGGAGATGCAATTAGCTTCCGGCCAACAGAATGTGAGCAGAAACGGTCTGAGTTTTCCTAGGTGAACCTGTTTGAAAAGTAGGCCATCTGCCATGTGGGCCCCTTTATAAGTCCATGTCTGAATGCAGAACGTGCCAAATCCACTCAGAAATGGACCCATGAAAGAGAAAGAGCCTAGGTCTTGGGTTGATGAAAGAAAGCACATCTTACAAACTCCCCTTAGCCACTCGTTAGACTTTAAGTAAGAAATCAGCTTTTAAAATGTTCCTGGCTTAGAGGGGATGGGCATTGGGGGGACTCGGTGAAAAAGGTGAAGGGATTAAGTACAAATTTGTAGCTGCAGAATAGTCACAGGGATGTAAAGCGCAGCACAGAAAATATGGTCAATCATATTGTAATAACTATGTACAGTGCCAGGTGGGCATGAGAGTTTTGGGAGGATCACTTCATAAATTATATAATCATCCAACCACTGTGCTGTACACCTGAAACTAATATAAAATAATATTAAGTGTCAACTGAAATTGAAAAATAAAATAAAATAGATTAAAAAATAAAAATATAAGATAAATAAAATGTCTGGCTTAATGTAATAAGAATTATTGGTTACTAGCTATATAACATTTATGTCAACACTACCTGCCTTCAGGGGCATAACTGAGTGTTGCACTCAGATCGTGTGATTCTGGAAAACAAGACATTAATCACCATGCTAGACCACTCTGAAGCCTGGCGAATAAATCCCCCTCACTAGAATTCTGAACACTGTCTTATTATTGTGTTGATTGTGGAAATCATTTAGTAATTTACCCTGACTCTATCTCCAGTAAAAATACAGATATAACCTGGCCGGCATGGTGTAGGGGTTAGTGTCAGCCTGTGCACTGAAGGGCTGTGGGTCTGATTCCTGATCAACGGCACATACCTGGGTTGTGGGTTCATGCCCAGCCCCTGGGTGGGGTCGTGTGGGAGGCAACCAGTAGATGTGTCTCTCTGATATCGATGTTTCTCTCTCCCCACCCACCCTCCATCTCTCCCTTCCATGCTCTCTGAAAATGCAATGGGAAAAAAAAAAAAATCTAAAAAAAAATACAGATATATATATATATTTACTATTTGAAAAATCATGAATATAATATTTTCAAGGCAAGAGAATTAGGGATGTCATCTTTTTGGAGCCCTTGTTTTGAGCTCTGGGTGCTTCGAGATTAATGACTCAAGCAAGCTGACAGATCTGATAAGGTTTACACATAGTTATGCTCCCCAAATGCATATGAATATAATATTTTGCATAAAATCCCGGGGTCCACAGAAATGGATTTAGGACCCCTGACACATGTGACTTCATATAATTCACACAGAGGGGTTGCCTACAGCAGTTTTATTATCCTCATTTTACACATGACAAAACAAGAGATACACGCGTTAAGTGACTTGCCTACGCTCATCCATTTGGTGGGTGGCAGGCAGAATCGGGATTTAAATTCAAGACAATTTCACTCCACAGCCCAGGTCCTTTTGACTACTTTATGCATCCCGGGCCTCTGTGGTATAGCGAAATACTGCTCAGTTCCTCACAACCAACTTCAAACTACTCTTTTAAACATAAAATTTCGGAAACTATGCCAGCCTTTCTCATGCAAGATGTCTATTACTTGTGCAATCTGTGCCAAGTATGTGTGTGTGGAAGACAGACCAACAGAAAGATGGGCCTGCGGCACAGAAAGGTTGAGCGGGCCACCATCTTCATAACTTATTACGTAAGGCATGGCCTTTAAGTCACATCTGTCTTCCTATCCAAGAATCTTACATTAAACGACTCGTCATGCTAACAAAGCACAGCCTCAGGCGTTGACTCCCCAAGTTCACCCAGCCTCCCGCCGCAAGGAGCAACGCGCAGGCCCCGCAAAGCGCGCGCTCTCCCCGTCCCTGGGGCCCGCGGGGAGAAGCTCCCCCCGCCCCCGCTCATCCCTTCTCGCCGCGGGGCGTCCCGCCACCTTGCTGGGCACCCTCTCCGTCCAATGACCGGCCCCTCCGCCTAACAGAGTGAGATGAACCAACCGACCAGGAGAGCCCAGGGCCTCCTCTCTCCAGGGCAAATAAACAGGGTGCCAGGGCCCGGAGTCCCGTGTGCACACCAGCTGGTGACGAGTGGCCGCGCCCTGCTCAGCACGACCCCTGCTCCGGGCACTGTCCTGCCTCCCGTCCCTCCGCCCCAGGGGACCCCCCTCCATGGAGACGTGGCTGTGGTCCCCTGGTGCTTTCACGTGCTCCCGGCGCCAGCACAGCGCTCCGCGCAGCGGCGGGGGCACTTGTGAGATGGGGGGGCGCGGCGGCCCCTCCGGCCGGGGCGCCGGGGAGATCGCTAACGTGCGGGGCAGGGGCTCCGCTCGCCTCGCTCCCGGGGGGCTGCCGCTCGCCTCGCGCCGCCGTCTCGCTAAGAGTCCGACTCGTGACAGAGCCTGGCGGGCCCGGCTAACGAGAAACGCGGGGGCCGGGCGGCAGGGGCCTCGCGAACGCCCCGAAACTGCTCTCCTCCCTCCGCAGGGGCGGCTGCGCGGGGGCGGGCGGACCACCCTACGAGCCCCTTCGCCCAGGGGCCTGCCCGAGCCCCCTCTGCAACGGAGCGCCCGCCTCTCCCCGCTCGCCCCCCCCCCCCCTCATTGGAGAGACCTACCCGGGGCTCCGCCCTCCGCCCGGCAGGGGGCTCCCCGCGCACCCGGAGGCGGCCCGAAGCGGGCAGCCAGCTGATTGGGCAGCACCCGAGGCGAAGGCCCGGGCGAGCTGCCGCGGGGTGCGCACCCCGCCTTTATTCCCACACCCGAAGTTTTAAAAAACAGTGAGACTGACCTACTCTCTTAGTCTCAGTGTTTAATTAAAGCCCGTAACAAGCAGGAAGCACGAACATCTTTGTGCTGGGAAGCCCGGCTCTGAATCACGGCTTCTCCACTTACTGACACTGTTGCATAAGATTCTTTAACATCTCCTATCTCAGAAGCGGTTTCCTTACTTATAAAACAGCAACAGGCAGATCGGCATCATGGGCAGAGATTCATTCTCTTTACAACTTCCTTTCTCCCGATCTCATTCGGTTAAAGGTGTTATTCTTGTTGGACACGCATCTCAAACTGTCCATAGGCCACCCGCACAGAACCTCTGCCTGTCCGGGTAATGCTAATGCATACTAAGCAGTGTTATAAATTATTTAACTCAAAATCCAGGTTGCACTGAACTGGTCACAGACGAGAGGTGTCTCTTTCCTCATCTGGGAGTTATGTTCCTTAAAACCTCACATGACCAAGAAATTTGGGTATGCGTTTTCCTCTGGGTCATGAGCATGTGTTAGAACCAGACACAAGTGGTGGTACAGAACAGCGAATGGACTAAAGGCCACCAGCTGTACGCTTTAAAATGGCTAAGTTTGTGTTTTGTGAATTTCACCTCCATTTTTTTAAAATAAAAAGCAAAATTAACATCAGCGGCTTGGAAGCAAATATCAGAGTTACCAGAGAAGCCCTCTTTTAGAAAATGCAACACTCTCAGCACTTGGGATGACAAAAAGCATGATACTGAATGATATGAAATGAAGATCAACAACTCTAAATAAATTTTCAAACAGCTTCAAGGGGTCTGCCTCTGATTATTAGGATGTTCAATAAATAACTTAATTCCAGTGCATTTCATGCCCCCCCAATGATAAAAAATTTTAATTACAAAAATCTAAAAGAGACTTCTACAGTGAGTTTCTAAAATTACTCTAAGTGTTAGAAAGCATGGTGTTATAGTATGATTGATAATGCATTTCTTAATATTGGATTATGAAATCATGGTGCATCTTGCAACAAATGCCATCTTGAGTTTAGTGGATAATAGTAGATATAATAATATCACTACCCTTCAACAGATGACAATGATGACATATTTAATCACTTGCTTTCATTCATCAAGACTCCTGAATATGCTATGCTGAATTCAGAACACAAATGGTTAAAAGTTTTGAGAGGACAATTTTGAAAAATATTTTATTAAAAAGGATTTAGAGTCAACTTCAAGAAATGCTGCTTTTCAAAAGTTCACTGGTCGGCAGGGGACACAAGAACCTAGGGGCATTACTGTAAACTGAGGACTATTGTAGAAGCAGCTGTATGGTACAATTTGGGCACAAAACAATGACTGTCCCTTCTTAGAAATTCACAGGAGGCTTTACAGAAGCAATAATATTTGAGCAGCATCTTACATTGCAGATAGGAGTTTGGAATTTATCACAGTAGAACGAAATAGGAGGGCCATTCCAGCCAGAGGAAATTACAAGACCAAGGGGAGAAGGTACAAAGCAATTTGTGGAGAGGAAGGTGACAGGTAAAAGGGAGTGGGGCAGGAGACAAGGCCTGACGCCAAAACAAGAATCTTTTAAAACACCGGATTTCTGGGTGTCACATTAGTCATCATTTTCTTACCTAGTCTGTTAACAGAAGTTGAATGCATTAGGCCATGCCATTAATCTTTAGTGATCTCCTTGTTAAACCAAATTTGATATAGTATTAGGACTTAAGGAAAGTTTAAACTTTGGCCTATATCCAGGGCACATTATCTTTGCAAAGTCAAAATGCTAAAATGCTAATCCTACATAATAGCTCTCAATTATGGAGGATACATTTTGTTCCAGGGATCACATCAAATACACACATACATACATACAAGGATCTTTCTAGCAATATATTCACAGGCCCACTTAAAAGGTTAAGGGGGGGTACATGAAAAGCCAATAAAATATGAAAATCATAGAGGTTTGATTTCAAGACTCTTTTGTGTATCATGTGAAATGTGTTTTTCTAATTTCCATGAGCCAATGACTGATTAAAGCCAAATGTATCATGACCCCATGATCTCAACCTTGAATTTCCTTGGTTAACTGTGTATGTGTGTGTGTGCGCGTGTACATAAGTGGTTAATATAGAAAAGTGGGGGGTGAAACATGCATTATTTTTGTCACAATTTGTCTTTAGTAATGGCATAGAATGTACTCCAGGGCATGTGTCTTGACTCATATCAGAAATAATGCCATCTTTGACATAATCATATGATATTCAGTTTTGAGAGTTCAGAAAGCAATAAGCAACCACACCTATAACTTCTCTGGAAATAAATTGTTGAGCCCTGAGAGTATCTCTCTTTACTGGAAAGTAGACTCACTGGAAGCTATGGTTAAATTATAAAATAACAATTATCTGTGACATATGTTCTCTTATCTTTGATACTGATATTGACTTTTGTCCAAACATATTTAAGTTGGAATCAATAATGTTATTTATTTTATCATCTATTCTGCAAATTTGGTACCCTGCACATTTCAATTCACTTCTCCACTCATCTTCTTTCTCTTTACACCACACATTTTGCAAGAACCCTTTTGGATGATCCTAGTGTTCTCCCAAGCACGGAGTGAGCAGCCTCTTGATAACTGTTTGAACTGGTGGAAAGAGAATGAAGGAGTGGGCGTATCAGTGAACGACTGAGTGAATACGTCAGTAAGTAAATAACTGAGTGGGCAACTGTCCTTGGAGAGTTTGCCTAATTCTAAAAGGTCAGTAGCATTATTATTCCCATCTGACAAATGAGTTAGAACCTCAGAGAATTTGAGTGATAGACTATTACACACTATTATTATTGTCAAAAAGTTATTATGCATCAGGCATTCTGCTAAACAATTTGTTTAAGGGGGGGTCCTCTCAGCCCCTTGAAATCTATGTAAGATGGGCTTAAATCAAGGTGCCCGTATTGTTATTTTACAAACTGTGACAAATATGTAAGTGAAAAGGGACATTGTTAATAATGTTCTAGGACTACAGAATTCAACCAGGACTGTCCCAAAGAAATTGGCCCATGGTATCACCTGGCTTAAATCTCTATTTCATGGACAGAAATTTCCAAATGCCTCTCACAGTGCATGACAATCTCCACGTCCCCTTTGCCTCCGTATTCTGGACTTCTCTCTTTATGTGAGGCAGAAACTAAGTATGAATTTGGGGCAAATGTAAAAGGGAATGTCATCTGCACAGAGCAGAGCAGGCTGAGTAACGACCTGGGGGAACGCTGAAAGAGAAATTTTAGCGAAGCACAACCAAGAGGTGAAGGTGGAACATGGAGCACTGAGCCCACCGGCAAGTGTCTCCCTGCCACTTTCCCGTAGAGACCCAGCCTCAGAACATCTCTTATTCATGCTTCCTTCTTCCCCCCGTTCAACTCCACAGGAGTAAAAGCACTCCCCATCTATTTTTTTATGCATATAGTTTATTTTATTTTTTTTATTATCACCCAAGGATATTTTTTCCATCACTTTTCAGAGAGAGAGTGGAATGGAGAGAGAGAGAGAGAGAGAGAGGAACATGGATGTGAGAGAGACACATGGATTAGTTGCCTCCCGCATGCACCCCAACAGGGGCCAGGGATCGAGCCTGCAACTGAGGTACATGCTCTTGGCCAGAATCGAACCTGGGACCCTTCAGTCTGCGGGCCGACGCTCTACCCACTGAGCCAAACTCGCCAGGGCTATGCATATAGTTTACCATCCATTGCTTATCTGTATTTGTAAAACCCCGTCCTTGTCTCACCTTCTATTCCAAAGGCAATATTCAAGTATTTCTCGCCTCTAACACCCAACAATTCCCGTCTTCTGGGAGCAGTGCACAGTTGCTATTGCATTACATTTCATAGTGTCAGCATGACTGAAAACATTTGTGACAATAACTCTAAATACCTGCCACTTCTAATATGCTACACAGAACAACCAGGTTACCCGCATGCCCCACCTAAGCCTTTGCCTTAAGATTCCGGTGGACTACCTGAGGGTTGCATTTCTTTACTATTCCTTATAGTTTCATGTCTTGGGTCAGAGCCTTTTATCCCCAACATGACTCCTAAAAGGGACCTCCTCTTTCTGACCTTCAAAAACAGTGTAGTATTTTTGCACTACAATTCTGAAACCGTGATTCAAGTCACCTCTTGAAACTTCTCTAGGACGCAGTTTGATTTCTAGGTTTGATTTCTCCTTACTAGATTTGCACCCTAACCCTTGCTTTCCCTTGATAAATTATTAATCTGTATGTTATAAGTGATAGAAAATCACTCTGAAATAGACTCAACAGCAGTAACAACAAAAATTTACTGGCAGACGGACAGTATGCATTGGATTTGAAAAGTTCAGGGTTAGGGGCAGATTCAGGACCTCAGATGATGATATTAGAAACGGCTCTAGATCTGTATTTGGTTCCGTCTCCTTTCCTTGTGTTAATTTCATTCCCCTTCTCCGTCCCCTTCTCGTTCCCCTTCCCCTTCCCCTTCCCCTTCCCCTCCTTCCCTCCCTCCCTTCCTCCTATGCAATTGGGAGTGGAATGCCTCCCAACACAGATGCACTTGAGTTTGCATAGAAGTGAGCCCACATCCCAGGTCCCTCCATATGGGCAGTAATAACCCTAGGATTTTATTTTCCCCACTGTGACCCTAAGTTCCTTATCTCTACAAGGGGAGAGGCAATCACAGCTACTTTAACATAATTATTGTAAGGATCACATGCAAGATATTCTTTTCTTTCCTTTTTATTTGTAATAGGCTAACATAGTGGTTAAAAGTACATGCTTGAGTGTTAAGTTTCCCTGGTCCCAATTCTCAGCTCCACCTCCTATAAGCTGGGCGATCTTTGGAAAAATCACTTAAGAAATGTGTACAATGTGTTTCCATTCGGGTATGGAAACATATATGACTGTACGTGCTTAGGACATGTCTGACAGGAGGCACAAGAACCTGTCAAATGCTGCAGCCTTGCAATGAGGGACTCAATGAAAAAAAGGACAGGATATGTCAAAGGATGTTTTAAATCAGTTTTAAAATGATACCTAAATCAAACGACCACACAAATCGAGACAACAGAGTGGAAACTTGATAGTGATTCCGTACGAGACTTAAAAGGCTCCTTTCTTTGGCTTACAGGAGAGGAGTCAAAATTGGGTTTTGTTTTTTCTTCACCATTGCTCTCTGCAGCCTTGGACAAATCACATATTGCTTCTGTTTGTTTCTGTGAAACTGAGACTAACAAATCCACATCCTGAAATAACTGTAGAGTCAATGAGAAGACTCCCTTACAAAATCTTAGTACGATGACTAACAAACAACACTGCTTTGCTGTCCACTTCTGTCATTGTCATCAGGCGGCCAAAGCCGTAGACTGATGGCACATGTGGGAGCACTAGCCATAGTGCCTGCCTTCCTTCCCTAGAAGGGGAGAACTGAGCTCCCTGAAATGTGCTCAACAGAGTAAGCAGAGCTGTTTCTTTTTTTAAATGTATTGGGGTGGCATTGGTTAATAAAATTAAATAGGTTTCAGGTGTACAGTTCTACAACACATCATCTGCACATCGTTTTGTGTGTTCACCACCCCAAGTCAAGTCTCCTCCCATCACATTTATCCCCCCTTTGCCCTCTTCTACCCCCCCACTCCCCTTCCCCTCTGGTAATCGCCATGCTATTGTCTGTGTCTATGAGGTTTTTTGTGTGTGGTTTGTGTTTTGTTTTTTTGCTTAATTCCTTTACCTTTTAATTTTATTGATTGACTGATTTGAGAGAGAGAAACATCTGTAGTTTCCACTTATTGATGCATTCATTGGTTGACACTTGTATGCGCCCTGGCCAGGGATTGAACCTGCTACCTTGGTGTATGGGGACAATGCTCTAAGCAACTGAGTACCCGGCCAGGGCCAATCCCTCTGCCTTTTTCACCAGTCCCCCCCTCCTCTGACAACTGTCAGTCTGTTCTCTGTACCTATGAGTCGGTTTGTTTTGTTTGTTCACTTTGTCCCTGAGATTCTAACGAACAGCCTCTGCCAGTGATGTTTGTATCTCAGGGTAGAGTGTCTGCCCCATCGGCATTCAGGGTTCTCTGTCACTCAGTGTCTGGTTAGTGTAGCAGTAGTACACAGGTCCATTTTGGACAGCTCCTTTTAGAAGGGCTCTGTCAAAAAGGCAATTTTTCTTTGGCAGCAGATACTGTCAAAACCTCCCAGGAACGCATGTGGGAGAAACTCTGCAGAGCACTCGTGTCTGCTGAGTGGATGTTAACGTGGAACGTGTACTTTTTTCCCCTCCGGGATAGTGTTCTCTGCCTTTCCACCATTGCTCCCCTCTCCTCTCATTCCCATCGTGACACACTGAAGGAAGAGCAGTGAAACTGTCATCTTTGGTCCCCCTTGTTAACCACCACTCGCTTTATCCACATGTTGGAACAGCCTGAGGCCCAGATAGCAAATGTGGTTATCAAAACCACAAAGTAAGTGTTCCTCTATTTTCAAAACACTGTGACCACTGGAGTAGTTACTATCATCATTCCCCTTGGGGAAAATTTGACCTGGAAGCAAATAATTTTGAAAAGGCCCAAAGAACAAACGGAGAAAATAGTACTTTGTGTAGGAAAAAAATGGCCACGTATAAAAAATAGCATTTACTGATGGTTATTGCTCACCGTAACGTTTGCAATATGAAATCTGAATTGGACTTTGAACTCAGGGACTTTGAACCCTGTTATGATTAATAACCCAAAGTGGTCCTTGGTTCTGTAACCACTGAAAACCAGGGAGTTTCTTCCCCAGAGAGGGACTTTATTTTCTGTAAAAGAACATTCAGTTTAATACAGCCTTGTGTGTATTGCATATCAACCTTCACTTTGGTGGAAAGAACATGCAGGCTTGGGAGTCAGGAAACTGCGTGTTTGAGCCTTAATGTTGACGTTCAGGAGTTAGAGCAACTAACTCAGGTGAACTCTCGCTGTCTCTTTTATGCCCAGGGAAACAAATTATCAAATTAAATGAGGAGGAAGAGAGTCGATTTTATTTATTGATATATTGATATTTACATATATTTATGTTATCTATTATGAGGAATCAGCTCACATGGTTATATATGCTGAGAATTCCCATAATCTGCTGTCTGTAAGATAAAGAGGCAGCAAAACCAGTGGAATAATTCAGTCTGAGTCACAGTCCTGAGAACTACAGTTGCCGATGAGAAGATGAAATGAGATGTCCCAGCTTATACAGTTAAAGAGAGAGGGGTGCATGGGGAGAGGAGGGAGGGAGAGGGAGGGAGGGGGAGAGAGGGAGAATGGGAATGAATGAAGGAGCATTGAGCACCTGTAATATGTAAGCTTTACATAAGTCACCTTATTTAATTCTGTAACACCCAGATAATGACTATCCCCATTTCCCCAGTGCAGAAATGAGAACACTGAGGCTTAGGGAAGTGTTATAACCTCTCAGCATTCAAAACACTATTTAATTTCCTGACTGATTCCATTTTATTATGTCTCAGACCTCTTGATCATCTGGGACCTCAGTTCACTGCTTTTGATGAAACCATGGAAGTCCCGTGTGTGTGTGTGTGTGTGTGTGTGTGACACACTTCAACATTTATTGCACTCTTGTTGGCTCAGTAGCTCCATAGCATGAAGCTAAGGTTGCATATGGAACATAATCTGCCCTTTTGTAAGATCACTGAACAGAACCAATGAATACAGAAATGGATGCCTACTCCCAATTCCCACAAGTGAATCTTCAGAAATGTAAATCTCCCACAAAATCATTTCACGTATTCTTGAAATATTAATAGTTGAAAAGAAAAGCTAAAAATAGTAAGTGCTTAATAGGAGACACTTGAAAGCCCATGTGAGTAGAGGAAAACTTGCCCAAGAGACTTGGGAAGTAAGAAGTGTGTGAAAGAAGACTGCAAATGTGATAGGAAGTGTCCTTCATGTGAGTAACAATCCCATGCCTCTATCTGTGTGTGCCTGCACTTGTAGTTTAGGGGACACAAACATATGGCCTACTCAGAGAAGGCCACTTTAAGACCTGAAATCACCAAGGTGGAAGGACCTTTGGGTTTACGGAAGAATATGGTCTCCAACATACTGGAGCTAAGAACTGAGAGATGTTCCCATGGTAAAATGAGTGGAGGAAATGCTACTTAGTCTTTTTTTTTTTAATCCTCACCTAAGGATATTTTTTTCCACTGCTTTCCAGAGAGAGTGAAAGGCGGGGGGGGGGGGTGGGGGGAGAAAGGAAGAGGGAGAGAGAGAAACATGGATGTGAGAGAGACATCGACTGGCAGCCTCCCTCGCGAGCTCCAACAGGGAAAGGGATCAAGCCTGCAATCCAGGTACTTTCCCTTGGCCAAAATCGAACCCAGGACCCTTCAGCCCACAGGCCGATGCTCTAACTACTGAGCCAAATGGGCCAGGGCTGTTTTGTATTTTTAAGAGTTGCCATTCATGTTACCATGGGACTTCTTAGACCCTTTAAAATGCAAATGCTTACATGTATTTAACAAAATTTTTCTAAAATCTATTGACCAAAGAACTATTTGTGTGTGTGCATGTGTGTGTGTATCTAAATCTATATCTATGTCTACATAATACTGTACTCATTTACAATCTACAGGTGTTATTAAAAACCTACAGCAAACAATTTTGACCTGACTCAACTTCTAACACCATCAGCTAACAGATGAAATTAGATACGGTAGGTGGTAGTGCCTCATGGGGGAAATACTGCAGAAAGCACCTAGAGGCCAAAGTTTCAGCCCCACTAAAAAAGCAGTCATGTGTACCTCATTGGAAGAGAGGACTTTCCATATTCTTTGCGACAGACACAATTGTTAGACTCGTCTACTCTCAATATAAATAAACCCTGAATGAAAGTACCTACTTAGACTCAGACTTGAAATTTCAAAATGCGTAGCAACAATCAGCAAGTTGTAAAATGCACGCCCTGCGTTCTGAACAAGACTGGCAAGATCAACTGATGAAAAATTAGTATCGGTTCCCAAAGAAAATTGTCTATAGGACAATGGCAGTATTTTTCTAACTTATGTGGCAGACGTTGTGTATTTATTGGGGTTTCATTTAATTATGGTAAATATATACTTAAATAACAATTTTAATAGATGAATGCAACAAAAATGGAACCAAACGATGTCATAGGGTCTCAAATACTTTTCAAATCCACTGTATTTTACCAGTGAAAAAAGCACATCATCAGAGAATTTCTTTCCTGTTTTCTAGTGTACACTTTAGACTTTCTTATTTTCAGTTCCTATGCATTTTTGTACCGCTTGGTTCATACTTCTGGGCACGTGTTCTTTCTTAGTATTTCCCCCTCTCGTTATAAAAAGGAGCTGGACTTCTCTCTCTGGCTGTGTTCTCAGTTCATCTCAGTGTCTGGGAGATAAGATTGGAGGCCTTGATCCCCCTGCTGTTAGAACAAGACCTCAATCTCTCACTGTCTCTACTTAATCAGGTCCCTATTTTAGCTGCCACAAAGCTGTCAACAAAAGAAAATAAGCTGTCCCCCCATCAAGGGGTTAAATTGGATTTCACAGTGTACAAAGGCTCATCTGAACAAAATTCCACCTGCACCCTCCGTCAGGCAAATTACTTCTGACTTTTAATTTATTTCTCCGGGAAATGGAAAGGTATGGCATAAGCAAAGTCAACAGGGAATGAAGTACAGGGTGTAATCAGCGGCTCGCCAATCGCAGGCTCCCTCCCCTGTCAGCTTTAATAGGTTCTCAGAACACACAATTTATAGAATGTACGACATGTCCTCTCTGTTCTGAGTTTTATTTTGGACCTGTCTAGTTAATGGCCCCAAAAAGTGACAACCGACGTGTGCTAGATGAAACAGGGCCTCGAAGATGTGTATGTTGTACACTGGGGTTTCATCTGAGAGTTTGCAAAATAAGATTCGTAATTGAACTGGACTTTTGGCTTCCTAATGTATAACACCTAAACTGGAGGGGGGAAATCTGATTGAGGTGATGGCAATATTTAGTGTTCAAGATTATGGGTGTCAAGTATAGGGGTGGCATGTTGAAAACCTGGGAAACAAATATTTTTCAGATGAGGTTACTGTTTGGTGAACCAAATCAATTTCCCTGTGAATCATTAAATAATTTAAATAATATGGTTTCATGTGGTTCCTCTTCCAAAATGTATCTGAACATGGCGGTAGTTTTGTGATTTCATTTCACAAAGCCAATTTTCAAAGATGGTGGAAATGTATATAAATTCATGGCTTCAAATCCTCATGGCTATGGGGAAAATGGCAAACATTTCTGTCTAAGAGATTAAAAGCCAAAAACTGTTTTTAAGATACAAATTTAATAAGTGTGTAGGGAAGGCATCTTCAATGAAGAGAAAACGGATAATGATGAAGATTTTCATTTTCATTATAAAGAGTCAGTGATTTGTTGACAGATTTCTCTTTCTGATGTTATTTAACATTTAATTTAAGCTAGCTTTGAAATGAATTTTATATCCCCCAAAGAGTTCAGCTCCTTTCCCATTGTAAAAGATTGCTGATTAATTTTGTATTTTTATTAAGGAAGTTCTGAATAATGAGCTCAAGGATATTCACTGGGTGGAGAATTAGGGGGAGGATGTTTGACAGGGAAACTTTTTTAAAGCTGTAAATAAAACATGTCAGGCTGACCTACTCTAATTGACTTTGAAATAGTTTCTCATCCTTATAATGGTTTCACTAGTTGTTTGAATCAACCTTGTCAACACAGACGGCTAGCAGACATATGAAAAGATGCTCAATGTTACTAATCACTGGAAAAATGCAAATTAAAACCACAATGAGATATCACCTCACACCTGTCAGAACAGTGATATCACCAATAAACTCACAAACAACAAGTGCTGGCGAGGGTGTGGAGAACGGGGAAGCCTCTTCTTGCACTGTTGGTGGGATTGCAAATTGGTGCAGCCACTGTGGAAAACAGTATGGAGGGTCCTCAAAAAATTAAAAATAAAACTACCTTATGACCCAGCAATTCCGCTTCTGGGTATATACCCAAAGAAATCCAGAACACTAATTCAAAAAGATATATATACCCCTATGGTTCATTACAGCATTATTTATGATTGCCAAGATACTGACACAACCCAAGTGCCCAGCATTAGATATGTGGATAAAGGAGCTGAGGTACATAAAGACAATGGAATATTACTTGGCCATAAAAACGAATAGATTCTTACCATTTGCAACAATGTGGATGGACCTAGAGAGTATTATGCTAAGTGAAATATATCAGACAGATAAAGACAAGTATCATATGAGTTCACTTCTATGTGGAATCTAAAGAATAAAATAAATGAACAAAGAAAACAAACAGACTCACAGACACAGAGAACAAACAGGGTTGCCAGACGGGAGGGCGGTTGGGGGGCTGGGTGAAAAGGTGAAGGGGGTGAGAAGTACAGGTTGGTAGTTACAAATCAGTCATGGGGATAAAGTGCAACATAGGAAATACAGTCAGTAACATTATAACTATGTACAGTGCCAGGTGGGTACTTAAATTATCAGAGGGATCATGTTGTAAATTATATAAACGTCTAACCACTATGCTGTACACCTGAAACTAATATCAAATAATGCTGAATGTCAATTGTAAGTGAAAAATTTAAAAAAAAACAACCTTGTCAAACCAACTCTAAAGTATGAATTTCAGGAGAACATGGGCTTAGAGTGAGGGCCTGGGAGTATCATAGGTAAAACAATATTCATGAAACTCATTATAAATAGACTTGCTAGGATTACTGAAATCCCAAACCACTGTTAATATGTATTTTAACCAGTGGGACTCTTTTAACAATGGGCATCTGCAACAATCACTTCTAGGTGGACTTCTGAGCAAGGCGCAAGAATATTAATTCCTGGTCTTGTCGGTTACTACAGTAAACAAATCTCTACGTGGCTTAATTCATTAGGTATAGAATTTTTATCTCACTTGCAAACAACAACAACAAACCCAGCAGATTTAGCCTACTGTCCTCACGTGGAATAGAAGACATATTCCCTATTGCTTATGCTTTTCTTCTTTGCCTGTTCTCTGGTTGCAGAAATTGCACCCATTCTTAGATTTCTCACCGAGATGCTCCTCCACCTTCTGGATCAGCTTCCTTTCACTTGGTCTCACAAGGCAGAATAAATTCAATCCTGCGGTCAACGCTGGATTCTACAACGATGAAACGTCCCCACTTATGCCAAGCTGTATTCTTTAAAATCTAGGTAGGGTAATAAAAGTTGGGGCACCATCCAAGTAACACGCAATAGAAAACTTTTGACCATAAAATTTACAACCAGTCCAATAGACATGATTTTTCCTGTCTTACGTGAACAAATCAGTAACCCACCAAAAGCAAACCACGATGTCCCTAATGGCATTAGAGCATGTGCCTATAGATGCCTTTCTGTCCTATTCCCCTAGGTTTTCTATGGAAATAAATGAGCAACTATGAACATTCTGGAAAATAGCTGTTCATAGAAATAGTCATGATATCAGAATGGGAAGGATGTCGAGTATCTGAACAAGTCTCCTCCATCTTTCTCTTTCCCTACTAGAAGATAAATGTTTGTGTTTCCCTTTAAGTTCCCTCAGTTCTTCGTACAAAGACCCAGCTCTATTTTCCACCAGGTCTATAGATAAGCCTTTTCACTTTAAGTCTGCTCACCTTGTTTGCGATCCACAAGATAGAGAGCAATTGCACTAAGCCCTTAACTCAAGTCTCTCTGCATACAAATGGCACCTTCAGCCTGATTTGCATTAACCAAGCAGGTTTTTTTCTGGGAAATTCACTTTCCCTGAAACTTGCAAGTGGGTGTCAATTTTCATCCTGGGTGAACCCATTAGTGTCTTTCATTTCCTGATTACGCCAGGCTTTATCAAGTAGAGGGGATTTAACTTGCCTGAGAGATAAGCAATCCATCCTTTGCTCTAGATGTGGTACATTTTCTCTCTGGATCTAGCCAGACAATCACAAAGCTAGGTACCTGGGCCATAATCTTTCAGCTTCAGATGGAATTACTTTTACTACATTGAGCTTAGCTGGTCCATGGATTTGTCTTAAAGGACATTAGAAGTCAGTCTTGGGAAAACTTAGCCCTTGAGAAAGTTTATCAACAATGTATCTTCCATGATAGTGTTGAACCTGTGTCCATGAAAACACTGGCTCCCTCAGTCAGGGACACAGGGCAAGGCCCAGGGCTCTTCTCTTCTGGGAAAGAGCAACCTCATCTACTTATCACAGTGCACCTTAAAAATATGACACTTTCCCGTTGCTCCAATAATATGGGAAATGCTGGGAGCACTGCTACTGGAGCCTTAGAACAAGTGTATCAGTATGTCTCCTATGTATCTTGTTTTTCTTTTGTGTCATGTAGAATTTACATCTTATAACTGGCCTTGTTGGTTCCCACTGGATCCTTGGCATTTCAGAATCAAATTTCACATCAGCAACCCAGCTCTGTAGGGCCTTAAATTATACGGTTTGACCCAGCCAGTATGGCTCAGTGGTTGAGCGTCAACCCATTGCACCAAGAGGGTACCGGTTCAATTCCCGGTCAGGGCACTTGCTTGGGTTGCAGGCTCGGGCCTCAGTAGCGGGGTGTACAGGAGGCAGCCAATCAATGTTCTCTCTCATCGATGTTTCTATCTCTTTCTTGCTTTCCATTCCTCTCTCTCTAAAAAAAAAAATCAATAAAAGCATGCTTTAAAAAAAAGGACTGGAAGTTTGACCTTAAACCTACCTTTGTTTCATGCCATTATATTTATATTTATTTTACCTTAACTGCAAGATTATCCTCTCTGCATGTGTGTCCGTGTGTGTGTGTGTGTGTCCGTGTGTGTGTCCGTGTGTGTGTGTGTATTTATGGGTCTGTGTTTATGCACTTTCCTTTTTAATATGTTTTTATTGATTTCAGAGAGAGGGAGATAGAGGGAGGGAGAGAGAGAAACATCAGTGATGAGAGAGAATCATTGATTGGCTGCCTCCTGCACGCCCCTTACTGGAGATCAGGCCCATAACCCAGGCAAGTGCCCTGACTGGGAATCGAACAGTGACCTCCTGGTTCATGGGTCGATGCTCAACCACTGAGCCATGCTGGCCGGGCATGGGCAGCATTTCTTCATGCAGGCTGGGTCTGTGCAGTGTGATTAGACTGACAGATGTCCAGGGGACTCTTGAAGCATGCCACTAAGAAAAAAGGTAGATTTCCAAAGAATGCTTTCCCTTTTCAATCTTGAGAACAGTGGCAAGCTTGTTCTCTGAATCACTAATGAAGGCAGTGCTTTATAGTAAAGGCTTCCTGCTGGGGAGCTATCAACTTCGGGACCAGCCTCAGCTTTCAAGTTAAGATCATCATCTCCACTTTCCCCAGAGGGAGGGGCAAACCCCTCTGTCCTCTTTAGGGGCCCCAAGCACCAGGCTCTGTGTGGGGCTGCCATTCTGGGAGCTGTCTGACAGTAGAGATCTGCCTCTACACTATGGATTTCACTTTTTCAAAAAACTGCTCTCACCTCACCTGCTTGCTGTGTGCAATTCAGAATTCAGTGTTTCAATCTTTCTGCACAGGAATGTCTTTCTGAGAATATGTGAGTACATCTGGGGTATGAAAGAGGGAAGGAAAGGCTTTTGGAGCCAGCAGGACCTGGGTTCAAATGGAGGCTGGCCATTACTAGATGTCTGACATTGGCTACTTAATACCTCCAATGAGGATAATAAATCCACCATGGCAGGGTTAATTCATTCAATCTACAAGGGTATAGTGAGCAACAATTAGGAGCCAAGCACCCTGGTAGGAGACAGGTATAGGTTGATAAGTAAACAAACACTTAGGGTGTTTGCCTCTCAGAGCTTGGGGGGGAAGGCAAGTGGAGTAGACATAAATATCCAGAAACCCAGTTACACATTGCGATAATTCTTGATGAAACAAGCAAAAGGTTCAGTGAAAGATAATAACAGATTGAAGGGGAAGGTGGGGATACGTAGGTAGAATGGCAGAGTCTCCCTGGTGAAGTAACTTAGGGGAGCATACTCAAGCAAGCAGAGAGCTGGAGGGAGTATGTTACATAGAGGAAAACTTGGGTGACGTCCTGAGTTAGGGAGGCCGTCACCAACCGCAGGCCAGTGGCCTTGGGGAAAAGCAGCACGAGACCCAGTTTGGAGAGTTCAGTAGGAGCCAAACTGCACACAGTCTAAATGGCCAGAGATGAGACTTTGGATTTGATTCTAAATATACTGGAAAATTATTGATGGAGGAAGGCATGTTTCAGTTACGAGCATTAGATATGATATGTCTCTGGCACGTAACAGGTATTCTGTAAGTCGTAGTAGTTCTCCGGCCGTCATGACTCACAGCATCACTAAGCTCTCCATCCCAGAACATGACAGCGTAAGGGGATTTTACTGGCTATGGAACTCATCAAATTATTGAGTGTCGCGTAAACTGAGTGGCCCAAATCTGTGTAACAGCCAAGTAGATTGAGAATAATATTTCCTACATGTGAGAAAATAAGTGTTTAAACCATGTTGAATGAAATGAAAGGTTTTTTGAACACAATGTTTTTACACTCGTGATCGGTTTGCGTTCTTTACGGAATGGAAATGCCCTCAAAGTACACTCTGCTGACCTGGTGGCAGACATTTTTAACCTAATGTTTGCCAATGAAAGTAGGGCTCAGAGTGGTCAGGCAACTTTTCCAATGACTGACGAACTGGGGAGTTGGGAAGCCAACACAAGCCACATAACTGCTTCATGTATTTATCACTTTAATTCCCTAGACTGCAGAGCTTCCCCAGTTCTCCTTTCAAAGAGAAAACAATCTAAGTACTACAAAGAAGAGCAGGCCAACCAGGTAATTAAATGTAAAGTTGCCAACTGTTGACATCAAATGAAAAGATTACAAAAGTGAAATATTTAATAAAGAAGGCAAGAAAAGCTCAACTACCATGGAACTAAGAAGCAAATCACATGCATTTTAATGAAAACAAAAGCCAAGCATGTTTAAACATGAATTAGGCCACCCAACTAGAAATTAAATCTAACTCTATACAACCTTTGGAACAGAATGGGTGACACTGTGGATAGTACTCTTTGAAGGCCACCAAACGAACTCCCTAGTTTGGCTCCTATTTCTGGATTGCACAAGCCCATCTTAATTTTCCATCACTATAAGTCACAATAGTCACATTAGCAACCATGCTCTATCAATGCATAAGATGCAATTAAAAAATATAGTACAAAGGAAAATGATCATTGAGATAGCTGAGTGATATTTTTTTTAAATGCTGCCTTTTATCAGAAATACTACTTCAGCCATATGCATAGCTTACGTCCCTGTTCAACCAAACAGTAGACAGTAGCAGTTTTGTTGTGTTTGTTTGTTTATTTGTTTTTAATCCTTACCAGAGGATATTTTTTCCATTGGTTTTTCCGGGGGGGGGGCCATCAATGTGAAAGACACATTGATTGGTTGCCTCCCGCACACGCCCCAGCCGGGCTGGGTATGGAGCCTGCAATCGAGACGCTTCAGTCTGAGGGGCTGACACTCTAACCGCTGAGCCAAACTGGCCAGGGCACCACTATCAGTTTTTACTTGCTTTCCCTCAACTATCAAATGTAAACAATACTCACTCTCTTAAGGTAATAGATGTGAAAACACTTCTGAAGCACCATGGTCATGCTCATTGCCACACTGTACGGCCCTAATTCACTTTCTAAAAACCATTCCTTTAAGAGGGAAATGAAAAGTCATTTAAAATATAAATGTAAGCAACAAATTAAGTGGACAGAATCACATATCGTCTCATCAAATAATCAACTCAATTTGCTTACTGGTGTTACAGTTGGTTTCCCCCCATTTTCTTTCCAATCAGATCTCAGAGATGCATTTCTTCGTGAAAGCCAGCAGGTGGCTCTCTGGTGCACAATTACCAAAACACACACACACACACAAAACTGCAATTTCCAACTCTCTCTCCCCCAAGTTTGAAAGTTTATGAAAATCTCAAAAAGGGACATCCTGAAACTTCAAATGAAACCACTGGTAACACTCCATCACTGCCCTCTCCCACCCAAGTTCAACACTAAAGATGTGAGTAGTTTAATTTTTATTCAAAATGGCAAGCCAACAAGCAATAATGATGAATTGTTGCCACCCTGACAGCCTCACCTGGGGAAGTACCTTGTTTTCCCCTCCCCCTGGAAACCAGTATCCATTAGAATGAGCAAATAACAAGAGGCAAATCAGGCCAAGAACACAAATGTGAGTAACTTTAAAATGGTCTAAAATGGCAGCGTGTGGCCTGCCCGGTGTGGCTCCGAGGTTAGAGCACGGCCCATGCTCAGAAGGGCTGCGGGTTTGCTTCCTGGGCGCGGGTACGCACCTGAGCTGCAGGTGTGATCCCAGGCCCCTGTCGGGTGCATGCAAGAGGCAACTAATTGATATGTCTCTCTCTCGCATCGATGTTTCTCTCTCTCTCCCTCCCTCCCCCGCCCTCCCTCTGTTCCTTCCACTCTCTCTAAAAATCGATGGAAAAAATATCCGACGATTAAAGATAAATAAATAAATAAATAGGTAGAGTTGTGCTTCTAGAGGAGCAGTATCGATGTGCTAAATGACACGTACACTTAGCACTGCTTTACTGTATATAACATTTCCTATATCACACTCATTTCATAAGTCCTCCCCCCCCCCCAATTTTTGAGCTAAACTCTACTGAAGCCTTTCTAATATATTTTAAGGCAAACTTTTCCCCCTAAATAATGGATTAGCATGCAGCTCCTGATAAGTAATTATTATCCTCAGGTTTCATAGGTATTTCGTGCCATGTTAATGCCTCAGTTGAATACATTATACTAAGAATCAAGTTTGTGGTTTGTGAGGTATTAACCTAGGAGAATAGATTATCACACTGTACCACAGATTTCTGAATCTGAAGCACAAACTGTTGTTTGGGCAAAAGTTGTTATCAAGTTACCTTTATTGTTCAGCTTTTTAAACATAACTAAATAAAGCAGGTTATCTCCAGTCACACACTTGCTTTTGCCAAAGGAACTCTGAGTTGACTATAAATACGGTTTATTAGGGATGGAATCAGACAGTTACTCAAGGCTGAATGAATTAATTCCTTATCGCGGCTTTAAAGTTAATTGTTCCCCGAGGCTCCTTAGTCATACATATTTTAACATCAAAAGCAAGATGGTGAATATTAAAAATAATTTTTTAAAACCCTAACTGTAACCCAAATTTGAAATGAAGTAAGTTGTTTGGTGTTACTCTCTCTATAAAAATCAACCACCCTGGATTTTAAGATAGGACCCCTTTAAAACAATGGGAAAAAATTGGGGAGGAATCCCCAGAGATGGGATTCCCACCTATTTGTGAGAGCTGAAGTATAACAGCAATAGATAACATGTGTGTTTTTGTTTGCTTTCTTTCAAAAAAGCCCCATCACCATGTTATTAAAATAGGATGTCACCCACCGCCTCTTTGCTCAGCTCTGTTATTCCATTTTTATATACCAAACTATTACCCATTAATTTCCTCCTCATCAAAGCAGCTAAGAAGTACAGAACGCATGTCTGTAAACTCAGTCTTAATCACAAACAAAAGCCTTACTTCACTCCTACTGTCTATGAAAAAGAAAACCAGGACAAATATGAGAGCAAATTAAGTCTACAGGGCCTCAGTTAAAATAGTCAAGGTTTTAAGGTTGATTCAGGCAAGTTTTTCTTAAGGCCTATATGGGTCAAATTTGTATGAACCAAGAAACAAAAAATTGGGACACGCGACCAGATTTCTCCTGGCCCTGCTCAGCCACACACACACACACACACACACACACTTATGCACACATGCACGCACACACTCACACACACACACACCTGCCTCTTTTCTGAAATTTTCATGCCGTTTTTTTCCCCACTTGTTTTGAGGGATTACTGCTACTCGACTCAACGGTAGTTATCACATGCTAATCTTCCCGAAATCCGAAAAGCAAAGGATATCCAAATTAACTGTGAAAAGGGCAAGTTTATCTACGTCTCACAAGCTACGCAGATTTCCTCGCACTATTCCACTCCCCCTCGTCCTCCTGTGGGCACCATTTTTGACGTGCAGGTAGAGGCTCTAAAAGCCACTGTCAGTCTGTCCCCTACCTCCCGCGGTGGGCTGTCAATCCGCAGCTGCCCACCCACTGCGCTAAATCACTCAGCTCCTCGCGAGCAGCACCTCTCATTGATCACTCCAGAGGGGCTGCTTCTGCAAATGTTGATTCAGCTCCGTGGGGGAGATGGGGCCGTGCAGCTGGAGGAGGCCGGCTGGCAGAGGCTGCTGAAAACAACACACCTCCTCGTTTCCGAGGGCACAAAAAGCGATCACGCCCCCTCCCCTGCCACCGAGCCAACTTCTGCCAAGCTAGTGGGTGATTCCAACTTGAAGTAAACAAAGGCAAGTGGGAAGCAGGGCACGGAACAACTGTTGTTTTCTGTCCCTGCACTATCTGTCTGCTCCCAAGAGAATTAAAAACCCAGCTGTCTTCGGTCATCACAGTGCCACTTGGATCCCAAACCTGGAGAATTCAGATTAATGAAAAGCACTTTTGCCACTCAAAATACCTTTCCCAAAGCAGTGATTTTCTAACCCATAACTGTTTACAATGGTGTTGTTTAACAATGTTTGTAAGTCATAAAACATGCATCCGGCTGATGTATGAGCTTGTATCTTTAGAGGGACTAGAATTGCAAACAAACCAAAAAAAAAAAAAAAATGCGGGGAGAGAGAAAAGAAAAACATTCTAACAGATGTGTTCCCGCTAAAGAGAACACACAACATGTGCCACAAAATAAAAGAACCATTTGGCAACATAAAATATCTTGGCATCTGTGTTAGAGTTGTAACGGCAGTAAAATATTGATATGGGCCATAAAATTCAAGTTCTTCTGGGGGACTCTGTTTTGCAAAACTTTTTGCACGGTTCTGGAATCGCTCTTATCCATCAAAGACCTTTGGGAGAAAGCTGCTTTATGACATTGTATGATTGGCTCATTTTCAAAACAGTAGATGCAACAAACAAACAAACAATGATGACATCCATTAATTCCAAGCAAGGCGTAAATCTGACATTTTAAATGGGCAGAGAAGACACTTCACAGCTTGGACCCGTGGACAGGAAGCTGTATTAGGGAAATATGTGCAGATAAAAGGTCAGGGAAACCTGAAGCTGAGTTTTAATATTAACCTTATATTTGGGTAATAGATTATGGAATTGGTTATTTTCAGAACTGACGTGATAAAAGTCAGTGTCTATAAAGTTATATAATAGAGATTATTTAATAAAGTAGATGTTTTATATAAATATGTAACCATCTAAGTGGTATGTGGTATATAATCTTTTAATAAAACATTCATTATACTCACCAATTTCATAATTTTATATTATAAAATATAATACATATGTAATAGTGTAGAAAATATGCATAGTTCATGAAGACAAAATAGTAAACATAAATATGTACTTTTTAGGCAAAGCCTCCATTCTGCTTATGAGTACAGTTACCACTTGCCACTCGTTTAAATTTTTCTTCTGGTAGTTATCTCTATGTTTTAAAACAAGTATGTATGGTGCTATTTTTTCATCTTATCAACATTAGACATTATTAACTTCCGAACATGAAGTATGAGCATTATAAACACAGTAATTATGTTACAATTATGAGTTAAATAATAATCAGTTACAGTTAAATTTCACAGAGCAGTAGGCAGAGTGTAGTAACAAAGTAACTGGAGTATACTGCCTTTGCTCCGAATGAACAAATGGTCGCCTCTAAAATTTGTAATTTGATTTCCACCTATCATTAATTCACCCCAAACATTAGCAGACATACAATGTACTAAATCCCCCCTCACCTGCATTCCCATCTGACCTCTAGCCCCCTGTTTTTTAAAAAAATATGTTTTTATTAATTTTAAAGATAGAGGAAGGGAGAGGGATAGAGAGAGAGAAAGAGAAACATTGATGAGAGAGAAACATCGCATCGATTGGCTGCCTCCTGCACAGCCCCTACTGGGGATCGAGCTCACAACCCAGGCATGTGCCCTGACAGGGAACTGAACCTGTCACCTCCCAGTTCATGGGTCGAAGCTCAGTCACTGAGCCACACCAGCCAGGCCCCAGCCCCCTCTGGAAGCTCCTGTTCTGTGACTGCACTGGGGAGCTTAACTACCTGAAAGGAAACAAATTATTTTTTCCCACCTGTGAAGACTTATTTTCTATGTACATTACTGTTAGAAGAGCCATACTTAACCAAACCAATATTAGTTTTTACGTAGCTAAAAGAAAAAAGTTTAAATGCTAAAGAATGGTACATTCGGACATTTAAAAATAACAGAAGAAAAAATTGTACCTCTTTTCCCATATGAAACATCTGTTGACTCAACTTTTATATTTTATCCTCAAGTAAATTTGTCCTATCTCCTTTAAATTTCCTTCAAAAGATATATTTATTCTAAAAACACCAAGGGCCTTTGAGAGTGATAAAGAAAAAAAACCCAAGTATGTCCCCAGTAAGATATGATTTTCATATCTTAAATATAATTAGAATTGGTGTGTGTAAGTCCCTATAAATATAACAAGTAGAAAGGCATGGCACCTACGGAGGGGCTGGCGCAACGGTTCTGAGGTCCGTTTACAGGCAGACCGGGAGGCTTGCTGGAAAAGCCCTCTCGTCTCCACCCTCCACAACCCTGGCAAAGCGACTCACTAGCTACTCAAGCTCTGTGAACACCAGGGGAGGCTGACAGAGCCACATACTCTTAATTTGCGGTTAAATTCAAGACTGCTCTTTAGGGTGTTTTAGCCTCAGAGGCTCGTTTGCTCTCAGGGGCCCACTGAATCTGACAGCAGGTGACAATTAGTACAATCTGTGATATGCAGACACCTGTCCATTAGGAACTGGACTGGAACCATCCATTCACTTTACTGAAGCTGCAAGTGGGGAGTCGCTATTATGAAGTAAGAGCTTCCAGCCGCTACTGCTCAGGGCCAGCTTTGGATTAGTGGTGAGGAACTAAAAAGGCCTTAAGTAGTTTTACAAATCCGGGTAAAGTGTTCTCCTTAGTTTCGTCATGTGACACACAAGGGTGCAAGCGGCCCGCCTACACCGGGCTGTCATCTGAGCCGGCTGTGGCTCTTGCGCAGGCCTTTGAAAGTTGCAGATACTCATCTCAGGAAGACTGGAGGCAATTTGCTCGTGAAGGATGACCACTGCCTAGGAAACACCATCACTTTTAGCCGTTTAAAAAAATCATTTGATTCACACATGTAGTTTGTTCTCCCTTATCGCGCCCACGTTCTTAACTTTTAAATTTATAAGCAGCCCTACGGCTTTGAACACTTGTTTAGAGCCACATGGCGACTGCTACAATCGGCACTCAGGCAAGGAGGAGAGAATTAGAAGAGCTAAAGCTGAGCCTCCATGAACCCCATGTTCGGGAGGTCAGGCAAAGAGGCAGTTCTGGGGAACAGGACAGAAGGAAACTGGCATTTTTGCTGGGGTGGGGGCTGATGGCACACAGTGGACGCAGAGGGAACAGCGAAAACGAAGGACACGCTGTGCAAGTTAAGTTAAGCTCGGAGAGTGCTGGTGAGTTGGTTGATTTGGCTGAAGAACGGGATGGATCACCCGACACAGGAGAGGGGAGCCTTCTGACGGTCAGGCCAGGACCAAATCCAGGACAGCCTTGGCTCCAACACTGACTTTTTATCGAACTGGTATCTTTTCGAGAAAATCCCTTTAGAAGAGACTGTTGAATGAACTGCCCTGCAATTAATCCTTTAAGGGTAAGGGGTAGGGTATGGCCATGGGAGTTAATTCAGATTTTATTTCAATAATGTACATTATTTTAACAGAAAAGGACTTGGTCCTATTCTACACATACTTTTTAGGGACAAATCTCACACTTTCTTCTTATGCAAACGTTGGTTTCTGTTTACTCACAATGAAACGGATACTAAAAATGAATAGTATAAATATGGCTTTTTTTTAAATTTGTGAAACTATACCTTTTTATTTCACAAATTGCAAAATGATAGTTTCATAAATATGGCTTCTTAATTTGAAAGTGGATCTCCCCCCGCCCTGCAAGTTGCCTCAGCGAGCAGGGCAAGCCATCCCTGCTGAGCCTGGCTCAAACTGTAGCTTTGGGAGCAAAATAAATGATTATTGTTTGAAAATATAGATATATGTGGCTTTTTGCCTCCTAATTGAAGCAACATTTTCTTGAAAGGCAATCTTGAGTAAAACCCAGTTAAGGAATCATTTAAAAAACAAATGTTGTAATCAACCGGCGGTTTACTTTCTACCCGTGACACACACTTCGTAATTGTCTGAGGTGGGGTGTTCCCACTCCACCGAGCCAGTGTCGGCCACCGTGGAAATCAGTCAAGAGCTGGAATTGTCTCAGTACCCAGCACAGTGACCGGAGACATTAACTACAGCGGCAACCTAATTGTAATGTAATTCCAGTAATATACGCAGTTAGCACCGCGCGCAATTCAGGGTTCCCTGCCTGGAGTTGCAGGAAAACCATGCTGTTACCATAATGAACCCACTGCTCGGCTGCTCCAGTTTCAGTCCTTAGTTTTATTACGCAGGATGAGTTCCCCGGTTGTTTTTAAAACTTCTCGAAGAAAAAGAAATGATCATGATTCCGTATGCCATTATCATATTACTTGGGAGGACTTCACAAATGTTAGCGCTTACCAGCTATTTCATACCTCATTACTGTGCTCCTTGCATAAATTATATAATTTAATCTGCTCAACAACTCTATGGGTAGGCACTATTGTTAAGTTTGAAGTCGAAATAACTGGATCAAAGTTACGCAATTCATACACACTGGGAAGCGGAGGTGGCAGGATCCAGACCTACATCAGTCTGACCCCAGAGCTTACATTATTGTTAATATTGTGTGTGTGTGCGTGTTTTATATTCACTAGAAGCTACATCCGATTTTACCTTCTCAACTAGAGTATACATTTCTTCAGTTCTGCTTTTTTTGTCAGGTACTTTGCGGTCTCACTAAATAACCAATGTTTGCATAGGGAAGGGAAAAAATAAATAAAGGAAAAAGAAAAAGAGAGAAAAGATAAAAAGAAAGAGGAAGGAAAGAAGGGAGGGAGGGAGGGAGGGAGGGAGGGAGGGAGGGAGGGAGGGAGGGAGGGAGGGAGGGAGGGAGGGAAGGAAGGAAGAGGGAAAGAAAGAAAAGCAATTGTAGCAAAAACTGGAATGTCTGAGCCTCTGGTAAGAAATCTTGAACACAATACAATGTACAGACCATGTATCGTAGAAATGTATGCTTGAAACCTCTATGATCAAAAAGGAATCTTTTTTAAGGTAAAAAGTAAATAAATTAAACAAATGAAAATATATTGTAAAACAAGTTTTCATTCATTTTACCATGGACTTGTATGATTACTAGAAAAATACCTGTCATATTTCTTTTAAATGCCTGATATCTTCAAATACTGATTTATACTAATTCTAGCATATTATCTAGTGTGAGCTTCCATAATTGCTTAAACTGAGCCTCAAATTCGACTTCTGTAGGACAGACATGAGATCATACACTTTATCAAGCTTTGGTGACCATTCTCAAATGAGATAAACGATGCGGGCTTTTCCTTTGCTCTAGGACAGGGACTATTCTAGGGCGGCATGGGCTTCCTCAGCGGAGCCAAGACTGGAGAGTGTCACCTCCTCACCACCACGCACTTGGAAATCAACCCCTGACAACACAGAGAGGTGGGTGTCACGACCCCTGTTTTATAGATGCAGAAACCGAGACCCACGCTCACACAGAAGACTCAGAATATCAAACAAACAAACAAACAAAAATGAGGGTGACAATTTATTATGCACTTGAATTACGCAAAGTATTTTGTCATCTCCTAGAATCTAATTCATGGTGACTGATTACTCCTTTTACAGAAGTGAAGATCTGAATATCAGAGAAGTGGCCAAACTTGCTCCGGGGCAAAGCTGGCAAGAGATAAAAAGCAGGGATTGAATCCAAGGCTTTTTGCTACGTACTCCACACTCCTGTTCAGTACAGAACGTCCTCTCTCAGACTCAAGTGTGGCCAGTGACATAAGAAGGCTGGTGACAGGGGCCCAGTTAGAATTCTGTTTCACTTGTTCCACAGATGTCTTTCCACATCTCTGACCATCCCTAAGTCTGTATTTTTAGGGCATTAACTAGTAAATATCTTACTGACCTATGGCTACATAACAAATGACCCCCAAACACACAGAAGCTTAACACAAAATAATCGTCTGTCGCCTCAGAGCTTCTATGGGCTGGGAATTTTGAAATGGCTCAAAGAGTACTTTGGGCTCAGGGTGTCACATGAGGTTGCCGTCAGGATGTTGGCCGCAGCTTCAGTTGTCTGATGAACTGCGCCTGGGGAATCCAGGTTAACTCCCTGGCATGGGTCACGGTTGGTGCTGGCTGTTGGCGGATGGCCTCAGTGTCCCCAGGTGAGTCTTTCCACAGGCGGTTTGAGAGTCCTTTTGACACAGCTGTCTTTCCTCAGGGTGAGCACCTTTCTACCACCCCCCAGCTCCTCCCCACACGGGGATGACTTACAGATAAGAAAACAGGAAATAAATTGTGCTTACTAACCCTGTCTCATGAAGGCTAGGTCAGAGACAGAGGACCAACTGGGCAGAAGTACTCAAAAGTGGGAACTAGGCCTAACAGCTCCTCGGCGCCCGATGCCTAACCTAGTGCTTTCATGTGTAAGATTTCATCGACCACCCAAAGCTCCTGTGAAATGGAGAACACGTTGTACCTTTACGCCCATTTTAGATATAAGATTCATGAAGCTGGAAGGAAGAGAGGCCACTTGGACCTAGCACCAGAAGGCCCATTAGGGGTTGCGCACATTTTGACAGAGGGCCCCAGTCCCCAAGGCCACATGTCTCTTCATACTCTGGTGGATTCTTAGGTCTTTTATTGAAGAGATCACTCTCCATATAAAGCCCACGTGGTATTACAACCTAAAACCTGAGACATCTCTGGTGCCTAGCCCCCTCCCGCTTCTCCAGGGAGGATCTGTTGGATTCCTAAAGGGCTCATAGACCCAGCTGAAACCACCTCTCTCCGCCATGCTCGAGAAACTGCTCCAGCAGGAGCTTGTCATCTTGCAGCACAATCTAAAGGAACTCAGCAGCTCAGAATGGAAACCACAATCACTCCCATCCATCACGGGCAAAAGGCAGGAAAGCGATTGGCCGGGTGTCCCGAGCACCTCGGTGCAAACTGAGGTGCTATAGTGGATGATATTGCTAATGGAAGAAGGGCAGAGCAAGTGCCCTACTGTGTATAATCTCAGCGGCCTGAGTCTTGATAGATAAATGTAACTTTTCTGAAGTCTGTGGATTGGCCGTCAGGGGAGGCCTGCACCGCGTTTGCAGGGAGGTTTTCAGCGCCACCCTGGACAGCTGGGCACTGAGATAAGCACAGCCAACACCTGTGTTCAAGGGAGGACACGCAGGTGATCGTTAAGGCTCGGGCCAGAGGAGGCTTCAGTTCACAGGATGACGAATGAGGGTCTACAGAGTTGACGGCTTTGCCTTGCCGGGTACTTTCTGTCTGTTAGCGCAGGCAAGGCCTCATCGATCTCTCCCCCAGCAGTTATTGACTCTCTCCTTTTAGAGGGAGGAAGATGAAGGGTTCAGGCACTTTGTCATTTCCCAACACATCTGAACAGCAGCACTTTCCAAGTAAGAAAGCCCATAATGGTTTGCGGCAGTGCTGAACACTACCTTCGGCTACCCTTGGATACACAGGGCTGTTCCTTGGGCAAAGAGATTGGGCAGGGATTTGGGGATGGATCTGCGGAGTTTGTTTTTCTGTTCATTTCCTACGGGGCCTGCACTCTGATGGGAGCCACTTATAGCTCCCCAGAACAGAGCATACCCCTTCACTTCCATGACGATTCTCTCGCCTTTTGTGTGTGTGTCTCTCTCTCCTTTATCGGACCAACTCTAATACTAGGGAGGCACAGCTTTGTAACTAAACAAGAGTATTAAGTGTCTTTGGCATCAGAAAGGCCCATATTCTATTTCCAGTTCTATTACTTTTCAGATTTGAGACTTGGGGACAGGTGCATAATCTCTGTGTCCCCTCTCCCCATAAATACAGCAAGAATGTGCTCACTTCCTAAGATTTCTGTGAGAGATAAGATGCGTGTGATGAACTTAGTAGGCAGTAAGCACTCAGTCAGCGAAGAGTAGTAGCTATTGATCGTTATTTAAATATAATTGATAATCATAACTACACTAACCATTCAAAGCTGATAACTATCCCCCCAGGGCGTCTCCCCTTGTTCAACGGTGACCTTATTCAGACATCTTTCTCCGGCCTCGCTGGTAGCCCGCGCTCACCTCCATCCTAGAACTCTGATGGTAAGTTTTTACATCTCTCCTTTCCTTTAGATTTTAAAGATCTAGAATCAAGGCTCATTCTTAGCACCTAACATAGTGCCCGCGATAGGATGAACACTCAGTAGATGTTTAGTGACGCGGTTTCTGTCTGTCTGTTTGGTTTTTGTTTTTTTGCTTTTTTCATGTGCATCAGTCATTTCAATAAGCATGTGACAACTTGACTGTGCTCCGAGCACAGAGATACTGGAGATGTGGGTACGGGTTAGATGTGGACTTGAGAATTTACTGTCCGGATGGAGAAATGTATTTGCAGATGGGCAACTTCAAGGCAATGTAGTGATTCTGTGATACAGGGGTGCCCAGGGAACTAAGGGAATATAAACTGAACATCACTGCAGCTGAGAGTGAGGAGGCAGGAAGGAAGTATGAGGGAGGCCACCGAGTGGAGGTGACCGCCCAGTGGAACCTTGGAAGCTAAGCAGTGGGTTAGGCAAGTAGAGAGGACAGGGAGAGGGCTGAGTGTTTCAGGCAGAGAATGGCCTCTGCAGAGGGAACAGAAGTATAAAGTGGCATAGTCTATTAAGGGTGTATTACACAGTCCAATATTCCTGATCACAAATATCAAGGCAGTGGAGAGGATGAGCCCAGAGGTAGGCAGGGGCCAGATCACAAAGAACCTTGAGTATCGTGATGGCAAAAGGACAAAAGTCTGGCAGGTGCAAGGAGATGCATTTTTTTTAAAATACGGGTTTTTTAAAATTGATTTTAGAGGAAAGGAGAGGGAGAGAGAGAAACATTGATGAGAGAGAAACCTTGATCAGCTGCCTCCTGCTTGCCCCCTGCTGGGGATCAAGACCGGGAATCGGTGCATGGGACTACGCTCAACCAACCGAGCCACACCGCCAGGGCGGCGCATTCTTTTCAACCACTCAGCCTGCCATCGTGACCAAGTATTGAACGCAAGAGAGTGACCTATATGTTAAATTCCTCTCCCTAAAGTGGCACAGATAGTATGCAGCTGGGAGAGCAAGTGAAGTTTTGGTCTGCAAAGTGCAGATGCCATCATGAAACACCTCACAGGTCAGACCCACAAAGCAGAGGAAACAAGAAAGTGCAGGAGGAGCAAATTGCCTCGGTAGGCAGAGAAAATGGAGCATGACGCTGGAATTGTTGCTAACCTGTCAGAGCACATGGCTAGAAAGGAAACTTACCTCCGGTGAGGTTACAGGAGGATGTCAGCACACAGTGAGGAAAATGAGACTAGCGTCGTCAAATCCGGCATCCCCACAAACCCACAAACCCACAAACCCACAATGAAGGCGTGTGAATGCCAGTCTCCTTTGTTTAATGCATGGAGTTCATTTATAATTTGAGATGTGCACTGTATCTTCAGGTCTAATTGTTGTGATGGATACACCTCGAGTAGGGTTTTTTTCCACATTGCCTCTTCCTAAAATACCTGTTATCAGCCTATTAATAAGAATTACAAGAAAAGTTTTAAATTCATATTTTTTCTGTTTGAAACGGCATAGCCAGTTTTAAAGTTCTGATCTGTAGCATGAATAAATATTCATTCATCTTCAAGACTTTTTTCTAAGCAGCCCTCTGATACTAAAACATCTGGGGCCTAATACAGGCAAAATTAGAGTCATAGTATACCTGATTTGCCATTTTTACCATTTCAAAATTCAGCCAACAGAGGGTAAGTTACGATGACACTGTGCTATATACATTTTCCGTTTATCGGGCTTACCATTACATCTCAGACCTATCAGAGAATCAGGCAGATGTTTTTGAATAAGTGAGTGAACTTAAAAATTCAGCAATCTATTCCTAGAAAAAGAGTGGTAGCAAAAGAGCGAGTTCTTTGGAATCGTAGCTTAGTTGAACCACCTCTGGCACCAACTAGCCTGGTGTACTTGGATACCAGCATTTATGAATTTACTTCATTCTGCCAGTATTACTTGAGTTACAACTTTTTGTAACTCAACTTTTTCCCAGGTTCAGACCAAATAGTAGAGATAACAATGAGTAAGAAAGATGCAGTCCCTGACTCACGGTGTTTATACAGCGAAGGTTTCAGGTATTTCTTCTTTGCTTTAAATTGAAGTTTCTATTGAAAAAACTACAGATACACATGCAGTTGTAAAAAATAATAATACAAAGAGATTCTGTGTATACTTTACTGGTTTCTCCCAACAGTAACATTTTGCAAAACTATGGTACAATATCACAACTAGAACACTGACACTGATACTGGGTTGCAGGCTTTAAGCAAATAATTACAAGTGGAGTAAACTTTAAGAAAGGAGAAGTTCAGAAACTGAAAGAATTCCTAAATAGCAGGAATGGAGAGAGACAAATGGAGGAGTCTGGTGGGTTGGATGCAATGCTCCTTCACGGAGGATCTTGGAAACAGCATAAAGGATGTGCACTATATCCCATGTGCAGTGGAGAGCCACTGTGGGTTTTAAACAAAGACGAGACATAAATGCAGAAGGACAAACATGGTGGGACTTCGAGAGTGCACAATAGAGTTTCGCGTTTCTAATTTCAAAGAATAAAAATTTCTTTGTCTCACAGAATAAAGATCTCTTTATGGAGGAGAGCCTGTCCAACAGAAAACAAGGAGCTCTGACAATCGCACCTCAACCTACACTTCCTTAAACCCGTTAAGAACACACTGAGTGCATTTTCAGCTATTTCCCAACATTGTTGTCACATTGTGGAGCCCAATCTCCTTACCCATATGAAAGAAATCCTGCTGCCTCCCCTCGGATAGAAGGCAGGAACTCCAACTTAGAGCATTCTCTGGAAAAAAGGGTAAGGAGTTAGGGTGAAATGTTTATCCCTATGCTCCCCAACCTCTGTCTTTGGTAGAAAAATTTGAGGAACAGAAACCTTTGGAAGAAGGAAAATACTACTATTATGCACTTCCAATATGTAATTTAAAATATCCATTGGGAATACTAATCAGAAATTAAAAAAAGAATGAAGTACTGATACATGTCGCAACATGAATGAACCACAAAACCACATATGGTCTGATTCCATTTATATTAAATGTTCAGGAAACGCAAATCTATAGACAGAAAGTAACTTTTTGGTTGCCTAGGGAATGGTGGTGGGAATGAGGATTCACTAGAAACCCGCATAGGGGATTTTATGGGGATGACTAAAACCTAAAACTGGGTTATGGTGGTGGTTGAATCTCCATAAACATTCAAAAAACCACTGCTATACACTTACTTATGGTAAGTAAGCTATCCTCGATAAATTTGTTAAAAATGTGGAAAGAATACAGAATAGGAAGTCAAGAGGTGCCTTTTTGATGAGACAAAGAATCGCATGTTTTCATTCCCTAGGTAAGAAATGGCAACACTGTTCCTGCTCTCCTTGAGGTACATATCCAACCCCATTTTTCCCATGGGGAACAATTTCTCTGTCCCACTATTCTACAGAACGTGGCTACCTTTTTTGAACTCCTGCTTTTCTTGGGCAATTTCTGGAACATAGATTTTCTGTTGTTTGTCCATTGACTTTTTAATTCTTAAGTTCTTGACAATGGGAAGTCAATATGTGCTAATGGTTTAAAAGTACCAGATGAGACCAACAGAAACTCTGCTCGCTGAGTGTGAGTGAAATCTGATAGAGGTGGGTGTGTGGTTAACATTGTTGCCACAAGACAAAACTGAATGATTTTCATTGAATTTTCTCTCAAAAGTGGTTAAGGCAGATGCTGCGCGGCCTCTGCTTCCATTTCTCAGGCACGGATGAGCAAGTGGGCACAAGGCATCATGACAATGCTCTCATGTTCCCTAAAGAACCATGGTAGCAACTCTAACCTACAGATAACAAGCCCCATCGGAAGAATATTAAGAATGAAATTAAGAGGAACAGTTCCACCCTGTAAATCAGTAATTCTCAAAGTGGGATCCTCAGGGAAGCAGCAGCAGCATTACCTGGGAACATATTAAAAATGCATATTCTTGCCCTGGCCAGTGTGGCTCAGTTGGTTGGGCGTCGTCCTGTGCACCAAAAGGTTGCTAGTTCAATTCCCGGTCAGGGCACAAGCCCAGGTTGAGGGCTCTATCCATAGTAGGGGGCAGGCAGGAGGCAGCTAATCTATGCCTAGCTCTCACATCAATGTTTCTCTCTCTTTTTCTCTCCTTCTCCCTTCCTCTCTCTCTAAAAATCAATAAACAAATCTTCTTTAAAAATGCATATTCTTTAACCACACTTGAGACTTGAAGAATCAGGAATTCCAGAGATGGGAGCCAGAAATTTGTATATTAAAAAGCTTCCTAGGTGATTGTGATCCATGCTAAGGTTTGAGAACTACTTCTGTGAACACAAGAACACAAGTGTGGGCATCAGAAGACCCGGATGTGATCCATGGTATCAGACTAGCCTTGCAAGCGAGATTTGAGGGTGACACACTGAGCTTTTCTGAGCCGTGATGTCTTTGTAAGTTAAATGGGGATAGAATCTGTTCATTTTCTCTGGCTCTCATAACATAGCACCACAAATGTAGCAGTTTAAACAGCACAGCTTTATTTCCTCACAGCAGGGCGGAGCTGGTTTCGCTGCTTAGGATCTCACAGGGTCAATATGAAGGTGTCTGCCATCTATTTACTTAGCTGGAAGCTCTTACAGAAGAACACATTTTCAAACTCATTCAGGCTCTTGATAGAACTCAACTCCCTGTGATTGCTGGGCTGAGGTCCCTGGGTCCCTCCATCTTCAAAACCAGCAGCAGATCCTCAAATGCTTTGAGTCTCTCTGGCCTTCCATTCTGCTTTCCTCGTCAGTAAAAAGCCAGGGTAAGTTCTCTGCTTTTGAGAGATCACATGATTACGTCTGGCCGCCCAGATAAATCAGAATAATCTCCCTATTATGGAAGCAACTGATTAGTAACCTCAATTGCATATGCAAAGTCTCTTTGCCACTTAAGATAACCTATTTGCAGCCATGGTACCTCATTACATTCCCAGAATAGTCTCCTCAGGGACCAAAGCTCTGCCTACTACAGAGTTCATTTTGTAGGTCTCAAAAGATCACTGTAGAGAAACAGATCGGCTGGAAGGGCTGGAGCGTGGGAATCTGAGTCAGCACCAGCTTTCCTGATTCCTTGAGAAAACTGGTGACAGGTTGTGAGTAGTCTTTTCCATAACAAATGAAAACTTTTAGGTGACTACTATAATTCACCTAGTTCTTGGAGTTCTAGAACCATTTCTCTCTGAGTATAAGCCAATGTATGGATATGGCTGTAACCAACTGGGCTGGATAAAAGGCAGGGTCATAACAAAGGATGAGGTTTACTGCTGGACTGAAGGTTCGTATCCTAGGATAAGGTCACAGGTGAGACTCAGAGGCCCAGAACTGGCTCTGTTAGGTTTTAGAGTCAGATTTTCTCTGGTCACTAAGGGAAAGTGATTTAGCCTGAAGACCTATACTTTATACTACCCAGTCTCACATATACTCAATTACACCCGCCGAACCAATCACTGACAATAGAAATAATTTACTCTGTAATCTTTTAAACACTCCAAAAACATTTAACCAGCACAATGTACACACATGAATGAAAATACTAAAAATATAAAAATAGAATTAAGAGCATATTATAAAATGTAAAAATTTTTGTTCTTTCCCAATCAACCATCTAGATATATGTATTCCCCAGAGGGAACCAATTTTAATTTTTTAAAAATTCTTGCTTCTGTTTATCATTTGCAAATTTTCTTTAAAAAAAAAAAAAAGTCAGGTACTTTCATCAGGTGAAGGCTAATTTCTTCTTTGCAATAATGGCAGAGCCAAAGGCCCGGGTCTTTTTTAAGTGCCTGGCAGACTGCTTTCCTCTGGTCTCTGTCATCACCTTCCAACAGCTTTTAAACATATTTACAAAACATGCTTTCTATGAAATGAACGAGTCTTCTAACTTTTTCTCCCAAATACAAAACCACAAAGAAAACCATGTTCCGTTCTAGGATGGCTTTCCTTTGAAAAGTTTCACAGAGATTACAATCTTTTCATAGCTGTGTATGTTTTATGAACTATATGCAAAAATGTACAAATATGTGTCCAGAAAAAAAAATGTGTTCAGCTTTGAGGCAAATACGAAAGAGGAACTTACTCTTGTGGTTGTGTGACTTTCCTAACATTCTGCTGCTTCGATGTGCTCCCATTTGAGATTGGAGTGTCTGCATTCCTCTTTTGAATAACAAATTGTTACAGTTTTAACAAATATTTACTGAGCACTTGTGTGTGCTATAGTCTTTTCTAGGCATACGGTTATAAGAGGAAGGACCAGAAATCCTTGACCACGTGTGGTCTACACTCAGCCACCCAGAGATGTCAGGGTATGGTAGGAAACAAACAAAAAACATTTTGGAATCTCCTGACTCCCAGCATTTTAATCCAATTCTAGACCTGCCATCCATCATTGGGTTCCTACAGGTTAAGTAGTTAACTCTCTCAGAGTTCTTAATCCTCTTATGGAGGATCATAAGACTATCTCCTACTTTCAGGTAAGCACCCAACAAATAGGAAACAAAGTAATATTTAAAATAGGTCCTTGGTTGTTTTAGAAAGAATGGGAATTTTTTTAAAAAGTAATCTAAGAAAAATAAGAGGTGTCAAAAAGCTGAAAATATATAAGGACTGAGAAAACATTGATATTAATGCCAACTGACACTAATTGACCTTAGGGATGTTAAAAGTTGTAACTGAAGGAGGCTTATAAGGTTCAAAGTTGCTTACAGACCATCTCCTACATTCACATGGCATTGTGACTGCTAAGTGTTGTATGTACAAGTCTGGTTTTGGCGTGGATGTTGGCAGTGCTCAAGGCAGACTGCATTTGGCAAGAGGGACTCTCTTTTCTCTAAAGGACATTTTGAGGAGATTGTATAATTTGGAAACCCAAGCCTATATATTTGCCAACTCCTTGGGTACTGCTGCTGGCTCTGCGCCAATCATCACAGCTAATGAATCATGTAGGTGAACTCACACTGCCATGCCTGTTTTAATCCGTGTGTATCTAGATACGGAAGGAGCCATGGGCTGGAGAAACCTGGCTTTCTTGGTATCCTGAATAGGTGAGCCTGGGATCACAGCAGTTAGAAAGTCTGTTTTCTAGATCGCGCTCCCTTTTCTTACTGAATTAATGCCTTATTTTACAGAAGTCCAGAGAGAGTCCTGTTAATGTAAGAAACATTCAAACCTGTGAAGAATTTCTGTGGGTTTCTTTGAGCCAAACTGTCAACAAATGCCGGGGAACAGAATCGCAACAGATTGAGGTGATGCTCTGGAGAAAGGCAGCTTTCCACCTCATTTTATACATTGCAATCAAAAGAGGAGATGTAGGTGGGTTACATGAAATCCACTGGTGATAGATTAGGGAGGCATAGAAAACAAAGTGTGAGGTGGGGGGACCTCTGGGATTGGGTAAAAAGTAAAATGATAGACACACACTTCTTTTACTTAGGTAGGATAGTTAACAGTGATAACAATGATAGTGGGGGGATTTTTGGTCTCCAGAGAGTAGTGCCTGTGCTTTGAGGGGTCCAGAAAAGGGAAAATCACTTTGTTTTTGCAAAGGCATGTTAATAGGTATGTTATCACAGATGCAAAAAGAAAAATGGACAGGCTTAGTTAAGGTGAAGATTAACCTTTGTTAGGGAAAAAGTACTGCCTTTGACATAACTACCCACCACAAACTGCTTTTAGTTACAAAGGTTTTAATTTCATACCATCCTTTGTGATTACTTTAGGTCTCTGAGTTTGCAAGGCCACCGTGCAGGCCTTCCCTGAGCTACTCAGGTTAACACGTGGCCCCTTTTTGGCCACAGTTCGAAGTCCCCACAGGAAGGCAGAAACCTAGGAGTTGGTGCCAGGTAGCCACAACTTTTTGAGCTCTCCTCTAAGATATCACCAAAAGAAGAAAAAAAGATCTATTCAGCAATGATCAACTTTTACTACTGATGAGCCCATTTCTCACAGGCAGTAAAGCATTTATAATTTCATATTTCACTGTCAGGGCTTACTTATTGCTCCCACGCTGAACCCCCCACCCCACACCCCCAGGTAAGCCAAGATCGCAAATTTGGGGAACTGACCCAGTGGCATTAAGACAATGCACCGAAAATCCCTCACTTTCTCTCTGTTCTCCTTTCAATTTCCATTTAATATCAGAGCAGCGTCCCACCAGAGCTGAGATCCATACTGATGACTGCACAGTGACACTGCGTGCTCTGCTGTTTCTTGATTATAATTGAGTCACTTACACAAATCTGAGTAAAGGCAGGAAATCAGCCATTTGTGATGAATAATTCCTGCAAATTGGATGCAAGACTACATTTTACAAATGCAGATTATGTTAATAGTTCAGATTCTCAAGAAGAACCCAACGGGTAGGGATATTACAGGATTTCAACCAATAACAAATTCATTACTGAGAGCTGGGATGCCTGCATGTCCGAATTTGTGTGGGTCTTAGTTCCCACTTGCTGTCCGGACATCCTTAGTAACTGTCCTGGACAAAAAGTATCTCGGTTAGAAAGACAAATGATAGGATCATCTGTACACATAAGGCAGTGCAGCGTTTTAGAATTTGCTTAGGTCTTAGAGTCAGGCAGCCCCATGACTAATCTCAGCTCTGCCATTTACTGGCTGAATTATCTTGATGAAGTTTTGGGTTTTTCTGTTTTTTAACTTCTCTGGGATTCTGCTTCTTCATGAGTAAATTGTAAGGAAGGTAGCTCTGAGTTCTGCATTCAGACTTGTGCTGATGAACAAAATCCTGCACGCACGACACCTGGAACATTGCCTGGCACACATGGTTTTCAGTAAAGGGAAAATATGTACATAAAAGTCCATGAAAATGCAAAACTAAACTAAACAAATAAACCCAATATCCCCTCTGTTGGGATCTGCCTTAGAAAAGAAATTCTACTTACATTTCAAATAAATACAAGCTCCCCTCAAAAGAAAAAAGCACGATGTGAAATCTGTAATAGTAGTTAGTGTGTTAAGTAAAAAGGAACCATATATAGAATTAAATCCTGCGTAACAGTCAGGGCATTTTGGCTGACCAGCATGAAGACGCTTGCTCCCCGGAGGCCACTGCCCGCTAAGCCTGCCCCCTCAGCACCCCAGCTCTGCTATTCATTACCTTCTCCCCTGCTTTCCCCTCTCCCCCTTCTATGAGCCGTGCAGAGGGCAGAGCATGGCGGCCTCCCCACCACCCGTCAGCCCCTGGCGGATGCTGAGCTCCTGCAGTCAGAAATGTTTCCCACCCTCTGTGGCAGCTCCGAACCAACCCCCAGGAGCATGTGCATCTCACGGCTTTGGATTTGCCCTTTAAGGATAAACAACACTCAGCCTTATGGAAGGGAGGCCTGCAGAGATTTATGGGGCTCAGAACCCAGGTCCATCAGTCCTTAGATAGCCCCTCTTCCTCAGCAACCTCTGTCTCCTCTTCTCCTGGGAAGTCAATAGCTCGGCATTGTTTTTCATCTGAATTCAGCCTTCCGATCGCTGCCTGCAACACTAATAGCGGTACTCAGGCTTGTTTCTAACCTGGAGATCCACACATGTGGGTAAGTATCAAACACCCATGCTACTTTTTTCTGTTCGGTGAAACATAGAATGTCACTTGAAAGATACTTCGGTGATGGGCATTCTATAATCTTCCATACATACTTTATCTAGATAAATATGTATTTCTGGAGTGTAGGCCTATTGTAATTTTTCACGTATATTTTTTGAAGAGTCTTCCAAGTGACTGCAGCGCTGACACACAGGAAAAGCTATGTATCGGTTAAAGAATTTTTAAAATTTATCATTATTGTTGACAGTATTACAGATGTCCACTGCCATTTTACCCAGTGATCCCACTTCTAGGAATGTATCCTAAGAATCCTGAAACACCAATCAGAAAGAATATATGCACCCCTATGTTCAGAGCAGTGCACTTTACAATAGCTAAGATCTGGAAACAGTATTTCCCTATCAGTTCACCTTGACCTGGCTGTGTCTTAGGTCAACTGGTTGCTACTTTCAAAGGGGCCTCCTATACAGCAGCATTTTTCAAACATTAACATGTCTATAAATCACCTTGGATGCTTATGAAAATGCAATTCTAATGATCCCTTCTGGCCCTGGGATGGAAACATCACAGTTGCTACTAACTTGAGGGTTTTGCAGTATCCTTTGTGGGCTCCTACACCAGTCAGACACTTTTAAATACTCCGTTTGGATAGAAACCCAGCCTTCCTCAATTACCTGATAGAGATCTGTTGATACACTTGTGCTTAACACATTGTAAGAATTTCAATAAATGTTCAGGATATCAATCTCTGAATAATTCTATTAGACTGTGAAGGTGGAGGGGTATGTGTGTGTGTGTGTGTGTGTGTATGTATTCTGCCATATAATGTGTATGTCAAAAATTCATATTACCCAATTTGAAGGCATGAAAAAGTAAGTTGATTTTTAATAGTTAAGAGATCAATGGACACTTCAAAACTAAGTAACATCTCTCATTTAATAATGATATTCAATATAATGGTGCACACACACACACACACACACACACTGCTGCCATGGTAAAGGAGGCAGTTACATATGGAACCTGCATAATTTAGAAAGAATTTGACATTTTCCTCAGGCATGTGAACCAAACGGTAGCAAATCATACCAGTTGGCATCAGACCAGGAGTTTGGGAAATAACATGACATTCCAGAAAGTAGTCATTATAAAGCTTCTATACAATACTGAAAAATAGCTGAACTGTAACATATGCTATCTAAGGGAATTCCTTTTCTTTCAGAGCACGTATTTAATTAACATTAACATTTATAAAATTTGGAAATGCTAAGCATGTGTATTTATTTTTAGAATCCTTAGGTATCCACATTAGTCTTATCTACTAGCAAATGTCCACTAATGACTTGGGTATAGAAAGTCAGCATGAAAAGAGAGTTGAATGTATTTAGCAAGGTCATGTGCTCAGGAATGTTTCTCTTTTGCCTTAAGCTTGGTTCCTCAGTCCAAAGCGAAGTGATGCAGCCCTGGCCAGTTAGGCCCGGTGGTTAGAGCATTGGCCCACGGGCCAGAGTCACAGGTTCGATTCCCGGTCAAGGACATGTACCTCGGCCGCAGAACTGACCCCCGGGCAGCAAGGCAACCAATCAGTGTGTCTCAATCTGGCATCAGTGTTTCTCTCTCTCTCCCTCCCTCCTGCCTTCCATCCACTCTCTCTAAACAAAAAACAATCAATGGAAAAAATATCCTCGAGTGAGGATTAAAAAAAAAGAGTCATTCATACCCCGTATGGCAGGTCAGGAACTCTGCGAGTCCCCCCAGTGCCTGGGCACTGAGGGCAGGGACAGGAGCACGTGTGCCAGAACGTCCTGCCCTTCCTAGGATAGAAGATGTCCAATGTCACCCACTGTCCACAAGGGGCCGGCTGTCCTCTTGGAAGGATAGTGCTGTATCAGGGGCCCCGTGGGGGTGGAGGGGTCCCTTTCGTGGACAGGCTGAACACTCAGCAGGAGCTAAATCAGATTTGATGAGAGGGAACCCGTGCTATGGGGTCTGTCCTGGGCATTAACTGGCCAAGGGCAGTCCTCTGACACTGGGGTGGCCAAGGACAGAGGCTTGCTAACATCAACTGTCTGAGTCATCTTATCCTACACTTGGTGCCACCTTTTTTTTTAAATATTTACCCAAGGATATGTTGTTTCATTTGTTTGTTTTCTTTTTTATTTTAGAGAGAGAGAGAGAGAGAGACATTGATGTCATAGAGAAACACTGATCACCATCTACCGCCCCCTACGCACCCCGACCAAGTATCAAACCCACAACCTTTCGGCATATGGGACGACACTCCAACCAACGGAGCCGCCTAGCCAGGGCGGTGTCAACTTTTTAAAGCCTATCCACATGCCTCATCCCAGGACCTTCTATCATATCTTCCAGTCCTGTCCTACAGTGGCACTTAATCGGTTTGAGGCATATAAAGACTAAATCGGGCAAGATGGAGCAACAGATATACTGGAGAGCAGCTGAAACTCCCATGAGCAGCAGGAGAGGCAAAGAGATACCTTTCAGCCATGAAACTCAGGCCACTGGCAATTTCATTTTTTAACTTTATTAACGAGAATTTATGCAGCTGTATAAACCTTCCGGTGGAAGAGGGCAGGACTGATTTAGTTCAGGCCATCCTGCAACTGGTGCTGGACTGGAGGCAGGGAGGTTAGCTCCAGGGGTGGGGTGAGGGGGTGGGGGACACCCCAGCTCTGACAAAGGCTGGAGGTCTGGGAAAAGGAGGAGGTGATGAACTGGAGAGACGTTAGCATGGCTGAGTCTAGAGTTCGATGCGTGACTGGGATGTAGAGTTTGGTGGAGATCTACTTTTGAAAAATTCAGGGAATTGGGGAATTATCTGGTCCTCAGGATAACAGGCTAATTCCTTATTCAGCACGTTAAGAGCACCTAACAGAAAAGTACAGCTGGTGCTCACACCTGCTAGTCAAGGGACCTTCCTTTTTCTACAGTTATCTCACTTTGCATTTTCCCTAATATTATTCTTGGTAATTGGTACAGGACTGTTGCATTCCTTTCTGAAACATGTTTTTTTTTAGTGTCAAATACACTGAACCACAGCTTCAGCGGCCTTAATTTTTCCATTCCCTTCTGGAAGTTAATAATGCCCCTGAAAAAGCAATTAAACTAAAAAATAAAGCCTCATTTTGAAGAATAAGCAGATTGCAACCCGGTTTAACGCTGAGACGGCACTAATAACACAGCACTTATGATCTAAGGGGGAAAACGCCAAGTCTTTATTATTCCCCCAAACACTGGAGCAGCCAGGGCCTAAAAACACACTATTGCCATGCACTGCATTAGATAACGTGCATTTCTGTACATGAAATGTTTACTTCAGAGCATTGTGTTCCCCACTTTAGTGATTTGGCTAAACAGCGACTGTGATCTCCAAACATAAAGAGCTCGAATGTCATTTCAAGTCTCAAAAGCTAAGTGGAAAGGGGAGAGGAACGGAGAACTCAGCAGAGCCAATGAGGCAGCCTCCCCTCCAAGGCATACTCATCCGATTCAACCCAGAGAAAATCACCTTTGCATTTTAAGATAGGGCTATTTTAAGAAAAACTTCCTAATCCCAGCTCTGCTTTCCAGAAAGGCAGATTATTCCAGTAAAATAAAAATGAACCTTGGCTTTCACCTGAGGGCATTAAGTCTTGCTTCTCTATGGGTCTCAGGAAATCAGACCTGCTCTTGCAGGTGGCATCCTCTCCTTGGTTTTAGGGTAGAGAAAAGCTTTTCACAGCCCGTACGCCCCAGAAATAAGCACACCTTTGCTCAGCGCGACCCTTGAAATTGGAAACTGCTGTCCTCGAGAGAAAGCTCCATATTTCAGGTAAAAGCCATGTTAAACAAATGATTTACGGTTAATGAAACAGCTATTACAGCCTCCAAGCCTTCAGCAACAACGCTGATGGTAGCAAGAGGTGGCCACTTTGCTCACCTCTGTTTTTAGCCCTCCCTTAAGGATAGCTTCCTCTTCGCTTTCCAGAGAGAGTGGAAGGAAGACAGACAGACAGACAGACAGACAGACAGAGAGAGAGAGAGAGAGAAACATCGGTGTGGGAGAGACACATCGATGGGCTGCCTCCCGGAGCACATGCCCAGACCAGGGCTAGGGATCGAGCCTGCATCCAAGGTACGTGCCCTTGGCTGGAATCAAACCTGGGACCCTTCAGTCCGTGGGCCAACACTCTAAACACTGAGCCAAGCCAACTAGGGCTCTGCTCGCCTTTTAGATGGTGCTCGGTAGACACTTGGGATGACAACCATCTGTCTTGAAAGAGAGCTCTGCAGCCCTAATTATCAACAGACCCTCAGGCCACTGGCACTACTTTGATTCTCGCACCAGAGAAAACATTTGCGCATGTTAATGGACAAGGGAAAATTCATACCTTACTCTGATCTCACTCCCAGGTGTTCCCTGTCGGCTGTTAGGAAGCCTAGCTCTCTTTGAAGCCTATTTTATTCCAGGTGCTTTCTAAATACTCTCTCTTCCCTCCCTGAACAAATTCAAGTCTATTTTTATCCAAATAATGTTGATTTTCTCAAAGAACGAGTTTTTGGTTTTTAATTTCTTCGGTGGTGAAAGTCTACTTTCAGCGTTTGTATCCAGGAGAAAGTATCTATTTACATTTTTGAAAGTAGCAAAGCTCTTGGAAGGGCTATAAGAGCAAAAGCAAGAAGTAGGCATGTCTGGAGCAGTTAAAAAAAGGGGGGGAGAGAACTTTATGTGCAAATATTAAGGGGTCGTGACTACAGCTACGACCCCAGCCTGCCCCTTCCTTCTCTTTTCCGGGAGCGTAATGCAGCTGGAGTCTTTTAACCCCATCAGTAGAGAGGAGATAGCCCGTAAAAAACCAAATATGAAGTAGACAGAAAAACATTTGATCTAGCACAGGTGGGACTCCTTTTTGGAGAGCTATATGGTAGATTATAATGTTTAAAAAAAAAAATACATGTATTTGGATCCAAAAATTTATTTCTGGAATCTAAACAAAAGAAGTATGAATTGTTCTACTATTTTATTATTATTAAATATGAAGAAAGCCCACAAATATCTTAAAGTAGGGTCATGGTTAAATAAATTCTAGTATATATCCATATTATGGAATTGTAAACATAGTATAGTAGCTCTTTATAAAAGACCTTTAAAATATGTTGAATAAAAAATATCATAGAGAAAATAACTACATACATAAATGCCATGGCAAAATCCTCCCTTGCCACTCCCCCAAATATACACACTAAATTGTTTCCTATAAGCAGTTACCTATGAGGAGGGGAGTTCCGGATGATGGGAATAGAAGAGAGAAAATGTTCACTTTTTGTTCTATACAATTCTAATTTTTCAATGTTTATAGTATGCATATATTTTCATATTTCCTATACAATTTATAACTTTTTGGTTATTTTTTAACTTGATAAAATGTATTAATTTATTGTCAATGGTATCAATTAAAATTTTAATGCAATATATTTACTGAGTATAGCATTGCTTACTGTATATTTAGCAGTATTTTTCTATTTTAGGGAGTATTTAAATAAATTTTGATACTTGATTATAATTTTTTTTAATTTATATTGCTATTTTTAATTAAACTTTTAAATTTTGAAATAATTGTAGATTCACGTGGAAGCAAATAAAACGCTTCTCCCCTCAAACTTTTGTAAATTATTGGTAAGCCAGACTCCCTTCATCCCATGCTTCTGAAATTTATTTTTTGGACCCAAAATTTCATTTTTCAATAAATGCCAGCTGTTATTATTTATCTTTAAAAAAAGAAATAATACAGAGAAATTTTCTGCTCTTTCTCAAGGTTTTATATTTCTATGATCTACACTTAGTTCCTGTCCATCTTGGGTTAACTTTTATATAGGATACACAACTTAGGTCTATGTTCTGCACCCTCCCATGGATGTCAGATTCCTCCAAAACCATTTATTGAAGGGCTGTCTTTCCTCTATAGAACTGCTCTTGCACCTTTGTAAAAATAAATCAGTTGGGCATATTTGTGTGGATCTATATCTGGGTTCTCTACTCTGTTCCACTGATCTATGTATCATCTCTCTGCCAATACCACACACTCTCAATTACTGTAGCTATATAACAAGTCTTGAAATCAGGAAAGCTGATTCTTCCCACTTTTTGTATTTTAAAATTTATTTTTGTTATTCTAGCTTCTTTTCTTTTCCATAATCATTTTAGTATAATCATACCTGTGTTTACAAATAATATTGCTGATATTTTGATAGGAATTGTATTAAACATGTACATCAGCTTAGAGGAACTGACGCCTTTACTGGGAGGTCTTCCAATCCATGAACATGGTACTTCTCTCCACTTATGAAGATCTTTGATTTCTTTCAGAATGGAAACTCTCTCAGGAGACTAAATGGTGGTAATTATTGGGGTCACTTCATTTGTTCCTCCTGTCTCTCAAAGATCACTGTGGGGGTTTTTGTTGTTTTGTTTTGTGCTTGTTTCAGATGGAAGGATGCATTTGATCCCTGTTACTTCATTTTAGATAGAGGAGAAAGTCTCTCCAAATAGTTTTAATTCTCTAATCTATATTAATTTTCAAATTGCTGGCAAATGGAAAAACTAACAAACAAGAAAAGCATGATTTGAAGTAGGTAGGATAAATATTTCATCATGATAAGTCCCAGAGAGTTATGATTTCAAGCATTCTTTATTAGACTCCAATTTAGTTGCATAAATGTCCTTCAATTTTAATTATCTTGGTCTACAATGCCTCTCACACTCATTTTATTTATTTTTATTTATTTTCAACCTGGGTGTCTGAAGTTTGAGTTCAGATAATAAACATTATAATCGTTGTGGTCATGGTTATAATCATTCTTATGTAAAACTTATTGAGCACTTACCTATGTCCTAGCATTATGCTATGTAGTAAATTACACAGGGTTACAACATGAATCCCCACATTGACCATTTTGTGTGGGTACACTATAATGTCCATTACATAAAAGAACTGCAAAAATAGAAGTGAAGTAACTTACATTACAATGAAAACCCAGATACCTGACTCTGGAGCCCATGCATGTACCACTGTGAAAAAACTGTATTAGAATCAGTTTACTTGGAGATATAGAGGAGATTTTGACTATCCTGTCTGTTATTACACTCATGCCTATTAGTGGGTATTACTGCCTAAAATATTCAGGCTTATCATCTTATTGATTTCTTTGCCAGGAAGGCATTCTCATTGTTTCCCCCTCAGGTAGTTATATTAGGCCATTTCATTAACCATAAAAACCAGTGACTATTTTAAAAATATTTTGCCAGATAGTACCCCAAGTGCTCTACTTGGACTTTCGTAATTAAATGAAGACTATCCTAAACTTTTCAACCAAATCTGAACTAAATGCTTATGAAGGACTCTGGGCTAGGGGGTTGTGTGTGGGTGTCCTCATTTCACACTCTTTGCTTTTTCTAGTAGATAAGCCCAGATAACAACAGACCATGACTTGGGCTCTGTCCTTTCCAAATTAATGGTCACCCTGAGAAACTCATTAAAGTTTGCAAAGCAAACCAAAAAAAAAGAAAGAAAAGACAAGTGCCAAGAGTCAAGTTTTATATGTACATGTATTTAGGTCAAAAGTAGAGATGCAAGTGAAACACAGAAAATCTAAAACAGGTTGATCCAGAACTGTTAAAGCATGAATATGTAGCTTCTGATAGAGCTCTCTCAGCCCCCAATCATAAGTATACTCTATTTACTAAGACAATTCCCCTGTACCTAGGAGTCCCTGGTGGGACTTTCTCTAAGTGGAGAGGTAGGAAGCTGATAGATTCATCTCTTCCCAAGGAAGATGGTGTAGCTAGGGAGGAAAGGTAGTTTGTCCATTGTTAAATGGGGTAGTACTTTTTTTTTGCATCTGGTTTCGGGCTGCTCTTCTGATACAGCCTAACTCTGACCTGTGGCCAGTATGTAAGTACTAATAACATTGCTACTGTTTCAGGGTGCCTCTGACAGGATTCTCACTTCACAAGAGCCTAGTACTCCAAAAAAAAAAATATTTTGTGGTTTACATGAAACAGATTGATGGAAGACAATTAAGAGGTGGAAGGTAAGAAAATAATCACTCTTGGCTTAACCTGAAATCCCGGTTAAATATAATGTGCATTAAGGAGGGAAGATAGAATGATTGGAACTACAGAAACACTCCTTTACCACGACTGTGACCTTTTTAGCATACCTGAAGGATGATTTTTCTTATTGTTTTAGCAAATCAAAGACAAAATATCCTTTTAAATTGAGGCTTGCATTTCATTCCATCGTTTGAGTGACTAATGCCTATTTGAAAAATATATGCACAAGTATTACTGAACCACCTTCCTTTTCCTCCCATTTTCTTATTTATATTACAAATACATTTGGCTCCACATCTCTGGAAAGTAAATATGCCTACAAGAGTTTCAAAACTGTGATTTATTAAAATATAATACTTATGAGATGTAGAGGCCAAATCAAAAATGCTAAGGTTCTTATTGTTCAACAAATTTTTTTATTGACCATCACTTTTCTGATGAAGTGTTTCGTGGCACTACTTAAATGTATAATTTTAAAATTCTTAGACACAAAGACAATTCTTTTATTTATCTTAGAAAGGCAATTATTTTTTCAAAAGCCAAATCAAGTAATTGGACCTCCTGTATCTAATTCATCACATTTAGTGTTAGGTTAATGCCAAACGATAAAGACAAAATCTGCATTTTCAGGAGGTTTGTATGAGCAAACAGTAGGCTACTTTGGGCATTTCTCTTTGTTGCCTACACAGATGAGTTAAGCATAATTTAGGTTTCTGGGTGCATAATTGTATGAGGAGGCATTTGAATCAATGCCCCGCCTTCACTGGAAATAGAAAATACTACACAGTTAAGAGATTCTGAAGTTAACATGTAACTATGTCTAAGCAATTTGTAACCTATACAGCAAAAAACAAATTGATCTTTTTATTTAACAGACGATACTTAAAATACTCTAGATGGCATATTATTTGTTAAAGAGAAAAAAAAAAGAAAAACACTGTGAATCAGCTTACATTCCAGACTATGTCTGTCTATATTTGCCATCTATACTGCATGATTTAAATGGACATATGTCTTCTTTCATCTGTTAAAGGGCTCATTACCTTGTTCTTCCTAGGCTCACTCTAAATTTTATTTATAGGGAGTGAGGAGAATTTTATAGGAGATGCCTATAAGTACAATAGGCAATTATTTTGAGAGCTATATCTATTACCAAGTGGGTGCTGGAGATGGCACTAATAAAGTTCCCCATTCTTTCTAACACCTTTGAAATAAAAATTGAGATGTGCCTAATTAATCATGACAATTTTACTGACTTGGGCAGTTAGCATTTTAAATGTACCCTAGGATGTGTATTATGTTTGGAGAGAATGTGTTAATTCCATTTAAAATGGGAAACACCTGGAATAGACAATGTTTTTCGTGATCTCACAATGAAGCAGCCTAAGTGTGACTTTGGACTAATGGAGAGTCAGAAATGAAGGAATGATTTCACTAACTACAAGTTTCCACAAGCCTCCACAGAATAGAACTTTTTAAAACAATAACTTTTTAAAAGAAAAATTGCATGCAACGACATACTTCAGAGTTCATTTTTTGTTTGTTGTTAGCTTTGTTAGTAAAGATTTCTGGGAAAGATATGTATTTAGTCATTAGGTATGGAAATCCTGCAATATGGGAGACTCTGAGATGCGTCGGACTTCCCTGATGATTTTTTTTACCTACTGTGAGGAACAGAAGTGGAGAAAGAAAAAATAATGGCAGGCCCTCAGACACATTGGGATGTTATAAAACTCCCCCCAGGCCCAATTTGAAATATGACAGTTGTTACAATCTGCTAAAATATTCTACGTACTTACTTACCACTTACTTAATGGTAATTGAGTTTTTTAATTGAGTTATAATTGATATATATTATATTAGTTTCAGGTGTAGGACATGATGATTTAATATTTGTATATATTGCAAAATGATCACCACACTATATCTAGTTAACATACTTCCCCATATATAGTTAACAAATTTGTTTTTCTTTTTTTTAAAATGTTTTTATTGATTAGAGAGAGAGAAAGGGAGAGCGAGAGAGAGATAGAAACATCAGTGATGAGAGAGTCATTGATCAGCTGCCTCCTGCACACCCCCAACTGGGGATGGAGCCCGCAACCCCGGCATGTGCCCTGACCGGGAATCGAACCGCAATCTCCTGGATCATGGGTCGATGCTCAACCACTGAGCCACGCCAGCTGGGCCAAATCTGTTTTTCTTGTGATGAGGACTTTTAAGATTACTCTCTTAACAACTTTCTGATATGCAACACATTATTTACTGTACATGACACCCCCTGACTTATTTTATAACTGAAAGTTTGAACCTTTTGACTGCACTCATAGTTTTTATTTACTAATCTTTGATTTAATAATCTAATAATTCTGAAAGTTCTTATTTCTCTAAATGTTCACATTTAAAAGAGATGTGGAAAGACTAGACAGGAATATTTTGGCTTTGCATTGCATGAGACCAGTGCAGAAAACAACATTCTTATATTCTACAAGGTTTCTTGTCAAGACTTCAATAACACATGGGATGATTCAATTAACTGTGAGTCAGTTTTACAATAACGTGTGCCAGCTTCCCCCATGTGTTTTGCTGGATGACACCTAATGCCGATTAACTACTTTCTAATCTGTGAGCTGATTTCGGTAAAATAAATTATGTGAAGAAATCTGATCATACAATTATTTTTTTCTATAAGAAATTCTAAAAAAATAGTACGCTGATTTTAAAAATTGATATATCAGTGTTGTGTGGATAAATAAAAATTTTTTAAAAAACACTAACTGACTTTAAATTATTAGGAGAAACCTGAAAAATATGCCACCATGACATAAATGCAAATATACCATCAGTTAGTTCAGATATAATACTTGACAATTAAAGATTATTTATCCTAATTCAGACATATAATATTCAGTTCTCTTTTTTAAAAAAGTTGGCTCATGTAGGGAAACTATTGTGTGTTGAGGTATACAGAAAAAGAGACAATTTAAAATAAAGTATTGTAAGAAATATAAAGTAAAATATAAAGAGTGATTAACTCCAGGAAAGGGTCCAAGAGTCAGGATGAAGTGAAGGAGGGAGTAAAACAATAAAAAAATTAAATGTTATGCCCTTTGCAATGTATTAAATATATACCTATGTAACATAAAAAATGTTTTTTATAATTATTTTTATATATTTGATTTTCTGATGGCTGAAATGTTATGACAATATGCAAATGTACCTTCCCTTCAAGACTGAATATATTGAGACAACTGTGTGTTTTATGTAAAATATACCAAGAAAAGCAGCTACAGCTTTAATCTCATCCTTTTTTTATAAATCCTGGTTTTGTGGCTCCATAAGATAGGCAGAGTTACTCCCTGTAGATGTTGCCATTCTCTCGCCCTCAGTGATGCTGGCCTCCACCTGTCCAGTGGCAGAGCTCCAGGCACCTCGGGTGAATAAGCCAGTCTGATGTCACTGCGCTGGTGGTAACAGTTCCCTTGGATCTGCAAGTTAACCTGAACCACCCCCGTAAGAACAGCCTCTTGCGTGTGTGTCTCCCGGGCCAGTTCTGCTAGCGAACCTTGTCTACTCACAGAAAATGGAGAGGAGCGAGTAACAGGGACAGGAGAGTCTAATTCCTCACCCATGCCACCCGGCACGCCTTCGCATCTCTTCCCTTTGGTTCCAGAACACAGAGCGACTCCAGTGAGCACACGGTTGTAACCGCAGCAGAAATGTCTGGCACCTTTGGAAATTCATTCGTTTTTTTTGGAATACATTATCTACTTTGGTACTGCGTCCACTTAGATTGTTGAAGTTATGCGTGTGAATCTCACATTTGTTTATTATTGGATTCTGCTATTTTCCACACCCCTTCTTTTATATAGAATTTGGGTTTTCTCTAATTTATGTAATGTGTCAATAACTGCTGAAATTCAGAATTCATACACTGAGGGTTTCTAAAAGTATTACTAGGGATACACAGTGGCATGCTATGTCAAAATATCTGGACTGAAACTCCCCCCCCCCCCCACCACCACCATTGTGTAACAAGTTAAATAACCAGGAATGTGCAAGAAGCACTTCACAGTATAACAGAATGAGCACAGGCTGGAAACCAAAGAGGCTGACGTTAACAAAACTGGCTCAGCCCTTGATTATCTGGATGACATAAATCCCTAAACACCTTGAACCACCCATTCACGGTTTTTAAAAATGAGGGTCCTTACATCTACATTGGATGCTTTATAGGGGATTAAATAAAATAATAAACAAGGGATTAGCATTTTGCCCTAAGTATAGAAGACACTCAGAAAATGTCTATTCTCTTGTCGGTTCAAAATGCCATATTTGTTGTTTTCATACAAAATCCACCTTCCAGAAGCTTCTTTTTTAATATGGGAATGGGACAGAAACAAACATATATAAACAGAAGCAAACACATATAAACAAACAAGCAAGCAAGCACATAAAATTGTATTACGAGTTTGAGAGTGATGTGGAGGAGATAATGATGACGGAGGAGGCAGCAGAGGTTAGAATTACTATTGACAAAGAATAGGGAGGGTCAGGCTCTAAGAAGAGAGGGGACACTGCAGAAATCACGGCTGAAAGCTGCACAGTGAGCTCAAGGAAGACAGTATGGTAATCAGACGCTCCGACGGCTTGTTTTGTGAGAGAGCAGGATTGAATACAGGATGAGAAAGGTAGGTTAGAAGGAAAAGGCAATGATCATTTAGAATGTTTGAGACTGCGAGGTAATGATCATGTTAATTTTAAAAAGTGAAGGAAAAAAGGGCTAGTTTGGAAGATACTAAGTTATTTTTCTTATCTTTAGACATTTAATTAAAATGTATAACAGGAAGGGTTGGGTTAGGATCACATCAAACAAAGCTTGCGTCTAGGTTTCTGTCCTATTATTAGCTGTGTGAAATTGAGTACAGTCTTTAATCTCTTTAAAGCTGTTCTTTTCGATATACAGAATGGAGGTATTATAATGCACTGAGATACCTATTTGTGAGGCTCCAAATGAATAGATATAAATTTTTATCATTGTTTTGGGTTCATGTTAGGTCCTTATTAATGGCAGAAATATTCTCAGACTCTCAAAAACACACAACATCCCTTTCCTCTTCTCAAGAAACCTCTAATCTACAGCATTTGAGGTCACTGGTAGGCTTTAACTTAGGTCAAATAAATTGCCACTGTTTAATTGTCTGCACTAGAGTAATTCTCAGCTAAGCTCTCTGCAGAACTCCTTCACAGTTATAAGCAAACAGGGTCAGCCAGCCTCCTGGAAGGCTGCAGGGATCTTTTCACCCGTCAGAAGTGTAAAGTCTGGTCTCATGTATCTAGAGGATTCCCCAAAATGGTTTCTGCCAACCAAATCACCACGGCCTCTGGCTAAATCATCCCTTCTAGTTGGGCAGATTCTCCAGAGACAGAGAAAATGTCCCTCCAGTTGTTAAACAGAAAAATTAAAACTAGCCTGAACTGGACTGGTAGAGGGAATTTTTCAAGGGCATCCATGTCATAAAGTTTATTCAATACAGGTCCAGGGTTTGTGAAAATTGTACAAAGGGAAATGTAGTGGATTTGGATCCCCGAGGAGTTCCGTCCTTCACTGGCATGAATGAGCTGCCTTGGGTGTGACCCATCGCTCCTTTTCTGAGCAAAACATTGAAGTGGCTTATGTCAGACTGCATCTTATATCTTCACAGCAACTTAAAAAAAAAAGTGGGGGGAGAACTGCAAGCCTTTTCAAGTTATACATTCAGAACTCTAGCATGGGAATTTTCTATCTAAAAGGGAGAAATGTATGATCATTAAAATATTATGTAAATCAGAACTTCTCAAGGGGAACAAGAAAACATTCTACGATTGCAGCATATCAGAGTAATTTGTTGTTGTTAGAAGAAACACTTTTTGGACTTGATGGTGAACACATTACTAAGTAGTATTTTTCAAAAATATTAAATAGATGAAGGAATGAAAATCCTTAAGTAACCTGGTGCTTGCACCACTGCACCCATGGAAAACAAAATGATGATTCTGGTGGATATGCGTGGTGGTGAGTACATTTAACTACAAAAACAATGGCAAGGAAATGTCCCATAGAAATGGGATGTTGGCATCAAAGAGTCTAGGAAAACTTCAGTACTTTTTCTTTTTTTTCTTTGGTGATCAGAGTTAAAGTATAACATACTCTTTAAACCGAGAGAGAGAGACAGAGAGAGAGAGAGACAGAGAGACAGAGAGAGAGAGACAGAGAGAGAGAGAGAGAGAGAGAAGCTGCAATATGTGAAATACAATGTTTCAACTAAATCCCCTAATGACATTGGCATTCTTTAATGATTCTGCCTATGATATTTCTTATTATTCGTCAGCCCTAAATCCAGCCCAGAAGATTAAGGCTCTGAGAGTGACTTTTGTTGTTATTGTTTTTAAAATATGTTTTTATTGATTTTGAGAGAGGGGGGAAGAAAGAGGGAAAGATAAAAAACATCAATGAGAGAGAAACATCATGGGTCAGTTGCCTCCTGCACACCCCCTACTGGGGATCGAGCCCGCAACCTAGGCATGTGCCCTGACTGGAAATCGAACCGTGACCCCGTAATTCCTAGGTCAATGCTAAGCCACTGAGCCACACTGGCCAGGCTGAGAGTGAGTTTTGAAGCTCCAAAGCTTCATCATAGATCTTGGTCTCACCTACGAAGCATGTCTTGTGAAGCCTGAAAAATTATCTCACAACACAGAGGTTTCATTTGCCAAGTCTAAAGATTCTTTGTACTTTCATGCTATACAAGTATCTATAACCTGCTGTCACTGACGCTTATAAAAAAATGTATCCTTGTTGGCCACATAATCTACTTCTTCTACTTGTAGAAACAAAGAGAAATACCTAACGGAGAGCTATTACTTCAGGCATGCTCAATAGGCTTCACGGAATTTAGTGGGGAATAAATATAATTAAAATGGATTTCCAGTTCTGGTGAAGACAAGAGTTATGGACAGCCTCCACACACTCCAACCATAAACAATTGTTTCAGAGGATAGAATGTATGAAGCATTTGTGGGAAATGCACAAAGAATGGAAATGCACGGTATGAGCTCCATATCTACCCTGGGCTCTGGGTATCTCCCAAACTTTGTCGCAGGGGAGTAGTGGACAAGCAGAGAGCAACAGTGTCATTGGCAAGAAAAACAGATCAGAGTTTGGGATTGTGAAATAAACAGAAATGTGTGGGGTAGAGACAGAGCCACAGATTGCTGTGTTATGATTTCCTTGAGTCTTTGGCTGAATATTAACTTCATATTTTCAGGATGAGACTCTATGAGGACTGTCAGAGAACAGTTTTCTTTATGGAGGTCAAACAATGCTGGGAAAAGCAGAGTTCTAACCAACCACATAAACAATATCACTCAATACCCAGTAAGTAAATTAAAATCCCAGAAAAGACCTTCCTTGTAAATAGAACTGATATAGTCATTTTAAAATTAAAAACTTTAAAAAAAATTTTTTCAATTACAGTTTAGATTTACTATTATTCTGTATTAGTTTCAGATGTACAGCACAGTGGTTAGACAATCATATACTTTACTAAGTGTCCTCTGCCCTGATATTTCCACCCACTTAGCACCATACATAGTTATTAGAATATTATTGACTGTGTTTCCTATCCTGTACTTTTTGTACTCATGCACTCATGACTATTTTGTAACTACTACTCTGTACTTCTTGACCCCTTCACTTTTTTCACCTAGTCCCCCAACCACCCTCCCCTCTGGCAACCATTAGTCTGTTCTCTGTATCTCTGTAATCTTAGAGTAAGGGTTACTCTAGTCCATTCCTAACAAAACCCCAAACTAGTTTCAGTGTAATTAATCTGATCAAAAATAAATTAAGTGCCTGACAGAGTAAAATGGAAAACTTGAGTACAAAATTTAGATTGTTATACATATGGTACAACTTAAAAGATTTCTAACAGATAACCAGGAGAAAACAATCAACAGAAGCAGACTCAGAGATGACACTATTGTAGAAATTAGCAGAGCAGTGATTTAAAGCAGCTGTGTAAATATGTTCAAGGATTTAACAGAAAAGATGAATATAATGTATGGAAAGATGTGTATAATCAAAGTATAAAGTGGAAGAAAGATTTAGAAAAAAAAAAAAATCCCTAAGTTCAACAGAAATATAACTTACAGATTTAAGAAGCAAAACGAATCCAAAACAGTATTAACAAAAAAGGCAAATCCAAGCACATTATTGCTTAAATGGCTGAAAGCCAAAATGATAGAAAAATTTTAAAATAACCAGAAGTTGGTAATGAAGAAGTTGGGATCCAAACTCAGTTCTAATATTGCTCAAACACTGCTCTTAGGGTAAAGTGGTCTGCAGGCTTGTCATAATATCATCTATGGAATTGTTAGTATTAATTCAACATTTCTTCATCAAGTCTACGGATATTCAGTTATAATGGAGGCCTTCACCACAGTTACATTTTCATCTTAACTAACACAAGCTAATATGCTCTATAAAATTACTACCATGAATTAACTTTATGTCTGCAGAAAATGTGATTGTATGTAATTACTGATTTTAATTCACAATAAAATAAGCAAATTATCTTCACCAACATAAATGCACCATAAATTGTTTTGAGGCATAATGAAGAAATGAATTTCTGAAAGAAATATGGACCAAATCTGCCAAATTAATGTAAATGATAGCCCCTTTGAAATTAGGGCATGTAATTGCAATTGGAAAATGTTATCCTCTTAATGGTTACATTATTATTTTGGTAGACCAATAATCCTCTTTGCTGACATTCCATTTCTGGAATATTGACAAATTTTACACATTTTAATATCAAAACATAGAATGATTTGAGGTCATTCTACATATAAATATAGAATGTTTTCAAGATCAGATTTGCCATAATGAAGTGTCATCCATGAGTGTAACATAACGACATCCTAATTGAGAAAAAATGCTTTGGCAAATAAAAAAGGAAGCTATTGGGGGGGTGATATTTCTGAGTTTGTTGACAATTTTCAGCTGAGTATGCTTTCAACTCAAAAGATGGTTCTAACATATGGCCATTTGCATTTAATCTTAGTGAGTAAAAATAACCTTTACCACATGACATTTTAAATCAAATAGAAAAATCAACCTAATTTCAGCATAGTATTTTATAACAATTATATATTACATTTTGCATAAGAATGCAACATCTGCCTCATAAAATGTCAGACATAATAAAGGTGGTGATCATTTTACGGTAAAACTGTCATGTTATCTAATAGAAAGAATCATCTATGGAAGAGAGCCAATTCTAGTTAACTAGTAGCACACAATTAAAATGTTTTCACAACAAACTTTCATAGAAGTTAGAGTAGCTATCAGTGATTTGAAAGATTTTTCCTTTCAATGAGCTAGCCAATAAGATGCTCCTTTCCTACATTACATGCTCAGTTAACCAAAAGACACACATAATGAAGTTTCCATCACTTTCCTAGTATTTCTCCAGCATTCATTTCTATGACTTTGATTTCCCTAAAAAAAACAAAAACAAAAAATACAACAAAAAAATGTGTATATCTCCATCTCCTTCTGTCCATCTATCTATCCATCTGGTAGACACTGTATTAAGCACTGGGTAACACCTATTTAAAACAATGCCTCTAGGAACAGTATGTTTAAAAAGTGTACATATCAGAATATTTTGAAATGTTTTCATAAAGTTATGTGCATATCAATATAATGCCTATAAATGTATAAAGTATGACCACCCCCATAAAAGTCAAAACATCATTCTAAGTGATTGTTCTTAAACAATGGAGAAAACAATGCAAAAGCATAATTCTCTTAAAATAGTAAAAATTCAGACTACTAGAAGCATGTTTTTTAACGGAATAGTAATTTCATGACTAGAAATTTCATTTTGTAAAGGCAAAAGAGATACTGGAGAAATGTATGTTTTGTTTTTATTTTCTTTCAAAATAGGGATTGTCTGGATACTGATACCAAGAAGGGGTTTCTCTTATAAATTATGATAATATTTACTGGGCATTTCCATTTCATTTTTTAGTGACTACCTCTCCCTTTATGAGTAGGGGCTGTATTTACTAATTAACTAGACTTCATTTTCCAATTCCCTATTTTAACTGCAATTTCCCCCTCCTAACTCTGACTCTGCAGATGTTTCCAAGCTTAGGAAAACTTGACTAATAAAAATGTAATTTTAGTCACTTTTTCTTCATCTTCAGTGCAAAGCCTTTTAAAGCTCCTGCAAAGTCTAGAAGTAAAACATAAGAGAACTTAATAAAGCAAATGATTAGAGTGTAATTTTATTTATCTGTGTAACTAACCCAGAAATAGTACATATCTCAGTGTAAAATCTAGAGAGCTGATTGACAGATGATATGTTAAGCAATGGGCATGCCAGTGGTTAACTTCTCCAAGAAGGTCTCTGAGGCCGGGACTCATAACTCAGATTTAGTTTAGTGGGAGCAAGAGACAGATGATCTCAGGGCAAAGCGTCAAGTAGCAGTTCTACTGTGGCCTAAACTAGACCTCACTCATATTACAATTTTTTCAGGAATTTGTGTTATGAATGAATTCATTCCATGCTGTTTGGTATTGCATATTTGCTGAAGTCCATAGAGCAAACACTAAGATGGAAACAGAAGAAAGGACAAGTCATTACACGCTGACTATAACAACTAATTTTGTGGCTTGATAAAAATAACATATTTCACAAATATCAACTGAGCAAGGATGTGTGTGAAAAACTGTGCTGAACACCATGGAAAAAATGAACATATATGCCAGATGTTTCTGGACCTCTCTGTTTCCAAATATTGGTCACCAACTTCCTCTCTCTCAGAGATTTCAAACAAGTTAATGACACAGAGGTAACACGCCTTTATTTCACCCGACAAAAAATGTCAATTGAGAGTTTGTGAGCCAGATAGAGAAATGGGCTTCTAAAATACACCACAGATATGAAACCGCACCTTACAGCTCACTGAGGCCACAGTCAATGAGTGCTCCGTAATAGATTTCACTACCTTGCCTCTCCTCAGGAGGCCCCTTTGGCTTTGTCTTGATCAAAGACTTGAATAAAGTTAGGACGCCACACACAAATGTTGATTTTAAATCAACAACAGGGCCAAGATCCAAAATAATCCCAACAAGTTGTAATGAAGGATGAAACACAGCAGGAATGAATTAACAGGTAGATGTATGTCAAGGCTCCCTTTCATGTTTAATATCCCTACTCATCATTGTACATGAACATCATATGAAAAGCCTCCTTTACAGTCCAGGCAGGCATGTCTCAGTGGTTGGGCATGACCCATGAACCAGGACGTCAAGGTTCGATTCCCCATCAGGGTACATGCCCAGGTTTCAGACTTGCTGCCCAGTAGGGGGCGTGCAGGAGGCAGCCAATCAATGACTCTCATCATTGATGTTTCTCTCTCTCTCTCCTGCTCCCTTCCTCTCTCTGAAATCAATAAAAACATTTAAAAAAAAAAAAAAAAAGCCTCCTTTACAACATTGCTCTGAACGAAGTCTGGAACTTTCCACGAAGCTGTGGAGGGGCTGCAAATGAAGCTAGAGCTTCCAAGAACGCCTGAGCCTGTCATCTCCCTCACTCTGCAATTTACTCACTGTCGCACGGTATGAAAGAAGGCAGTGGACCCGATTCCAAACCCTGGCTCCACTGACAGACTACATCTGTGACCCTGTTTGCATTAATTAAGCTAAGCTCCCAAACAGAAAATTAAGAATTAGAATATCTAGGCCTCAAAGCTTTTGCCAGAATTAAAGAAGATAATGAGTTTAGTTCTGATGGTGTATATATATAAACATGTAACCATTTATTGGGCATCTCCTACTGTCTAGATGCAACTTGATTATATTCCTTTCTATATAAGTAGAAATAGACCAATAAGAAAGTGAGTGAAAGTTCCCAAGGTCCTAGATTCGGTAAAGCCTGAATGAGAAAACGAAGTGTCCCAAGCAACATGCAATTTAGAAACACATAAAACTGCTTGCTCATTCTGAAGACAGCAAGTATGGGAGAGCTGCCTCTTTTAAGGCCTCTACGAAAGTGACAGTTCTTCAAACACCTGTCTTATTCCTAGTGCTTCTTTGTAAGTGCTAATAATTCCACTTTCGGGAGAAGCAAGCTTGGCCTACTCTAACAACTGTACTTGTTTAACAGATAGAGCTGTCCAATAATTCCACAGTCTTCCTAATGATGGCAAAAGTTCCCCATCACCGGAAGTCTCCAAGAAACAGACTTTTATAACTTGTTTTGTGAAAGGGGGGGCGGGGAAAGTCCATTTCCTTTGAAAACATATCAGTGACACTTTGATACATGACACTGAGGAACTGCAAGGAAAAAATCTGTCATTTTTTCTTTGCAAATTGAAATTTTACTGTTGTGTTTCTCCCCCACAACCCTACATCAGGAATCTCTGAAAATAGAGCTGAATGGAGGCAAGACATCAGGCCACACGTACGCAGGCACACACAGACACAAAATTAAAACAAGTCTGGGAAATGATACAGCCCTCGTCCCAGGAACTAACATGGAGCTGGGCAAATTAGCTTTAGCAAAGTGCGAGGGTAGAAAGAGCAGGAAGCAGGAATTACTACCATTTTCTGAGGGAAAAGGTGGAGAAAGAAACACTCTACGCCAGACACAGTGTGTTAAGCATTTTATCCACATTTTCGAGTTTAATACTTCTAAAACGCTAGAGGTAGGTGTTACATTCTTTAACAACAACAACAAAAGAAACAGAAACTGAGACTAGAAAAGTTAAGTAGTATGCTCATGCCGAGGCTAAGGAAGACCAGAGCTGGGATTCAAACCCAGGTAGGTCTGACATCAAAGCTCAGGCTTGTTCTCTGATGTCAGGCTTTGTCCCATCACGTTGTTTCGACACCTTGCCCCTAGAGACCTTAGATTTGTCATTTGTTAATATCCTGCTTCTCAGCTCTTTCCTTTCAATTCCACTCTCTCACCTCAAATTCGATTGGGGAATCTCTTTGGATTTGGAAACAAGACTGAGCTTCATCCCGCTCATTTTTTTCTGCACCATTCTCATTCATTCATGTGAACTTGGAAAAGGTGGCTGACTCTCTTGCTATCTTTGCAAATGACTTAGTGCTAGTCAGATTTCTCTTGTAATCTTTGCAAATGACTTAGTGCTAGTCAGATTTCTATTATAATCTTTACAAATGACTTAGTGCTAGTTAGCCTTAATTAAGGTATCTAAAGGATAATCCTTTGCCCTTGCTTTGTAAAACAAGGGCATTTCTGCAGACTCTACAGGGATTCTGATGACTAAAATCACTTTATGATAAAGAAAGGTATTCACAGGACCACCGGGAACAATACGCTGTTTGCTTCCAAGCAAGAGAAAAGGCCATTGGCATGTTATGTTAGGACAAGTAGGGGGATGGGGAGGGGAGAGAGACAACACACACACGTCCTGAGCGGTGGACACTCAATGCTGCATCAGAACCTGAAAGGGTTAACTATCTATCTGTTTTCCCTCTTTAAAAAAATTTACAAAGTAAAAAATTTTTTGGAAATTTAGCATTTTAGCTGCCTCCCGACCGGGGCCGGGGATCAAGCCTGCAACCGAATCAAACCCAGGACCCTTCAGTCTGCAGGCCAATGCTCTAGCCACTGAGCAACACCGGCCAGGGGAACACAGCCTTTTTAGAATGGCGGAACAATAACACTAGGTCGCTTTTGCCATTTTTTCAGATGAGAAAACAGACTCACGCTCCTTCAGTATCTGCCCCGTGACACAGCTGACCAGGAAAGAGCAAGAACCCAAACACAGGTATTTCTGACCCCACGGACCAGCTCTTTGCTCTGCCTCTGGCATGTGAATAAATAACAGGAATTACAGTTGCAAATTGTAGTTATTACCGTAAGCAAATGTTATAGGATTTTTTTAAGTCTCTGTTCCCTCCTGCGAAAATTCTTCTTCCCTGAATAAGCATTCTAACACTCATATAATTAATGGAGGAGAAAGCTAGCCCTTTGCACAATTTCGGTCAGAGCTTCCTGGTCGACAGACACCCTTTCAAGTTAGACCAGAACAAAAGCTGGGGAGGAAAATGGTTGAATCCACCAATTTTACCGTTAGAATGAATTAACTTGAGAAATAAGAAGCTCAAAAACTTTATAAGATACTCCACCCTTTGGAGAGCGAGCAATATTGAAACCTTTGAGTGAGGGTTTCCCCGCCCACAATGCAAACTTTAGTGGCTTGTGAACAAGAAATTGGGCATTTTTCAGAAGCAGCTGTTCAGGTATATTGAAGAAGCCCCAGTGACCTTCGCAATATTTGCTTAAGGTTTGTAAAGTGCTTTCATCTTTGGGGATTAAAGACATGAAACTGTTTAGTGGGTTTATCCTCGTATTAACATTAACATCTATTACCCAATCCCTTATTAAAAAATAATAATAATAAGGGTGGTGCCCAATGTTCTCTGCTGATTTTGTTTCTTTAACAGTATATTTTAAAACAGAAAATAAGGAATTGGTTTTTTTCCTTAAAAAAACACACACCTACAAAAGAGGTAGTTTATGAGTGACAGATGGTTGGATAAAACACCATAATCAGTGGAAATGTATTATTTAGGGAAAGTAAATTCCTTCAGTTTCTGGTGGCTGTTTTAATCATGGAAATGAAATAACAGTATGCAAATGCTTGCTCTAGGATTTGACAAGGCTGTCACTTTCCCTTATCGGACCTGGTGCTTTATTACAATGCAGTGGAGGGAAAAGAGGAAATGGGGTGGAAAATATTATTATAGGATTTTTCGGGTACTTTGATAGAAACTAGAGACAACTGTTAAAACTACTGTATTTAAGAGGAAATGTGAGTAATGAACCATAAAGTGAAATATGTAAGGCAGGGAAATATTTCTGGCAATACATATGCTCCACCATAAATTTTAGTCATGGATCATAGCATTGAAGAGCAGGCCGAGGCTGCGGGAAGACGCTGATCAGGCCATGAACACTGCCATCTGCTTATGTGGCTGTGCTTTGTTGCACTTTCTGAAGAGTTGTCTTGTGTCATGTAATAGTGACTACAATTCACCTCCTTCCTTCCTTCCCACCTTCTCTTCTTCCCTCCCTCCTCTCACTTTTTCCCTTTTTGCATTGGCTGCCAGGAAGCACACAGAGTATAATACACTGAGCAAATGGCTCAGCTCTGCCTCTCAGTACAATGATTACTTTTCTATTAATGATATCTGTCTTTCTATTTCTCTCTGAATCTCTGCATGCTGTTTACAGTGGTATGAGGGTGATTTTATTATCACCAAGTTCAAATACCTTACAGAGAAGCAGATGGCTAATGCTAAACAAACATGAAATAGATACAAGAGTTAAATAATTTCACAGCAGGGTGGTGATCTGGTTCTTTTCCTCTTATCCAGTGATTTTCACCCAGTGAGCCATAAGAATGTTTAAGACACGAAGTACCTGACTATTTAGTCAGGGGCACTGACCTCTTTTCCCTGAGATTGTCAAATTAAAAAAAAACAACAACAACAAAACAAAAAGACAGCCAACACAAAAATAGCCATCCAGTGTGACTCAATCAAAATTATACCTATTTTTTGTCAGACTGGCAAAACAATATATTTTTTGGTGTGCTGCAGAATTTCAGTAATACTTAGTTTATGTGCCAAGAGATGAGAAAGGCTGACAGTCACTGCTCTCATCTCATTCTCTTTGCTGACGTGAACAGAGAAGGGGATGGCACCTACAGTGGGAATGTGTGACAATGTGCTGGAATCATTGCTAACAATGTTTTTGGGCAAATGCATGAGCAGCAACACGAGCTGTATTGATTAGCATTGGGCAGACCGCCCTGCTAAAGCCGTGCTAGTATTTTTCTGGCACTGTCAGGGGAAAACTACAATTTTTCTATCACAAAAATGTGCCTATCATTTGGCTATCTGTTCGTCTCTCTAGACAATAGTGTGAGGTTTATGTGAAATAAATATTTAACACCTCAAAGAGAAGACCACTGAATTAGAAACGTTTACTGCAGTATATCAAATATTCTCTTTTGATGGGAGTATTACTACAGATGGCTAATGTTCGAGATTTCTTCTATTTAACTGTTGTTTTAGTTTTGAGTAGTTTTAACTATTTTTGTTTGTTTGTTTGTTTGTTTGTTTGTTTGAAATGTGTTGGGAGTGCTAGGAGAAAATAGCAATTTTACAGGGAGGGTTTATTAAACCTAAAAAGGATCTGAGCTAGGGGGACATAGAGGTGACAATGCTCACTGTTAAGCAAGTAGAGATGCCTTTTATTTTTTTATGTCAGAAGTTTAGACTACCTGGGAAACACCTGCCTTAGGAGATGCTGCAGTGGTTCTCAACAGAAAGAAAAGAAGGTAAGAAATAAACCTCTGTTAACAAAGAATGAGCTTTTCGGCCAAACAATTGGCAAATCTCTCTTGCCTCAGAGAAAGTGGAAGGCAGGGCACACCCTCCACCTTTAACTTGAACTCTGAATAAAACTTGACCCAACCGTCTTTAAACCCGTTGTGGTCAAAATGAGAAGAATCTGGAAAGAAATGACATTTCAAAAACTCAAGCATGTATCTGTCTTACAAGAGTCAGAGGCCTGAAAGCTCCTCTGGGGTGGGCTGTCACTTGTTCTTAGAAAACAGTTTAAATTGCCCTTTTAGGGGGCACACATGTGAAGGCAGCCAGCTCCTGCGAGGGGAGTTCTTATCTCCATCAAGCTCATCTGTCTTCTGTTACTCATTGCTACCAAGATTTTTATGTGTGTATGTGTGGTCTACATGTATATCATGAAAGTCTTTGTTTGCTTTTGTTTATGTACAAGCATACATACATTTATTAACTAACCATTTAATAGCAAGCAAGTATAAAATTAATAATGCATATGACCCATTCTTAGAGTGACCATGTACTTTATTATCCAAACCTAAATATGTTTCACAGTAAAACAGGACACTATTAACAATTTTGACTGGGGCAGAAGTCAAACTGAGACTTCCTTGGGTGTTTTGTCACTCAACTGTGGTTTGTTGAATCTAAGTTTTTATTTGGGAGTGTAAAAATTAATAAATGTAATCTGGTCAGGAGAGCCTGTAGGGGGAGCTCTCACACCCTATGTTGACTGTGCAGTTCTACAGGAAGAAATCGGCCTGTAACAGCTCTCCCAATTTTCTCTTCTCTATAAAAGTATTTCCTCTCCTTTGTTTCTAGGGACTTGCATGTGGCTCGCCATTAAACCACATGTCCCAAATTGCAATCTTGTTCCTGAATGAAGCCCATTTTGCTGGAAAAATATCTGTCTGTCCATTTGTTTAAGGTCAACAGGATTCAGTCAACATCATTATCCCTTTAAGTAGAAGGTCTAAATGAAGCAAATGCCAAGGCTCAGAGGCCAAATTGTGTCACCCTTTCAGCTGACAGAATCCATAAGGGCTGGTTCAGGATTTAGCCCAAGCCATCACGCCTCCAGCGTAACATAATTACAAATGTAAATAACCTAGGAATCCTGTTAAGTGCAGATTCTAATTCAGTAACCTTGTGGTAGGGCCTGAGATTCTGCACTTCTGAAAAGCTCCCAGGTTGACTCTGCTGGTCTACAGGCCCCACATTGAAGAGCAAATCTCCAAATTGCTTTTGCCAATTCATGAATCCTGTTTATCTCTAAATTCTGTCATTGCCAACTCATTTCATAACACTACTTAAGATACTACTAGATATGCCAATAAAACTGCATGTGAGGTACGCAATAAACTAATTAGCAAGGCGTTCCCTATTGATGACACAGAAGAATCTGAGAAGGGCTTCTGTTAACTACCTCTGCACTAGAAACCTCGAAGGAATCATCGTTTTTGAAAAACTGTATGCCTTGTCTGCGGGCTGCTTTAAACCTTACTTCTTCCTCGAAACAGTCTGAGTTTGTCCTTGCTTTCTGATCCCTCCTCTCAACTGAGAGTGGCTTCCCCTGAAGGAGCTACGTTCATCCACGCTCTTCAGTATCAGTCGTGAGGTTTCAGGACCAACTGTGCACGAGCAAGGGGTGAGGGAGGTAGAAGAGGGTAAAGGGGATAAATGGTGATGGAAGGAGTGGTGAGTACACAATACAATATACAGATGATGCATTATGGACTGTATACCTGCAACCTACATATTTTAACCAATGTCACCCCAATAAATTTGCTCCAATAAAATAAACACTTAAATAACACAACCTAAAGGCAAAGAAAAAAAGGGGGGGCATTTACCTTTCAAAATAATACAATAGTGAGTTTCCCAGGTATCCCAAAGAGACAGGTGGCTTTGAGACTCATTGGATTAACAACTACTTCTGCAACAACCCATGATGAGATATTGTGTCTCTGTAAAACCTCAAGAATGTTTTATAATCTTCAGGAACTGGAAACTAAATATGACAGGTTGTATTCTGCGCTGCTACCAACAAACATTTCATACCTTGTGTGTGTGTTTTTTTAAAGTCATGCCCAATCATGTTTCATATACAGGCTCCCAGCCTGAGATTTTTTTCATTATATACAGGAAACTGCTCAAATGCCCATCAGCAGTAAAATGAATAAAGTGTGCTATACTCAGCCAATGGAACACTCTACAGGAATGAGAGAGCACCTTGTATAACTGCAAAAAACTTGAATAAATTTCATAAATGTAATGTTGAACAAAACACGCTAGACAAAGACAGAACACACTCTATGATTCTAAGAATATAAATTACAAAAATAAGTGAAACTGATTTATGTTGTGAAAAGGCAGGATGATTTGGGAAACCCTTGAGGAAAGGAGATTACTGCTTGGAAGAACATGAGGAGGCTCCGGAGCTACTGGTCATGTTCTATTTCTTGAACTGAGTGCTGGCTGCAGACACAGTGTTTAGTTTGTGAAAATTCACGGAGCTGTAAACTGATGCTCACTATTTGGTGTGTAGATGCCCTGAGGCAAAAGGAACATTCGCCAACATGGGTCCTGTCTTTTTAAAAATTGATACTGTTTGTAATCATGGACTTTTTTACATTGAGTTTAATTTTTAAAATATACTGCATTAAAATATTACTTACTTGAATGCTGAATGGTGTGGTGTCCCCTTAAACTTTGTGCCTGAGTCAGGCGCTTTACTGACCTCAACCGAGTCCTGTGCTCCACAAAAAGGAAATGAGAGCCCAAGGGCCTAAGGACACAGTATGACTGAGCCAAAGCCACAGAGATAGTTCCTTCCTCTTGGAAGTTTTTTTCCTTCATGTTATAGATTTTCTAGAATGACAACTTGCCTTTCTAGGTAGTTATACACCATGGAATGAGTCTCACAAGCTTCCATGACTTACACTGCATTTCCAAGAGGAAATTGAAAAAAACGAAAAACCCAAAATAAACACACAACAAACCCAAGAGGCCTTCTTCCTTGAGACATTTTAATCTAAACTTGTTGAGCGAGTATTATAGGTGGTCCCTGTCCTATTCACTTTGTATATATCAGGTAACCCTAATTCTCTTAATAACCTTATAACCGAAGATGGATAATCACTACTTTTGTAATGAAGAAAGGAGGAACGAAAAGAAAGTCTTCCCAAAAAGACTTCCCAAAAAGCACACATCTAGGACACGTCAAGGCCATAGCCACCACTGTGTGCATTTCTAACTTTATGGTCCATTTTTCCCATTACGTCTCCTTGACTTTACATCCCTGAAGTACAGCCAAGAGTACAGCCAACACTGGCACCCATGAGTACAGTTTGTAGGACTTACCGGGTGCTTCCCAATCAATCTGGTTAAATTCAGGAAGACATAAAATTAAATTCTATTAGGTAACAATTTTATTTGCTTCTATATCCCCGATGCCTAAAACAGTGCCTGGCTCTCAGTTGGTGCTCATAAAATATGTTAATTATATTTTTTAAATTAGAGAAACATTTGTCAAAGTCTGATCCCTGCAATGGGAGACTCAACCAAATGTCAAAGTGAAGATTTTTTTTTTCTTTAAATGTCAGCAACTCAAGGAAATTCAGTTTGATTAAGGTCCAAGATCACAATCGCTTTATAAAAAATATGAAATCTATTATTCAGTTTTTTCAAAGAAATTTTAATTTTAAAGCCATCAACCATTTCCCAAGATTAATTATCTTCCTTGAGAGAGAGAATGATAAAAGTCAATTATCGCGAAGAGTTGCAAAGCAAAGTGTATGATTTTTCAATTATTGCCTTGTGTGACTTTTTTGCCTTTTCTTCAGTGATAAGCTGCATTTAATGTAATTGGGTCCTTCCTCTCGACACTTTAAAAGTTTGTCAAGCAGTTCTGTCACTCCCTTTGACTTTGCTTTTTGCTCTTGGATTGCCTATTTCTGATTAGCAAAAGCCTGGACGTCTCCTGTTCAGAAGTCAGTCAGAGTGCAGCTGCTTACGAATGCGCAATGAGCGGCTGGCACCAGGCTGGGCTAACATCTTCTCGACCAAATGATTATGTCTCCTGCACATCAATCACCTGACCTAACCAAAATAAAGCCAGCTTAATAGAACAGTATCTCATGATAAATACCTTCCCTTGAAACTCCCCATCTTTGCTTCCACAGTTACATATTGATAAATGTTGTTCCTTCACCCGGATGCTTTTTCTCCAAGCAGGAGGCCCATTGTCCTACGACAGCATCCCACTGAATTCACTACATTACCTAGATGTTTAAGGCAGTTTTCAACGAAGTCATCTCTGTCTCAATAGATTGCCAGTTAAGTCAATAAGCGCTGAGAGATAGCCTGAAATTTAGATGGGCAGCTGCTTGCCCGTATCCAATAGAACCAGGTGACAAGACACCTGTTCGTTTGTCTTTACTTTCTGTTATCTTTATACCCATGGGCAAAATCATGGGTTCATATCAGGGCCCTTGCCTTTCTTAGCCAGTTTCACAGGTCTTGGGTGAACGTGAACTTCGGCTAAGCTCCATCTTTCCTTAGTGGAGTGAGAAGAGTAATGTTTATCTCTTGAACACATCTAGTAATCCAATAAAAAGCAACTACTGGAGTTGGTGCAGTCTCCATAAGGGAGGCTTATGGTTTTCATTTACTATCCTACTTCTTTGTAAGTCAGCTTTCGCCATCCTCTCAATGAGTTAAAGTCTTTTCTTATATAAAGTCTGTATTAGCCAGCTCTTGCTGTTAAAAAAAAAAAAAAAGGTATTGCCAAAATCTGTAGCCTTAAAGAGTAGTATTGCTCACAGGTCTATGGGTCATCAGGGTTGATTTAGGCCACAATGAGCCATGTGTCAGCATGCAGGTCAGCTGGGGATTCGCTGGTCTAGAATGACTTCACTTGTGTGCCAGCTGGCTGTACAGCAGTCAGCTAGGGCAATGGGGCTGACTCTGGGGTTCTTATCTCTAGTCATTCTACAGACTAGCTTCAGCTTATTTACCTGGCAATAGTTGGGTTCCAAGGGAGTAAAAGGAAGCACATGCCTACACATTGCATCTGACACATCCTGTTGACCAGAACCAACTGCAAAGCCAGCACAGATTCAAGAGATGGGAAATAAATGCTACCTCTTCATAGGAAGCAATTCAAAGTCACCTTCTGTGGGCTATAAATACAGGGAAAGGAGAAAATGTTATAGCCAATTTTGTCATCAATCTATGGTAAATTCATGATCTCCCAAATAGTCAAATATATTTGCCTGAATTTTAAAAATGGTTAGCCACTTAAAAATTTTTGAGAAAGCAGTCCAAAAAGTTATTTAACTGATACAAACTCTCTCTTATATCACTGATGGGTTTGTTTTAATTACTGCATGTCTGTTCAGTGGAAAGCAAGACATTTGGATCTGAACCCTTCATCATAAATTCATGTGTTGATGGAGCTGTTCTAAATTCATATAAAAGAGTTTTGGATTACACTATCACCAGATGAGAAATTCGACATCTTAAGTTAGCTGAATCTGGGAGTAACAATGAAAAAATACACTCTGTTTTATATAACATCAACCGTGGTGTGAGATGTGATATGTTCATACATTATATAAGGCAGAGTGACTATCAGATCTATTCAGTTTGGTCACCATCCAGGTGCTTGTGATTTGTCTTTAGTAAGATCTTTATAGCATCCCATAAAGGAACACTTTAAAAATATACAAATACCAAAGAATTTAGAAATAGTAATGTAAGCTATTTTAAAAACTCCTTAAAACTAGTTAGTTTATAAAAACATTAAATAAAATATTTATAGAACTTTTAAAGTACCTGATATTCATCCCTCAATACATAGTAGTATTTTTATTTTAGAGTTTAGCATTATATTCATTACCTTTTGGAGGCTGGCATGTATTTTTGAATGAATTCTGTGGCATAGTTATGATATTTATTTTTAACCCATAAATATTCTCATACTCAACTGGTGAAAACAGCCTGACATTTTATAATTTAGCAGCTTTTATTCTTATTTTTGTAGTCAGCGTTGTTTTCCATCAATTTATCCTTCAGAGGCAGGTTGTTTTCAAATAAAACTATACTATTATATTAATGGGTGAAAAGTAGGTGAATAGCATTATTCCAAATGTTTATTAAAAGTAAAACATGAGAAATGATGCTAACCTCAAGGTTCCAATAGCCTGGGAGTGGAGATACAGGAAGCCATATTATTTCAAGGAATTGCAGACTGAAATAATTGTTTTAAACAAATGCTTAAAAACTTAATTACTGCTTTCAGTATTTCAGTCATTTTTTTTTTACTTTAAGTGGGCTTGTAAAAACTTCAAGTATTAATATTGAATTCTTATGGTTTACTACCATAAGAGGTAATTCTATTAAGTGTATGATACATTTTTATTTTTTTATTTGCTCCTCTGAGATCAAGTTATTAGCAAAAAACAAAACAAACTTCTGATGGGGTTGATATACATTGTCTACAGAGCCCTGCCAGGCATGGCTCAGCGATTGAGCGTCGACCTATGAACCAGGAGGTAACGGTTCGACTCCCAGTCAGGGCACATGCCCAAGTTCCAGCTTGATCCCCAGTGGGGGGCGAACAGGAGGCAGCTGCCCAGTGACTCTCTCACATCATTGATGTTTCTCTTTCTCCCTCTCCCTTTCTCTCTCTGAAATCAATAAAAATATTTTAAAAATAAATAATAAATAAATAGTCTACAGACAGGAAAGACAAATTCAGGACATCATCATATCCATCACCATCACAAACATTCTTTGCCTAATTGAGGGTTTATAGTGAAAAAAATGTATATCTAGAGAAAAATGCTAGAGGGGCTTTAGTAGTGGAGCTCCCTTGAAGACCTTTAACTGTGTTGTAGCATTATTGTGACAATTATACTTATACAATAGTTACAAAGTGTTTGGGACAGTAAGTACCCAAATGTGTGCTGAAAACAGCAGAAATACTGTTATTACTATCATTATTAACAGCATTATTATCTTTAAATTATTTTGCATTGTTAAGACTAATGCTGTTCAACTTCTTACAAAAGTACTATGAAAGGCCTTTTAATTGATCTACCCATAGCTATGTTTACTCCAATCCACATACATGTTGCAATTGAAGCTCATGTAAGCAAAGTTTCCCAGGTAGATTATAATCCTTAAAATAGTTCAGGTAGAGACCAAATGACATCACATCTTTAGCTAATGCTCTCTGTGTGCTCATCTATTTCCAAAGCCGTGTCACAAATTTCTGAGTTGGACACAGAGTTGAAGTTTTTAAAGCCAAAAAGCACACCCTGGCTCTTCACAGATAACTTACTTTAGCAGTCAGAGCCGTGGAAAGACCCACGGGCAGGGAAGCCATGAGTCCCCTATTCAATCTTTGACATCTTTCCCCTTCAATTTCACAAATGTCCTTTCTCTAGGATGGAGGAGACACTCATGTACTGCCCTGAACCCCTTGAGAGTTGACCATTGTGCCCTGGCCAGTTGGGCTGGGTGGTTAGAGTGTCAGCCCTTGGACTGGAGGGTCCTGGGTTCGATTCAGGACAAGGACACGTACCTCAATTGCAGGCTCGATCCCCAGCCCTGGTCAGGGTACATGTGGGAGGCAATCAATCCATGTGTCTCTCTCACATTAATGTTTTTCTCTCTCTCTGTCTCTCCCCCACCCTTCTGCTCTCTGTGAGGAATCAATGGCAAAAATATCCTCAGGTGAAGATTAACAAAAAAATAAAACAAAATAAAAAAGTAAGAGTTGACCATTGGCATGTCTCTCAGGTATAAGGATCTCTAAAAGAAGAGACTGTGCCATCGAACTTGCTTTGCACAGCGCGTTACAAGGAAACAGAGCTAAGAAAGATACTTAATCAATATTGACTAAGGATGAAAATTTGAGAGCTGAAGGAAAAATCTATGAGGATTTCTTTGGAAAAGCCTGAACCATCAGAAACAAGATATCAATTTAGAGCTTAATCTGTTGTAACAAATTTATAAGAAAATAATTTTTTTAAGTACTGCACTATCAAGTCAGCATATTTTTTTAATATGACAGCAAACCAGGCATTGTGCTTATTGCTTGAAATATAAATGTTATAAGGACACCCATCCTGCCTGGAGGAACACTCTAACGGGGGAACAGTATCTATGGTGGCGACTTCTGGGATGCTTACATTTTAACATATTCAAAGAAAAATAAGGAACCATGATTTAAACTTAAATATATCAATAAAAGCAAGTCCAAATTGCATGGAAATCAGATCAAGGCAATTACTTTATGGTCTACTGATCTGACATAAAAATGCATGAATCCATTAGAAAATATATATTTTTTTATAATTTTAAAATTATGTTAAGAACATGCATGAGATCTAATTGCTTAACAAATTTTTATGTACAAGATAGTAATGTTAACTATAGGCACAATGTTGCACAGCGCATCTCCTGAACTTAATAATCTTGGGTAATTTAAACATATTTTCTTTCAACTTATGATGAAAAGGGACCCTCTGAAATCAAGGACAAAAGTGTTAACACAAAGAGCCAAATATGTATCAGTGTTTTAAGGAATTAACAAAAATATGCATTTTGCATATTCAAAACAATGATCTATTAACCAGCATGCACGGGGCTTAAATAGTTTGAGCATCAGTCCTTCATATTTTTTCAGTGTTCATCCATGTGCTCAGCGACCATCACTCCTGAAGCAGCCTGGTTGTGTATGTGCAGGGTATAATTCTACAAAGATCACACTGATCTGCTATCTGTTTAGACAGAAATGCTAAAAATGTATTTTAGCAACATCTTGGTAAGGTTAAGGGTGTGGAGTAATTTGAATCCTCTCAAAGATGTGGTCCCTGGTCCATGTTCTATACACTTTGCTTTGCTATGTAAGACTTCTCTCCTCCCTCGTTCAGTTGGTTGTTCGCTCTTGAAAAAAACAAAAGAAAAAATGTCTCCCTGTCTGTTTTTTTCTCTCTCTCTTTATATATATATATATGATGCATAACTTAATAACATAATAAATATATTATATATAATATGTTTACTAGCATTGCATTAACTTTCATATGATTTATTTCAATAAATGTATACATTTTCTCAACAATAATAAAAGTTCAGATGAATTTTCAGTTGCATAAAATTGAACACTGAACAATAATATTAGCTGAAGCAAAATAAAAGTCTGTTTTTCTGTCATGCAGGACAGGTTTGAACACAGCAAGTCCAGGGCTGGTTTGCTGGCATCCTGTGACACCACGGGCCAAAGCTGGGCCACCTTTCTGCTCTGCCATTCTAGCACATCCTGTCTATTTTCAAAGTCACTACACGGTTCAGGATGGATACTGGAACTGCAGTCACTAACACCAGTCATTCCCTTCTGGGAGGAACAGCAGAGGGGAAAAGCAGAGGCAAGGAGAGTGGCTCCCGCTCCAGTCTGACCGCTCTTTAACCTTCACAGGAATCGTAGGAAACACTGCTGCTTACATCACATGAGCCAGAACATAATCTCAGGACCACACTGGGGAAAGTGGCACACTCTACCCCTGAATAATATCAGACTTGTGTTCCTAAAAGGAAGTAGAGAATGAAAAAAAAAGGCTTGGAGATAGACAACTGCCTCTGCCCCAAGAGGCCTAATCCAAGCGTTTAAGAGGAAAACTCTCAAGTTCCACTTTTAAATTCGACGGTTCTTTTCTTTGCTCGCTCATTCTTTCAGGCAAGCAATAACATTATTGATTTTGTTGTTGTTGCGCTATACGCCATCCCAGGTGTAAGGATGCGGTGTCTGCCGTGACTCGTGGTACCTGCTTTCACACTGTTTCCAGTGACGTAAAGGAGTCTGATTAGGGAGTAGGAAAACACCAGACTGGCATGGCCTATGGCAGGGCAAGCACACGTCTATGGAGAGCGAGCTGAAAAGACCTATTCAGTGTCGATGCCAATTACTCTCTGAAAGCTCCGGCTGATTAAGAGGTACGATGAGCAGGAGACAGCCAAGTGAGACCAGGATGTGCAAGAGTGTTTAGCACAGGGACAACTCAAGACCACAGAGAGCACGGCATTGGAGGGACTTAAAGTTCAATATAGCCACTGTCACATGGGGTGTGACTGTGTCCATAGCAACAGAAAAGGCAGAGATGTAAACAGGACTTGGTGAACCCCTTAGATACAATCTCCGTGTTTCTTTTTCAAGGTGAGAGCAGTCACTGAGTGGTGCAAACAGAAGCGTGGCCTCATCAGTTTTTGCCTGATATATGTAGGAGTCCGGATCCCATGAAATGGTAGCACGGGTCCACCAGTTAAACACTTCATATGCTTTCCCACATTCTCTTTTGCAAGTGAGAAGATCATAGTTTCTGAATCCAGATTTAGGAAACACCATGGGAAACAGCTGGAATTGTGTCTATCTTAGAAAATCCAGGCTCGTCTTTCTGTGTTTATGGAAGAGCTCTGCATACTATTTGAAATCATGCGTAGGATTTATCACCACTCCCAAATTTAATTTAGTTTCAAAAATAATTTCCATATCTTTAATGAGTTTGGTAAATCACCCCTGAGAACACACAGACTAATATTCTTTGTGAAGCTACTGAAAGCATGATGCTCGTGAAAGGGAGCTATGCTAATGAGTGAATCGTGCTGGAGCGTCCTTTACACTGTATGTTTTCCATTAGTTTAATCAAGCAAGTGACAAAGAGAATCATCATACTTATTGTGCAACAACAACAGCAACACCTGCAGGAAAAAGAGGACTGTGACAGGCAACAAATGTAAAGCACTGAGTGTGTTTAAATGAGCAATATTGTATCAAGACTGAAAATAGTTCCTGAGTACTGCAGTGGGAAGGGCGTGTATAGTCATTCACATCAGTTACCCTTGTAATTATAACAGACCCTGAAGCCCAGTCAACATCATCTTTGTCTCTGAGTTGTCTGGGGTTAAAAACATACGAAGAAAAATTGATGATTCTATTAGAAAATATTTTTGTTCAGAGAGAATTATTAATCAGAGGAGGGAAAATGTCCTCTACTGAAAGAAAGGAGAAAAACATGTCCTCACTAAAGTGGAAAATTTTTCTATTAATTATTCCCATTGAGACTTCCTCAGTGACACAAAAATGTACATGCTTATATGCTAGATGATAATGTCGCCAAGAATGACACATTGTGAACCTCATTTAATATCTGCTCTGGTATTGAGGCAGCAGAGCTATTCTGAAAAGAGTCCTTACTTTTATTTTTAAGAGGTGATAAAAGAGCCCTGGCCGGTGTGGGTCAGTGGGTAGAGTGTTGGCCTGCGGACTGAAGGGTCTTGGGTTCGACTCTGGACAAGGGCATGTACCTCAGTTGCAGGTTCAATCCCTGGCCCTGGTTGGGGAGCATGCGGAAGGCAACCAATCAACGTCTCTCTCTCACATCAATGTTTCTCTCTCTCTCTCTCCCCCTCTACCACTTCCACTTCAAAAAACAATGGAGAAAAATATCCTCAGGTGAGGATTAAAAGAAAAAAAAAAGAAATGATAAAAGAAGTGGACATTAAGGAAGAAACTAATGATTTCAGACAAATAAGTTACAAAGTATGATTCTTAATAATTTGACATAAGAAAAGTACTTGTGTCTCTTGCATCCATTACTATTTCTAAATCTACCAAACTATTCTTTATTGACTTTTCATACATGGTACATGTCAACTGCATATATGTTATTCTTCATATTACATCATGCACCTGAATATCAATTTTCTATCAGAATTGGTCTATACCATTTGAAGGTACTACAACCAGCTCATTTTTTCAGTAATAGTCCTATTATAATTCCTGAACATTACCATTCCTCAATCTTAAAGACAATTTCCTCCCCTCATAAAGTATTAACATCCTTTTTTGTGCAACTAAGAAATGTCTTCCAGCAACTTCTTCCTGTCATTAATTACAATAATGAGTAGTGTAATATTAAATGTGTAATTCTCTGACAAGCACTCAGGTGTTTGCCGAGAAGTCCCTTTCTACCAAAAACATCTGGAATGTAATGTGGTAAATTAAAACGCTGATGCTTTAATATACTGCAGGGTAATCCCCAAGTCTAGGCAGGCAACGTGCCAGGTCGGCAAGCCGCACACTCCTGGCAGGGTGCCACGGCTTCCACATTTTTCTTTCCTTGATGTGTTTGTTATATGAGGATTTTGCTCAGCCCCTCTTCATTCTCACTGCTTTACTTATCAGACCAAAAAAAAAAATGACAAGGAGCTCATTCTAATACAGGTTAGATCTACTTGCAACAGAGAGTGCCTCACACAAACACGTTCATCATAAATATTTTAGTTACTCCAAGAGACTTGGGAACAGCCGTAGTTAGTAAAAATAGTTGCCTGACTCCTGCCCCGGCAGTAAAAGTAGATTGCTGCTTCTCATTGGTTTTATGTCCCATGCGAGATGCATTTTAATGGGCATTCGGATCCCTTTCCAAGAGGTTGTAATCCTTTCCTTACTTTCCCCCTCTCTCAACTTCATGTTTCAAGATGTTGAATAATATAAGAGCTTGAAGCTTTAAAACTCAGTCATCCCAACATTTTGCAAAATGAGTTACTTGACTTGTTCAGGACGTGACTGATCTGATTCCCAGCCGTGGAATATCTTACACTTTGTAAAAGGCTCTCATATTCTGAATGCCTTTGACCCTCAGATGTACACCAGGAAGGATTAACTTCCCCACTTTTTGTCATCTTTTTAATTATTATTGATTTCAGAGAGAGGGAAGGAGAGGAAATGAGAGAGAGAAACATCAATGATGAGAGAGTCATTGATCGGCTGCCTCCTACACGCCCCCAACTGGGGATCGAGCCTGCAGCCTGGGCGTGTGCCCTGACCGGGAATCAAACCATGACCTCCTGGTTCCTGGGTTGACACTCAACCACTGAGCCACGCCAGCTGGGCAATTTACCCACTTTTTTATTGAGAAAAACGAAGCTCAGAAAGTGAAGTGACGCCTCTCCAAATCAAGGAACAGAAAATACACTTATACTTATTAAAATGCAAACCTTGAGTAAGATAATCATTATACGTATTAGATGCACATAATTGGTCAAATGTAGAACTGGAACTAGAATTCAGATCTTGTGATCCCACACCTAGAAAGCTTTCCATGTCAGCACTTTGCATCACAAAATCCAGGTGGAAGGAAGGTAAATAGTGTATTAAAATGGCATATAGACTTCCACATCATATTCAAGTATTTTTCTCCCGTCAACTCACAGGTAAAATATCATTAAAGAAGATAAAATTATTTTTGACAGAAACAAAAAAGCCTTCAGTGATACTTTACCTGAGAGGAGATGGGTGAGAAATACCTGAATATGTTATGAAAGTCTTTCCATGTACGATTTTCATTGTCTTCCTCAAAATCCCAGCAGTATTTCTCTCTCTCATATGGTGCAGGAATTTTGCTTTGCAGTTTGAGTCTCGGATAATTTTTGAAAGTCTGACAGCAAAAACCATGACCTCATTTTTTTCACATACTGCAATAAGTCTCTTAAAAGTAATTTTTTCTCAACAATAAGAGACAAAATTCAGCATAGAAAATTCCAATAACAGAAGAGGAAACAGGACTAGGATCTGCACTCCTGCCCATGGATGGCCACTTGACTGACCTTTCCCCTCCTGACACGTACCACACAAAAAAACGTTCATGATCCCCAGTGTCCACAAGCTGGCTTCCGTATTCCTCAGCCAGGGCATCGGGCTCTACGTTTCCCTTCAGCCACACACTCAGTCTTTGCATCCAGTCTCACCAAATCCATGCATGAGATCTGCTCAACCACACTCTTGAATCTCCTCGGTACTTTAATGAAACTTTGCCTTTTTCTGTGTCTTCTCCACGTAGCATCCCTTTATTTGAACAGCAGGTGGTTTTTGGGGGGGTGTCCTCCAGAATGAAATGAAAGGAATGAGAGAAGCAGAACTGCGGAGTGGGAGAAGTTGAGCTGTGAAGCCTCTGAGATGGAAGACTTAGCTAGCTAATCTCTTTCTGTATTGTCCTGAATTGAGGCAAAAGAGACTCAGGACTCTGTACCCCACACTGATCTGTCACTGAATGCAGTCTGACTCTGAGGATGGGGCATGACCTTGGACAAGGCATCTTCCTATGGCTGAAAGCAAGTCACAGAAAGAGATGCAGCTGGGAGCTGTCAACAGCCAACACCCCCTGCAGACAGAAGGATGAATGCCTTGGTCCTCAAGGACAGTCCAGGTAGAACACCGCTGTGTCCACATTAGCCTGTAAAGCCAATCTGTACTGTTCCCTACCTGAGACAAATCCTATGTATCCTTCAGAATCCAGGCCAAATAGCCTCTGTGGATACCCTGTAATCACTCACTAGAGCTATTCTCACCATCACTGTTCCATTATATCATAGTTTATGTCTCTAACAGAATATTTATCACAAGCCTCACAACTCTGTGAGCTCCATGATGATAGGCCTGTATCTTATCTATTGCGCTCTCTGCAGTGCCCAGCACAGCATCAGGCTATAGCAATTAATAAATATTGAATTAAAAACCCCATGCCAAGCCAGCAGCCTGCAGGTCCTCTCCTGAATGCTTCCCTCCCTTCAGCCTCAATGATGGAGGGAAAATTAAGCCATATGCATACAGAACAAGAGAAGATCTGCTGATGTTATGCCCTGAGGTTCTTGCATAAAACATTTTTTTTGTTGAGGAAGGATTTATATCACTTATGCCCAGAGGAGGGAGTGAAGTAAAATAAGAGAGACAGTTGCAAGAGGCATTGCACAGGACTCAAAATGAAGAGAACTGAATTCCAGCCCACGCACCAGTAGGCAGTATTTGGGAGATCTCAGAGGGGGCTAGCTCTCTGTGTACTACGGTTCCTTAGGAAATAAGTGTGTGTGATTTCATCAGAGAATGTCTGAGCTAAAAGGAAACTTGTAGGACTTTCACCCTCACTCTACATCACCAGGACAAAGTGGTGAAGGCCAGAGGTGCTTTACGGAGAAGGGCCTTTCTGGAAAACAAAGTCTTAGTTATTTACAGGTGAAATGGGCATATGCATCTATCTTAGGTGAAAGAAACTGAGCGAAAGAGGCAACAGTAAAAGAAAATGAGACTCAAAAAATTTAGGCACATTGCCTAAGTCAGTTCATATGTGCAGGGGCACAATGTAAAACCAAAGACTGAACATGCCAACGTTCCTAAACTTATTTATTTATTTATTTTTAAATATATCTTTATTGACTTCAGAGAGAGGAAAGGAGATGGAGAGAGAGACAGAAACATCAATGATGAGAGTCATTGATCAGCTGCAGCCCGCAACCCAGGCATGTGCCCTGACCGGGAATCGAACCCTGATCGCCTGGATCCTAGGTCGAGGCTCAACCGCTGAGCCACACCCGGCCCCGCCCTAAACTTATTCTTAAACACATCCTTTTTGCCTAAATACTGTCTCCTAGAAACCTCACCATTCTCTTTTCATTTTACCTGTCTCTACTGGCTACAGATAAATCTATGGAAAGGTGTCCCAGCCCACATTGTTATTAGATCTTTCTCAGCACCAGCTTTTGCTGTTAAGCAAAAGATATTTAGGAGACCAACTTGAATATTACATGTTTAAATACCAATTATAATTCTTGAATTTTGTTTTTTTCTTCTTAGAGATGCATGCCCATGGCTTTAGCATTTTAGCAGAGGAATTGGTAGAAACTTTATAGTAAACACACAGCACTTCAAATAATTAAAGTTAATATCACCAATATTGGGACCAATTGGCATCCTATGCTTCGTGATATGAAGCACTGAGAACGGTAAGACACAATCTCTGGGGTATTCCTTTAAGTAATGCAAATATGTGAATCTAATAATTAAGAGAAATTAGACAAACTCAAATTTAGGACA